>NW_024756914.1:0-420000 GCF_018991925.1 Homarus americanus
TTGTTATCAGTGATTGTGGAATTCACGATGCTATGCTCCACCTACACACAGCCTGTTACTAGACTAACTACCTTCTCTCCCCCACACTGCAGTGGGTGATATCTGTTGGCCGACCATAGCATTTCAGTTGTTTCAGAGCTTAGACTCAGGGCTATTGAAACCTCACTGTGCCTGGGTAGTGGACACGACTTTGGTGGATGTTAGTACTTCTGTTTATCTAAAATATGAGAAGGTTTATTACATATTATGTGATGTTCAGCATCTCTGAGGTTCTCGTCATTATCTCTTCAAAGCTAAATAGACGCTCTTAGGGGACTATAGGCGGGCACAGTCAGAATGATCGGTGACAATTCAGTAATAGTAGAATTTGACCTTGTTCTGTTGCCAGGACTAAATTGGAGTCATGTCTGAGCATGGGTCATTTTGTCTAGGGTGAGCTTCAATTGGGAAATTTTTACCGTGTAGATAGTGGCTTAGTATGACATCTCCACTAAACATTTGTTCAACCACACCTGGAAATTAGCAAACAAAATTGAGCCTTGGAAATGTTCAGGGCAAAAATTGTCCATAGACGTCAAGACCGGAAGAGACCGACACCTGAAAAATTGGCTTTGAGACCAAGACCGGACTGGAGACCACAGATCAAGTCTTTTTTAAATTACTGTACTTTCTTGACTCAATGATCCATGTCATCTTATCAGGTCATATAATCATCAGTATCAGCTTTAACTTGTAAGTAAAATTGTCAGCAAAACATGGCCTACTCACATCATCATCATCATCATTATCATCATCATCATCATCATCATTATCATCACCACCACCACCATCATTATCATCATCTTCATCATCTAATCTCAACAATATCATGTCACATCACCACCAGGTTATACCAGCATCATCTCACCATCACTCCAACACAGCAACTTCCCACGTCTGGTCATACCAACACTATCAGCTTACCTGGACTCGTGACCTGTAACATCTAGAAGAGGTCATTAGTTCTCCCAACCATAAACGTTCAAACTTTGACGTCAAGGTCCGACTGAACAAACAAGCAAAGTGCTCTAGTAGAACATTTCACGAAATTACTGAACAAATTTTGTTTGTTTAGAAGGACTTGGAAAATCCCAAGTCGTATTTTTTTACTCAAGGCAATTAGCTGAAAAGTTCTTCTATCCTTCTTTCTTTTATCCCCTTTTGCTTCTCCTGCTTTCCTACCCTCTTTTTTTCCACCTTATTTTCTTATTCCTTGGATTACTTTTTTTTCTCTTTCTCCTTCTTTTCGTTTCCTTTCTCCTTCTTCGCCTCCTCTTTCATCTCCTCTTTTTTTTCTTTCAAGTCATTTATATTCTTCTTCCCCACTTTCACCTCTCCTCCTCCTCCTCTCTCTTCTCCTCCTTCTTCCAGTTTCTCCACCCATTTATCTGAAGCACTTCATTTCTCTGCCTTTTCTGAATTAAATGGGATCCTTTGATACCATACTACAAAGAAAATCGAATTCGAATAGAATATTTAGATTACTTAATGGTGACGAGCAGATAATCTGACTTTGTTTATTGAGAAGAGAGAGAGAGAGTCCTTATGGGAGAGGGACTATAGACTCAGAGTATTTGATTTCCCTCTCTACCTACTCCTCATCATTCTCCTTTACCCTTCTTCCTTTCTCTCTGACACTAACAATCATACACCATCTCTACGTATCTGTGAAGTTCCTCTTTGAGACTTGGGTGTGCATATTGTCTTGGTCATTCACCCTGCCGCCTCCTTTTATTTCAGGGGCTGATGCGCTCGTTCAATATTAAGGGTAAAAGATCAAACAAAATAAAATCCTATCTATTATCGGCTAAGATTTCTCGTATATAATCAGCAACGAAGAAATTAAAGAATATCATCAAATGTAACGAAAAATAACAAAATGAATGCAAATCAAAACACAACATCGAGTGCGTCTTTCTCTGTTTATCTTCTGCAATATTCTACAATGACGCACTTGGACAATCCCACATAAACAAATGTCGTTAGATTTAGATATTGTGCTTCCATGTTGAGGTTGTAAGGTCAAAGTTCACAGACAATTTAGGAGGAATATACTGGTTCCCTTCACAGTCTTACTTTGGGATTCATATATAAGTAGATGATCTGAACTTCCTTTTATTTTATGGCTTTGTAATATTATTTTAAGGTATTTTCTCTCTCTCTCTCTCTCTCTCTCTCTCTCTCTCTCTCTCTCTCTTTATTTCACAAGTGTATATCTACCTGCCTCTTTCTCTCTCTCTCCATTACCACCCATCCATATACCAATCACACGTTCATATACCATCACACATTCATGCATCATTAAACGTTCCTGTACCATTAAGCGTCTCATTACCATCACGTTCATATGCCATCACACATTCATGCATCATTAAACGTTCCTGTACCATTAAACGTCCATACCATCACACGTTCCAAATCTGGCACCTTCATATACCAACAAGGTTTGCCTCCCACATAATTTACATTCGTAATTACTGTAATGAATTGGAATATTCACGATTTTAGCTGCCTCAGTACCAAGTGAGATTTATATTTTGCATAATTGCACAACGTATCATCTTTATCTGTGTTGTGTGTGTGTGTGTGTGTGTGTGTGTGTGTGTGTGGTGTGTGTGTGTGTGTGTGTGTGTGTGTGTGTGTGTGTGTGTGTGTGTGTGTGTGTGTGTGTGTGTGTGTGTGTGTGTGTGTGTGTGTTCATCAATACTCTCTCTCTCTTCCTCTTTTCTCTCCACCATCTATTTACTAATAGCAAATATCTGAGCAGTTATCTCACCTTTAAACCGGTTATTATATTCAGCCATATTTCATTTAATTATATCCGAATTATTTGGAAAAACTGTAAGACTCTTCCATTTTCCTTTTTAATGTGATACGTATTGGTGGGAAGTTCTTGTGTTAGGTATGACAATGAGACATACAGACATACAGACATACAGACAGAAGGAAGACAAAGATACGTACAGGACAGAGAACGAGAGAAATACAGAGACGAATAGACAGATAGTCAGGAATTATATATAAACTAAGATGGTGTTTTCCTCACTATTTCTCACTGTTTGCTTGTGTATTATTTATCCCATTAACAACTAGAAAAAATGGAATCTGATTTTCCATTAAATAACACCGAATAATTTGGGTTTATTGCGGTATGAATGATAAAAGTTTCAAGGAATTTTGTTTATAAGATTTTTTTCAGTGGTAGAACAATCTTTCTGTGACCTTAGTTTACAACGTTTTGTTTGTGTTTGTTTGTTGTGTTGTTGTGTGGGTTTGGTTGTTTGTGTTTTTCAACAGTACTGCATACACAGTACAGACCATACAACAGTACTGACCATACAACAGTACTAACCATACAACAGTACTGACCATACAACAGTACTGACCATACAACAGTACTGACCATACAACAGTATCTGACCTACAACAGTACTGACCATACAACAGTACTGACCATACAACAGTACTAACCATACAACAGTACTGACCATACAACAGTACTGACCATACAACAGTACTGACCATACAACAGTACTAACCATACAACAGTACCGACCTTCAACAGTACTGACCATAAAGTACACCATACACAGTACTGACCTACCAGTACTGACCATACAACAGTGCTGCCATACAACGGTACAATCATACACCAGTACTGACCTTACACAGTACTGAGACCGTACAACAGTGCTATTGTACAACAGTTTAACCGTACACAGTACTAACCATACAGCAGTACTGACCATACACAGTACTGACCGTACACAGTATAACCATACAATTACTGACCATACAGCAACTTGCTAAGCAAGTACAACCATACAACAGTACTGACCATACAACAGTACTGACCATACAGCAGTACTGACTACCCAGTACTGACCATACAACAGTACTAACCATACAACAGTACTGACCATCAACAGTACTAACCGCTGCAGTACTTTTGTGTGTGTGTGTTGTGTGTTTTTTTGTTGATTCATACAACAGTACCGACCATCGTATAACCACACAACAGTTGGTGGGTTGTGTGGTTGTTTCCAACCATACAACAGTACTGACATACAACAGTTGCCATACAAAGTACTGTGTGTTGTTTGTTGTACCATACAACAGTACTGACCATACAACAGTCTGACCTTACAACAGTACTGCCATACAACAGTACTTTTTGGCGGTGTAGTTGAGATTACTATTTTCTACGAGTCTTCGTCATTCCACGTATCTCACCGACAAACTCTAGTTCACCGAGTAGGTTGGTGATTTCATGTTTAGTTTGACTTAAGTGAGAATTTACAAGATCACTTCACACAGCGGAGGAGTGGTAGAGTTAGCATAAACTTGCAATGAGAATTAAAAATCAGATATGAATAAAATTATTTACTGGAAAGACTTAGTACTAAACGTTATAAAAACCTTAAAGCACACAGGGGACTAAGTGATAGCATATTTATAACCGGTCTGTGCATTACTAAATGAAGTCTACATTAAAAACAATAAACTAAAAATATGAAACAAAGACAAAAGGTTCCTGAAATCCAATTTAGCTTAAGTTAATATAAAACTAAGTAATAAATTATATGTGTGTGTGTGTGTGTGTGTTTTTGTGTGTGTGTGTGTGTTTTTTGTGTGTGTGTGTGTTTTGTGTGTGTGTTTATTCTGTACAGTATATATATGTGAATATGTGGAGAGGATATATGTTGTGTGCACACACGTTATGCCAGATAAGAAAAGGCCGCAAAATTAACCTACACCGTCAGGGAACCATAATTAACCTGTCATACCTGCCCTGATGCTACTAATAACATCCTTTTTACAGGTATGTCTCTGCAGTGACATCATTGTTATTTTAACTATTTGTGCTTTAATATTTACAGATCAGTATTAGTTGAATAAATTTAATTTCTAATAACTACAATAACACTGAAATGAGTTAAATTAAATTGTATTCTGTCTGTCTGTCTCTTTTCTTCTTCCTCCATTTAGACAGTTTAGACAGGGACGGTTTACTCTCCAGTTTCCTGTGTAATGTTTATGAGAATTACACACTAAATTATACTCTATAAACTATATGAAATGAAAATATATTCCGTAAACGTGATCTCAGGGCAATGCCTTGAGCTCACGCAGTCAGACACAACACAAACTTAAATTTCACCTCAGGTCCTGTACAGTAAGTTCTAAGATATTAGTAAATATTACCCCACGGCTTCCATCATCCCGTCCTATCCTCTTTCTTGTCCTTGTCTTCCTCCTTTCCTCATTTGATCTTCCTTCTTTCTCTCCTTCTTTTACATCTATCTCTTGTTTTCACTTCCTTTCTCTTTCAATCTTCTTCTATTCTCTTCCTATTATTATTATTTTTCATCGCCCTCCCTTCTCTTTCAAATATTTATCTCCTCGAAAACCAAGTTGGTGGCGTTCTCACCACTCATTTTTCGACTTTCACATCGAATCTAGAGAAAATTATCACTGATAAAATTTACTTCAAGAAGGAGGAAAGAATGTCCTGCTTATTTCACTGGTAGTCTCCTCACTTCCGGTGTAATGGGCCCCTGTTTCATAAGCAGAGATTATATAAATGGGTTAATTACATTTGATTTATATACTGATTCATCCCTGTAACTTTCCACTGGCTATGAGGGGACATGTTCAGAGCACGTGATATGTGCCCTATGGGAAGCTGCGTCATATTATGCTGAGTTAAGCCATTAAGTAGCCGATTCCTGGCCACCTAAAGCGGGCAGTAGTTTGATATCCTTGACTAGAGGAAGACGTTATTTGAGAGCCGCAGTGGATGGTTCCGTCTTCCCTCGAGGGAGACGACGTACATATTCCGTTCTCCTCGATGGGTCACTACCACAGCATAGTTACTCAACCCCTCACACAAGTCGGACGTAATTAACAGGTCTATTTACATAGCCTCCGTCCTTCTTCTTAACACTCATAGCTACAGTGAATAAGTTACGGATATACACTTTGGAACTGTATTCTCAGTAGTTCCTAAATAAAGGATAACGGACAATTGGGTTTTGGTACTAACCCAATATAATATAAATGTACCTCCTAATTAACTTAGACAGAATAAACATTTAACCGGCTATTACACCGTTTAGGTTAGGTTAGGTAGGGTACTGGAGGAGGGAATATATTTTCTAAACCACAAAATGAACTCACATTCTGAAGTTGTAAAAACAAGTGCCTTCCAAAACTGTTCGTAACTTCTAATAACCTTAACCTTTAATAGTTAAGCCCTCGCTACGGTCCTCAGGTTAACTACGAGAAAGAGGCAGACAGACAGACAGACAGACAGACAGATAGCTGATAGATAGAGAGAGAGAGAGAGCTCACACTACTTTCGTGATCTCTGTCCTTTTACTCTCGCTGGAGCTCCTGTCCTGAATTTCAACGTGCTTGCGTCGTGTTTTTATTTCTTTAGGCGCTAAAACACACTTATAAAACTCGTACGTCCACACACAACACCAACACACACACACACACACACCTCACACGCATACCCATGTGGACCTGCGTGGTTCTGTAAAGTAACTGTACCTCGTAGACTGAACTGTTTTAGACTGTTCTCAGCTCCTGAGGCCCAGATAAGTGAGCAGTTCTTCGGAAGGGCCAGTAAAAGAAGCCACTACGGGACAGTAATAGAAGAAGTGGGGTGTTTTTGCTTGATGATGCCTGATTGATGGTGTCTTGTGATTAAAAGTGTCATCCGCTGTGAGAATAAACCAGTTGACTAGAATTTGTTCCAGTATTAAGTCCATCGTAAAGTCGTATATATAGGAGGTAAATTCTCAAAGACTCTTCCGGCTTTTTTCATAATAACAAATAATAATGGAGTCTTAGTATAATTTTTACTTGATTTAATTCGCCTTCTCTGTAACGATGCTTAAGTGAACCAGTTATGCAGCCTCACAATATTAATTAGAGTTTTTAAGATATGAATACCTTAGATTTTTTTTTTAAGATTCGAACGATAATTTTTACCCTAACAAAGAATGCCAGAACTCATATATTATTTTCAGTTATAACTAAATCGAAGTTTAATATGAACTATACTCAGCTGAGTTCACCTACCTTAACCTAACCATATATATAACTAATGATAAATGACTAGCGTAAACTCTACTTATTAACACTGGCAATAGTTTTAGCTCGTTGCTCACTTTAAGAAATACTACAGATATAATGAGTGAATGAGTTATTCTACCAAACTACCAACAGCCAGAAGTTTTTTGTGTGTGTGGGGAGTAAAACTTTTAACTGATGAGAAAATGCTAACTTCAAGTCTTCTTTGGTGTGACCGGAAACTTAAGTCCAACTCTCGTAATTTGTGTGGGTGGTTTCGTGAGGGGATAGTATTGCTACAGTTTACCAACTTACCTGCTGAAGTTAGTTTACAGTGTCAGAAGGCTACTTGAGTAACAAATCAGCTTACACCTAATAATAATAAGTTATTAACAATATTAAACGTACCTCACATTACTAGAGGTTCTAAGCAAGGACTTATTTAGAACAGCTGAGAACCTTACAAGTAGAAACCTAGAATTATTAATTAATGATTACTGCTGGGAACATTTATGAACAAGTTCTTCATGATTCTTGTCCAGAAACACCAGAACCAAATAATAAGGGCAGAATGAAACACCAAAATATCTTTCTTAGTCTTCTCCTGGTATCATTCAATCCGTTTTTTTTTGTACGTGTGTATTCATCCATTTACTTGTTGGCAGAAGCAATACTTCTTCTGCTACTCAGTTGGGGTCACAAGCTAAATATACAGCAATAGTAAGGGAAGCACTGAAATGTTTCGCTGGAGGCCTGGGGGATTCAATTAGTTTGGATCCCAGGTCATTCAGAGCCCTAGGTACTGTAATGTCTTACCCTAATAGGACGATATAATATCTATGGTTAAAATACCTATGGACTAGTTCCTTCAGGGTTTCCTTTAAAAACTCCTAACCTCCTACTTCCGCACTGGGGAAGAGAGAGAGGTAAAGGAATTAATGCAGACGAATATTCCCATATATCGTCCATCATCCTTCCGTGGCAGTACATAGTAAGAAAAAAGTTATGGAAGAGGTTTTTAGGGTGTCCCTATAATAGCAAACTCTTTTAAGGGTATATGATTACCTAAAACTTGGAGACAAAAAAGGGTATAGTATCATTCTCAAAACTTTACTTTACAAAAGGGTATATAAACATCTTCCCAAACTCTTAGCAAGTTTTTCAAGACCTTTATCCGACAAAAGGGTCCATTAGGACATTTAAAATAATTAAATTGTAGAAGAATATATCAGCATATACAAAACCCATTACTCAACAACAGGGCTCGTCAACATTTTTAATCTTTATCACTATAAAATGGTTTATTAAAAGGACCATAAAACTCATATGGTTATTATTTATTGTAGACCTGCACACATTGTATTGATAATCACATTATCCTAGTATTCACTTATATTTTCTGTCCATGTTCAAACTCTAAATAGGCAAAGAATTTGAGTCTTGGACTGAAAAGGTAAAAAAAATAATAATAACTGAAAAATATATACCGAAACGGAATTAAAGATAAAGAGTACACCAACAAATTATAAACATAAAAAGTGGAGATTGGAGGTGAAGAGAAGACCTATGAAAATAACTCGGCACTGATCTTCACTGAGTTTGGACGCCGCTTATCCACCTCCACCGTTCATTGACACGCATCTTTTTTACTTTTTTATATAATTTTCGCTACTTGTCAGCCATACCATCCAGTGTTAGTACAGGAGGAAACAGGGAAACTTGTATATTTGATTGGATCACACTTGATAACACATTTTCACATGTGTCTGGGCCGAGGCTCGAACCCTGACAAAATATGAGAGTTATGCACGTTACCGCTGTACCGCCAACACAGTCCTGACACTTATTTCAGTTATATCGTTGATGCTGTAAAATCAATGTCGCAAACACTATAGGTGGTATCACCATACAACCGATACTGTAATTATATCTAGGCACTTGCCAAACCCTTCGGTAACACCCCCAGAGTACCCACGGCTGAGAGTACGGAGGTCTGCCAATTATTATTGCCATAGAGGCATTTCAATTAAGTGCTGATATGGGTGACAAGCAAGTGCATCCTAACATGGAGGAGGATCTGTGAATTGGTAAGAGGGCTACAGGAAGAGTTAGAGAAGGTCAAAGGAGTCCACAGCACAAGGAGAACTCACCACTTGAAAGTGGCCCTTTCATGAAACATGTCCCCTGCGATCATCCAATGTTTCCAGCAATATGCTTATCCCATTATGTTTGCTTGGGTTTTATGGGATCGGTAGTTAAGCTGTCTGGAATGTAACGGACCACAATGGCAGCTGCCTTAATACAAATCTATTGTACCTACAATTCAATTATGAAACATTCTGCAGGATCTTCATTAACAGTTTGTTGACGCGACGCAGGAAGACAGGAATGCCAACAATGCGCTTTGGGGAGTTCCTTGCAGATGTCTATCTTTTCAAGACGGACCACGAATTTTTTTTATCCTCATTTAGATTTTCAGAGGAACCACACATTTTTAAACGTGGATCTTAGTTAATCGTGGATCATCAGCATATCCCGTATGGGATTTTTGTGTTGTTTGGAACTGTGGGGAATTATTCTGGGATTGTTGTTTACTGATAAATAAAAGGTTCTTAAAAATATATAGAGAATCATAGAAAGGCATCCTGTTTAGTGATCTTTTAATCCTGAATGACTTAATTTGTATGCCATTAACCAAAACCTTACTCTCACAATTTCCATACAACATTTAATCGAGTCTACATAAACATTGTTAATGCCTTATTTTTCATTACCCTAAATACTAATTTAATATGAACTCTGTCAAATGCTTTTGAACAATCTAAGTTTATCATGGCACATTTTTGGTTCTCACTACTGACAAATTGCACTACAGTACATACTTAATCATAATATTACAATCTATTATTGAACTTCCATTAATACAACAGTATTGGTCTTTGGCAATATTAAATTTAAAAGGTTTAATTCTTCTTACCAATATTTTTGCAACTATTTTAATCTACATTTAGGAGGGTTATTGGTCTCCGGTGTTCAATTAAATTCAGATTCCCTTTAGGTATTAGGTTTATTACTCCTGTATTTTGTGACAGACTTAATATTTATTATTGACAAACAGAATAACCTTAATGCTCTCTACCCTGATAAATTTCCACATACGTTTATAAACTCTGCATTGAAATATTACACGGCCGTCAACAGAGGCGGGCAATATGACTGCAAACAACTTCATATTTCCCGCCTCTGCTGATGGTGGGGCCACCCCCTCCCCGTCTGTCAAACTTTTCCACCAACTTTCAGGGCCGTGTAATATTTCAATGAGATTCTGATCGTTAAAATTTTAGTTTCTGTATAATGTAGTATTATTGATACGAAATTTGTCTTAGTATGCCTTATTGTGGGTAAGTTATATAATATATGCGTCCTCCGACAGCCTAAATTTGCTACCAGCGTTCAACAGTTAAGTCATGTATAAGATTTCTGATAAACTTCCACGCACTCATGTTTGAAATAATGAATGTATGTATATTTATAATTTAGCTAAATATATTCTCATCAGAAACAATCATTCCAACGATTATAAATAAATTCATTTAAAAATTACATCGTTACTTCAAGACTGTTAACATCTCTTCTCAGCTGGAATAAACGCACTATAGTCTTGTAAAGGAACATTTCGTATCTTATATTCATTAAAGAATATTTATTTATATGTAAGTGTAATAGAAAACCTGTTTATATTTTTTTTTGATTGCCTGTGGAAATTATTTTGTATAATTCCGTAATTGTAAATAAAACATAGCACTAGTTTGCCCCTGCGAAGCCTAGAGCACACTCGGGTGTTCGGCACAGGGTTTTTGGGTGACTTCAATGTGTAATGGGCTTGTGGCTGATAAACCATGGACTTCATAATAATTCGTATATTCACATGTACGTATAAGATTATATGTAAATAGTGTTATTTATTACTATTAAAAAAATTAATCTGATAAACGTGAGTGGCCATTAGATAGTCCACAGGGTTGAACGAGCTGAATTCTCGTCATTTTCTACTGTAAATCCAGTAATTTAGTTTATATAATCAAACTAATAATCGATTATCATTTATTTTAACAATTAATAATAAAAAGTAACACTGAGTTATACGAGTATTCCTTAAAATAATTAGTTAAGCATGGAGGTCTGAAGCCTGAACACATTCAGAGCTAGGCGGCAAGGAGAGTGTTCGTCCGCCATTACTTGTGTGAGATTTCTTTTACTTAGTGTAACGTTCCGGTGAAGACACTCATCATAGCAACAATCAACTGGCTGAAGCCCTCTTAGAACTTCATTACAGAATCATAAACCCGTCCTTTGGTAAGCTAAAGTCCTTTCCCCGTGTGATTTTATCAAGATTTATCTTAATCCGCCATTGTGGATTTACACACACATATATATATATATATATATATATATATATATATATATATATATATATATATATATATATATATATATATAAATACGAAGTTCCCATGTGTAATTCACATCTTGAGGGGTGAGTAGCGTATTTTGTGGTTATCAGCATATACCTAGATCACGCGCACCTACAGTGATTTACTTGCATTTATATATATATATATATCCAGTGTTAGTACAGGAGGAAACCGGACCGGGAAACCTGTGTTGTTAGGTAGGGTCAGGCTGGATAACATCCTTCTCATGTGTGTCCGCCGCGATTACTTTCCCTGAGGGCGGTCGCCATTTTGAACAAGCGGCACCGTCGCGTGTTTGAAGCGCGGCACCACTGTAAGAAAGAGAATAAGAGACGATCATCCATGCTTGGCTTAATCCTAACGTAATAGATACTAATACAAACAAATAATATAACCTAACCAGCACGGCCAAGATAGAACGAATTATTGCTGTCACCAGCTGATTGCACAGTGGTGCCGCGCTTCAAACACTGCGGACGTTGCCATATTTGTGCTGGCAGGGGAAGACTTACGCAAAGCTAGTTCCCAGTTCACTGAGGGCTTCAGAAGGCGGTAGCTGAAAGCGAGAGGAAGCAAGCAGTGCCTGCACCTTAACATAAACATAATGCTGCCACATTAAACTCTTTACACCACCCTGTGTACACACACACACACACCTCCTCCCCCTCTATATCCCTCCCCACCATACATCATTCATCATACACTGCTCACCACGACAAACCATGCTCCAAACACTCTTACCACTATACATAATCCTCCAAAACCCCTCACTAATTAGATAGGTGTTAGTGGACCTCAGACACCACAGGAGCTGTACCCACCAAGAGAGGTGACTCTTCCAACAAATCATACACAGTGCACAAATTTCACGTATATTAATTCAACTGCTACAGGATAAGAAATAATTATCGCCAAGGCTTCACTAATACTGAAGTTATTAAGTCCGGTGTTGGATACTATACCAAATATTCTTATCCCCATTAGTGTGGGAGGCTTCCAACTTGACAAATCCCACTTCAGAATCTTAATATATCTGATGCCATGTTACCCATGGTCCCTTAAACCTGTGCTGCACTTAACAAAACACTAATATAATTACGTGATAAGTTGAACATTATTCTATATGATTAGTTTGGCAAATGATTTTCAGTAATTAACTGTCACGTGACGCCTCCTAGCGTTATGAGAGACAGAGAGAGAGAGAATTTTAATATAAAATTTTTTCAGTTAAAATTAGGATGCACATTTAATTTTGTGGCTCGTTAAAAAGGACTGACTGGACGCCCGTATGTTAAAATTTAATCATTATGTCTGCATAATACACATTTAAAATATTTTGATAATATTATAGTCATTTCTATGGACCGATTTAGCGTAACAGTCGATAGAGAGACCTTGCACCTTACTATGCAGTTCTTCTCAAGTCCATGAAAATCTTATTCCACTCCGTAGCGGTAGCGTCTTCTCCGGTAAGACTGGAAGTAATCAAACATTTAGTTAAGCAGTTTGGAGAAAGTTGTCAGAGGAGACGCTTTCATAATTAATGAGGCAGTCGCTTGAAATTTAATGCACATATTGACAGAATATATTCGACCCATGTTCCTCATGTCAACTTTGATTCATGCGTGTAGCCCTCTTTTGCGCCACGAGCCACATCGCCATGATTTGGTCCTGATATCGAGATAGGGATTTTGCTTATATACGTCAGGGTGAGGCAGCACCAAAAGCACAGGAAAACAAAGTCAACTACTATGTCGTCTCTCTCATTTCTATTACCCAACCCATGTGGTCGTACTTGGTGCTTCTTTCCCTTTCGAAACTTTAGCTTTCATTAAATTTTCACAAACTGCGACTAAAACATCATCCTCACTATCATTTGTTGGTGCATAAACCTGTATTATTACCGAGTCTACGAGTTTAGCTTAAACTAGACTAACAAAACTCTTTCTTACACTACCCAATATCCCTTTATACTACTGATCAACTAATGGATTACAAGAATACCAACATCTCTCTATGTTTTTCACTACCTGAATATATGAAGCAAAAATCTTCACCACTAATGCTATTTGAATTGTCCATCTTCACTTAATCCCAGAAAGTCCTACTGCAATATTTTCATTTCCTTACAAACATTGCTTATTTACCAGCTGCATACATATACTGTCCTCACTTTCCATGCTCTAATCTTGATTTTGTGTGTGTTCATGCTTTAACCTTCTGCAGTTGTGTTTAATGTTTTGGTTTGCTCTGACAGTACTTGCTAGCTTTTGGTGGCACACTGCCCAAGAGCACGGTAGGCAATGTGGTTGGACCTTTAGGTGACGATAATCCAACAGGAACGCCCGAGAATCGTTTACTGTGCCTTTCCATGTTTGTTCAAGGGCGCGAGATGAAGTTAATGAGAATGGATTCCCAAACATTTTCTCATCAGAAGATTGATTAAAGGGAATGGTACATTTTTAGATGAGAATGGTTTTCGTGCGTTAACTTTTCCATAGAAACCAAGGGATTTAAATCTTTTATATTAACACACCACTTTTCGACGATGATAACCTAAGTTATGACTATTTGAACCTTCCTCGGGTATAACTTATAGTATATATTCAGGTATATATCATCGAAACCTAGTGACTTACGACCGAAAAATATTAGGTTAGATATATTTTACGAAACTCGGCGAATTAGCCAAATCAAATTGAATTTCTTGAAATTTTGTCAAATTCCGTCAAATTTATTTCACACCACAATGAACACAAAGAGAAGTTCCAAACACTAGACACCATAACCACCCCCTTCACTCCTCCCACCCCCGCTAGCAATTACTGGAAGACGTATGTACAGTATCTCAAGTGGATGAACGAGGGATATCACATATGCGCCTAACTAGAGCTAGGTCGAGTTCACGGACTAAAACAGAGAATAATATCCCTTCAATCACCCTTGGTTACGACAGTCTCAGGATGGATGGCTCCACTATACTGCGTTTGCTGCCATTGATTATTATCTACATAAACTTCCACGCCATTTCCACCATCCTAACACTTGAGTAGCAGCTGGTCATACACAGGTGTGATCACTCTTCCTTCATCTCACCTGGCGGAGTTTGTAACAGATTTATGTTATGTAATTCGTCCTTAATGACTGTCCGAAATGCAAATTGCACCAAAGAATATTAATTTTTTCATTCCTTGGTTTTTTTCCTAATTACCAGTTTTATCGTATTTGGGAGATTATTCTTGTCATGACTTTGTTTAGCAAATGTTTGTACTGTTAGTTGTTGTTTTTGCCTGATATCAGAGAGTTTCATGTATTATCATAAAGTTTTGCACGTTGTAATTTTACTTTTATCTTACGGTATCGTATACAAGACTCGTCTCCCGTCACTGCTCACGCTTTGTGTATCCAGCAATGTTTGTTCTATAGGTGCTGTATCTGCCCACAGGACCCATTTAACAGGAATTTATTGTTTGAGCTTTACCCTTTCTTGTGTTTTTACTTTGTGTTTTAATTATGACATATACGTTCGCTGTATTTTTTTACTCCTTTTTAATGTTTTTCTGTTTCTTGGGATAAGTTTATATATATATATATATATATATATATATATATATATATATATATATAATATATATATATATATATATATATATATATATATATATATATATATATATATATATATATATATACATAATATTAACGATGTTTTAAGTGCCCTGGACGAGTGTCACAGATCAATTATTAATTAGTCACAAATGGATTTTATATCCGTTTTAGTTCGTGTTAATTATTCGTCATTTAATTTTTGCTCGCCACCACTTGTAGCTTAGGTGTTAATTATACAACACGTATATTTTTGTTGCTTGTTATAGCTCAGGTGGTGATTATCCACCAAGTAATGTTTACCTCGTTACCTCTTGTGGCTCAGGTGTTGTCCATTATGTATCGTTGATGTTGTAGGTTATTAGGAATATTTCGGGAACTGAGGTTTTTTCTCTTAATCTTTCATCTATAATATCTTTTCTAATTATTGTAAATGAATTGTGTACATTTCCTTTAATACAGATGTATATGGAAGCATTTCATTCCATCTGATTTATTGTGATTTGATGATTATGAAAAGAAAATACTTATTGAGATTGTGTTATTTTCGTTTTAAATCTTAGCCAAACGATTATCCTTATTTTACGTAACCTAACCTAACCTACCCGTTGATACTTTCTAGGTCACTGTACAATATTTTTTCGGTAAATTTGTCTTTTCATTGATAATGTTTTATAAAAAAATCAAACCGGATGTTTTCGTACATTTAGTATTAAAAGCAATTAAATATACATTATAGGCGTTTTAAGCAAGTCTAACGATTGAATTAATTATTATTTAAGAAATGCTGAAAAATCCCTAAAAGAAGCGTTACCATGGATAAATTGGTGTAACATCTGCCAGAAAATCTATGAACTTTGAGGAATTGAAACGTAAAGTTAGTGAATATAATCCTCCCTTACATAACGTCATAATCTTAAACTTTAAGCTTTAACAGCAGAGGCGGTAATAGACCTGGGATAGAAAAACAATAATCTAATTACAAGTTTTTCTACCCGATGGTCACGGGTGAAAATATTATAGTCGTGAATTCGTTATTAAGAGTGATTTCATTGTTATTTTCACGTAGTGTTTCACCTGATCTAAGTAAGATAAGGAGTAAACGAGAGGACATTAGGAAACGACAACAAATCAAAACTTAGGGAGAAAATGCATATTTACATCGTCAATAATTGCATTTGGCTTGAAAGCGACAAAGAAAGAGACATAGAAGTAAGAACATTAGATTAGAGAGGGAAGTTGATTATTTGAGTGCACCGTCAATTATTTTCAGTTTTAGGTTACTGTAATAATAATAGCCCATAGTGTTATTTTGATGAATAAGGTGAAACTAATTTATTTTTCCCTTTTTATTAATTAAAAAAAATATTACATATACCATCCTCATTTCTGAAAAAACTACGACCATGGATGAAACCCAAAGCGTTTTAGCTGCCTGTACCAGTCCTCCGAGGTTTGGCCTTCCAGGAACCAGCTTCTAATTTGGTTCATCCATCCCAATCTCTGTCTTCCTCTGGCCCTCCTACTCTAAATTTTAGCCATTTTATATCTCCACCATTAAACCCTCATGCCCAAATTATATGGCCAAATATCTTATTTCCTTACTATCCTTTTTCCGGTATTTTCTTATTGTTTACCCAATCTAAGAACTCTGTTTCCTGTCGGTAGAGTTAATCTACAAATCTTTGTTCTGAGCCGTGTACGGCCACTGAACACCTAATCTTATAATTTCATATTTATATCAAATACCTTATCTTAGAGAGCCATCATCATCATCATCATCATCATCATCATCATCATCATCATCATCATGGTTAACTGGTATACTGTAAATCCACTGGTTAGATTAATTAGGTTAAGTCTTTTAGTTTTCCTCATTCCATCTCTCCATCTAGAAACTGGTCTTTTTCTGGTCATAAAACACCACCACAATCATCATTATCGTCTCCATCAGCTTCATAAATCTACACACCTGGATGAAGGCTTCCTCAGTATGTTTTCACAATTTGTTATCATGAGCTTCTGCCTCTTGGGCACCTTTTAAACTTCTTTTTATATCGTGTGTCCATCCTGTATTTGGTGGGTTTTTGGCATTAGAGAGAATAAAGTACTATTAACCCTCAGCTATAACCCGGTCAACGCACACACTCACACTTCTACCATGGACGTATGCGCTGACGGTTTGTCAATACGTGCGTTGGGTGACACTCGACGTGTGCGTGAGTAACGATGATTATTGGTACGTGAAAGTATCAACCGTTGGATCTAAACTATGTTATGTAGTGAATTTAGCGAGTTTATGATTTATGGGCAGGTGAGTGAATATGAGTTTGTGTGTCTTCCAGTGGATTGGTGCACTTGTTGTGGGTTTTCAGTATATTAACGGGTAGTTCTGCATGCGTGTAGGGAAGTAGACTGTGAGTGTGTATGTATATGTTGGTGAATGAGGAGTTGAATGTTTATATGTATACAGTATTTGTTTGGGGAGAAGTGAGAAAGTGAAGAAAGTATATGGTGTTGGGGAAGAAATACTCTGGTGTTGGGGAAGAAATACTGGTGTGGGGAAGAAATTATCTGGTGTTGGGGAAGAAATTGTCTGACCTGAAGGAAAAAAAAGTAGTCTTGTCTGAATAAAAGTGTCTTTGGTGGGAGGAAAAGATTGTCTATTGTCGAAGAAGAAATTCTGGCGGGAGAAGAGAGTGTCTGGTGTGATGGAGGTATTTCTCTGGGAGGGGAATAAAATTTTTCTCTAAGGTTGTGTCTTGACTAGATTTTTTCAGATTTTAAGCTTTTTATGTAGGAGAGAGAGAGAGAGAGTGTGTGTGTGTGTGTGTGTGTGTGTGTGTGTGTGTGTGTGTGTGTGTGTGTGTGTGTGTGTGTGTGTGTGTGTGTGTGTGTGGCGAGAGAGAGAGAGAGAGGGTGTGTGTGTGAGGCGAGAGAGAGAGCGAGGCGATAGACAGGAAGGAGGGCGAGCGAGAGAGAGACTATGATTTACCTGGTCTAATCTATCCAAGCTAATTTGACCTTCGTTACCTGCTGCATCATTCACTTAAGTGCTGGAACCCTGGGAGATGATCAACACCTTAATTAACCTGTCCTTAAATCCACATAACGCTTAATTTGAGGTTTTATTTGTGGGAGTTTTATCTGAAATTTAATGATATACACAGTTAAGTGAGCTACACTTTGGCCCCAGGGAGATGGTTTGCCAAATAGGAATATAACGCTACTATGTTTTCATGAACGAGGTTACAATGGAATTGCTTCGAGCGAAATATGAAACACTATGATCCGGTATTAGATTCATTTGCAAATATGGTAATTGCAGGTGTATTATGATGCCAGATCCAATTACAATTACATTATGATTTACTGTCATTTCGATATTATTTCTACCTCAGTTGATGAGGTAACAATTATGAATATAACGTATCATCTCATGATTCGTGCTGGCAACGGAACATTATCTGATACACACTAAGAGGTGATGTCTGTCAATGTAACCTGTTTTAAATGAGTCTCGGGTACAAGTGTTGATCATGGATTTGCACAAAACACCCACTATTTGACAGCCGCTGATATATTTTCGCGACATTACAATCATTATATTATTCTACTAAAGTTGGAGCAAGGTGATTCACCATAATTACAACAACTACCAGAAATAATAACTGGTAACTTCACAGAAGGCGGCTTACCATCATAATGCAGGAATCACATTTAGTGATCGGAAATATTCCTCCATTGTGACACATTGTATCGATGAGAAACGGGGTTGATACATTTTTGGGAGACTGTATGTGGGGTACAGATATTAGTGTGGGTGTGCGGGAAGTGTGGGGTGTGGGCATGTAGGGAGGTGCGAGTACAGGAAAATTGGGCAAATGATAACCACTTTAGGGCTACATTTTAACTGGGACTGAATTCCTGGGAAATAGTACATAAGCATCAGTCAGTACAATAAGACTAACTAAAACACAAATAACAGTTGAGGTGGATGACACAAAGCTGAAATGATTTATGTCATGGATAAAACTATCTGATTAACATTTGACTAAATCGTCTATTATGAATGTGTATTTTTTTTTTTTAATTTAACACCACTATTCCTAATATGTAAAATAACACCGAAACACAGAAAAGCATGACGATGGAAAGCTTATGTGAAGATCGTGAGGGAGGGTTTAGTATGAGGTGGGACCGAGATGTAAGAAACAACAACAACAGACTAAGTAAAAAAAAAAATGTCGACAAAAATAAACAAAGACAGGAGAAGATGGCGATGATATCATGGTGACACGTGATGCCATGATGATGATGATGATGGCGAGTCAAGGGAGGATATCTGCCTGCATTGTGAGGTGAGAGTCGCGCAGAAAGTTGTGTCACATACCCGCGAAAATTCATGTTGCCCTAATATCTGGTGCTAACATATGTTGTCTGGGAGTGAAATGCGTTTAATGCTGTTTACTGTTTTCTGGTATATTCGTAATGTTCACATTTACCATTACAAATTTCCATGTAATAAATATGTTCTTTTGTAAGTGTGTGATGATCCTTGTGGATTATATCATTGGGGCTGGATTATCGTTTCAGCAGATGCATTTAACTAGCTAGGTAAATAGTGTGTCCTGGAATTTAAGTTAATGAAAAGCAGGGACGGTATCAGGCCTATTAATGTCTGTTTTATTATGTGTTTAGGTTAAAATTTATTTGGGTTATTTTTTGTGAAATGTTAGGTCCAAGAAATTCTGTAAAATTATAATCTTTGCTCTGCAGACGAAGAATATTGGGGTAGTAATTTTCTTATTCTTGGACTAATTCAATCTTCCTTACCTAACTCACTGTAGATTAAACTAACTTAATCTATATTTGACTAAGATGACAACCGAACTTATCTAAATTTGCCTGATTTATCGAAATTAACTTTTAATAACTTATGTTACCTACCCTAAATTCACCTGGCTAAACTTAACCCAGCCTAATCTAGCTAACCTTGCCGAGCAGAAACTAACTTAAATTAGCTTGACCTAATCTAACTTTCCTTAACATCATAAATCTTAATTGGATCTAACGTAAGAAACTAAACCAACTTTCCACAATTTCAACTAATGAAACCTAAATTGCCCTGTTATTAGAGGTACCAAGATACTTTACTGGGGAACTGAGTCATACGAACTAATGGTCGTAAAGTTAGACAGGTTTTCTGTGTTCTTCCTTCTTAATGATCTTGTCTGGTTGGTGAATTAGTTTAAAACTTGTGGACGAGCTGTTTTACTATCTTGATGGTGATTTAAGACAGTGTAAGTTTTGAGAAAAGGTCACTAAGATTCATCACTGGGCAATGTTTTGTGTGTCGGTGACTCCCGCGAGCATGCAAGCGAGTAAGCCCGCCAGCCTCTCCTCCCATACCCACACTCTGCATGGACACACGTATACAAATGTTGAAATACAGACAGGTGAAAACTTGCACATGCTTGTGCACACGCACACATACACGTACACACGTACGTTTGGATGGGGAAGAACTCAGACTGGGCGCAATTGTGCAGGACATTGCCGTTCATGCCATCGTGGAGTTGCCTCACAATGACAATGAATTTTGGTGGGCAGCCAAAAGACAGAGGGTCCAGAGGGCTTCCCGTTTGACCGATCGAAGGCCTTAATAAGGACAATGGAGGCCATGTACAAGTCCTGATGCTGTTATCTGCACTTTTTCTGCAACTGGCTGGCAGCAAAGATCATATCAGTGGTGCCACGTGATGGTATAAACTCTAAAGCCACATTGAGATTCTGGGAGGAATTTTCCGCCTCGGAAAGAAGTCTGTTTAGGAGGACTCGGGCGATAATCTTGCCAACTACGAACAGCAGTGAGATCCCGCGGTTACTACAGTCTGATCGGTCTCCTTTGTTCTTAAAAATATTGACGATTGATGCGTCTGTAAGATATTGGGGACTTCTTCCTTCTCCAATATATAATATTCTTCAGGCGGACTGGAGACGGCTGGTAAGCAAAGGTCCTCCTGTTTTATACACCTCGGCGAGTATTCCATCAGGCCCTGTGGCTTTGTTATTTTTCATCTGTCGATGTCAGTAGCTACCTCATCCAGGATGGAGGATAGATGAGATGGGTCAGTTCTGGATGCTGAGGAACCTGCTGACAGTCAGGACTCCACATCGGTGTTTCAGTTGAGCAGCGAATGGTAGTGCTCTTTCTAACGTTGAAGGATGCCTTCTTCTGTTTTAATTAGGGAGGTGCCGTCGGATGACCGGGGAGGAGGGCATGCCATGAGTAGGTGGACCATAAATTGATCTAGGGAAGTGAAATTTTTATATTTCACATGCTATATTTTCCACCATTCGTTCATTAGTTTGAGAAGTTTGCGCTGGACCGCCGCTTCTTCTCGTGGATGGTATCAGCTTTAGTCCATGACTTAGGGTTGTCCTGCCAGTCAGTGAGAACAGCACGTTTACTATTGACAAATACTTCGATTTTCGGGTCGTTGTCATCAAACCAATCCTGTTTTTCTTTGATCTGGCCGAGGGTCTCTGCAGGTTTTGTGATGACATCTTTGATGGGACCCAATGGCACTGGGATTTTGGTAGTCTTTGTTGGTTGTTTATCAGTCCATCGTTGAGCTGCTCCTCCAGTGGTAGGCCACCTAGGCGTGAATTTGTTTAAGGTGTAGAAGCTGTCGCCAATACAACAACCACACCCTAAGTTAACGAGTTGCATGACCCAGTGTCAAGGAATAGTCCGAGAAGACCGGACAACATGCCAACATCACTGGCTAACTTACCCGGAACACGATTCGCAAATCGATTAACATCCAGGTCCCCACTGCTGAGTAGACAGGTAAACTTGGATATACCTGCACACACACACACACACACACACACACACACACACACACACACACACACACACACACATGCACGCGCGCACAAACACGCCCGCACCTACGCACGCACGCACTCGAACACACACACACACACACACACACACACACACACACAACATACAAATGTTGAAATATAGACACGTGTAAACTTGGCTCTGCCTGTGCACACACATAGCAGGTGGTCAAACGTATCCCCACACACACACACACACACACACACACCACACACACACACACACACACACACACACACACACACACACACACACACATATATCACACACATGAACGTTAATAAGCAGTCCTACTTTAATACTCCTGTGATCTTAATGCATAGTAAACAAGCAACGCGTCAAACTAACAATAGAGAAAAAAAAAAAAGAAACTGAGAGACTTGTTGGGGGATTTTAAACATGAGAACCTTAAGCTGAAGAGTTTTAAAGCTGGAGGATTTTAAGGCTTGATGAACTTAAACTGGGGATTTAAAGCTGAGGATTTAAAAGAAATATAAGCCTGTGTAGATATTAAGATTACAACCGGGGATTTAAAGCTGGAGGATTAAAAGAAATATAAGCCTGTGTAGATATTAAGTATTACAACCAGGATTTAAAGCTGGAGGATTTAAAAGAAATATAAGCCTGTGTAGATATTAGGATTTCAACCGGGGATTTAATTGGTTGGAGAAATTTAAGATAGCTGACGGATTAAAAGGTAAAGGGATTAAAATCTGAGGAATTACTGCGTTAGACGACTTTAAATGCTGAAGTGGAAACGGCTGAAGAATTTAATGGGATGGAAAATTTGATGGTGGAGGAATTTATGTGATGATTTATATGGCTGTAGGATTTATAAGACGTAGGATTTATAGGGCTGTAGGATTTATATGGCTGTAGGATTTATAGGGCTATAGGATTTATATGGCTGTAGATTTATAGGGCTGTAGGATTTATATGGCTGTAGGATTTATATGGCTGTAGGATTTATAGGGCTGTAGGATTTATAGTGCTGTAGGATTTATTAGGTACGTTATTTAAAGGCTAGACAATTTAGAGCTGAATATTTCAAAGATACGTATAGAAAATCAAGGGCTGGAGAATTTAAAGGACTAGGGATTTAAGGGCCAGGAAGACTTAACAGGATGGAGTATTTTAAGCGCTGGAGGATATCAAGGGCTGGAGGATATCAAGGCCGGAGGATTTTAAGGGTTGGAGAATTTCAGTGGCTGGAGGATTTAAAGAATTGGAGGATTCCCAGGGTAAGATTTTTAGCTTATCACGGGATTAGGATTTATGATCTTCCTTCTTTCCTGCACCTATGTCCCTCTGATTTGGTGAGGGTGGATGGTGTGGTAATGGTGACGTTACAGTGGTGATGATGGTGAGGCTCGTGAAGTTATGTGTCATGACACTGATGATAACGGTGGTAACGAGATGATGATGGTGGTTAATAGTGATGATGATAGTAGTAATGGTGATGATGATATAGTTGGCGAGTGATACGGTTATAATGATATTTGTGGTAATATTCATGGATAATGACGATGATAATGATTATGAAAATAAATTTACGAAATAAAACGTCTGTGACAATATCAAAATGGTGTCGATGATCAAATTGATAATGACACTGATAATGATAATAATACTATATCAGGGTGTAATATTAAGGAATCGATGATGGTAATGAAGTTGAGGATTTACCATAATCAATAAAACGGTAAAACAAAACACTACATAAATTCCTCTATTCAGTCAATTTATAGTCAACAATAACAAAACTGACGTTCCAATATGCGGAAACAGAGCGGAGCCTTGTTATTGTTTTCAAAAGTAGACGACGGAAGAGACCAATTTTGTTTTGCTTACTGATGACCAAAAATGGTAATTGAATATTGAATGCTATTACAAAACTATTTCTGACTGAATTTTAACTTTTCACAGTCATCAATTTATATTTAGATTTTTTTCAATTTATGTAATAATATTAATAATTAACTGTTTATTGAAAGAATATCGCAGCCAAATGACTAAAAATATACAGTTACATAATTGGGGATGGATGGGTCACTTGATTAACAAAGTTACGTATACAAATAAATAAGTGGTACAAATATGATATATAATAACAAAGGGAGGAGGAGGTTATACTACAGGGCATTTCAGCATAGTATAACAATGGAAATGTAATGTTGGGAGGGAGGAAACACATTGGTTAAGAACGAGTTGTTGATAATTTGTACAATAGTTGGGATGAGGCAGTTCTTATGATCAAGATGTGCTCTTAGATGCGGCTGTCGTCCAACAGCAACTCGCGGGCGTGGGATCTCGGGTGGAAGAAGGAGCCGGTGACGAGGATGGTGCAGAAGCTTCTTCCCAAACTTGCAGATGAGGTAATGGTAATGATCAGAGAGAGCCGAGAGGATCAGTGTGTTGAGCTGGTCTTGGTATGTGGAGGGGAAGGGATATTAAATAATCTTGCAAGCCCTCTTCTGCACTTTTTCTAGGTGTGTGTGTGGGGGTGGGTGTGTGTGTGTGGGGGGTGGGTGTGTGTGTGTGTGCGCGTAAGAATGTTTTTAATGTGCAGTGGTAATTCCGTTAAAACCAAGTGTAACTGCACAGGAAATTGACTATATGCTATACTAAAATTAACTTCAAAATCACAACTCTTCGTCTGACTGTTATATCAACACCTCTTCATGATGTACCACGAGTCTAGGAAAATAAATTACACAAAACACGATTAAATGAAAATACATCCTGAGCAAGATTAGGTTTGTCAGATACGGTTTGCAAAAAAATAAAAAATAAAAAGACGCGACGAAAAAAATTATCTTAGGAATCATTGTTCAGCGAGTACGTTGTCCATGATGATTATTTAATAGTAAATAATAGATGAGTATTTCGTACCATTTTTTAGTACTCTGGTTTTTTGCAGAAATTTCATGAATGCATTTGGTGTGTTTTGTAGTTTATCAATATTTCGTCGGAATTTGGGAAATTTGCTTAATAAGCATTTCCCAAAAACCTAAATTATACGATCTTCTTGAACTTCCTCATCTAAGGTTTTTAGAACTTTAAATTTACACTTTTCCAGGACCTCTATTTTTTTCCAAACCTTAATTTGCGATCTTTAAGATCCCTTTAAATTGTACTTCATCAACCCAGCAAGACTTATTTTTTTATATATATATATATATATATATATATATATATATATATATATATATATATATATATATATATATATATATATATATATATATATATATATATATATATATATATATATATATATTGTTTACAAATCATTGAGTTGTCACTTTGAAATCTTTTAATTTGAAATTTTCTAGAAATTGCTTATTTTTATTTTTATTAGATATGTTTCTCTTGAACCTCGTAAATGAGGCTTTTCTGAAACCTTCATAATAAGCTTTGTAGGAGTCGCTAATTATCCTGTGACTTACCTGTACCAGGGAGTTATAGAACTCGGAGAATTATGAAAGTTTCTTTTTCAGGAAAGTTGAGAAGTTTTATAAAGTAAAAGGTAGAGAGGGATTTGTACGGTGAGATAAGTGAGGATTGTGTACAGAGGGTGGAGGGACTGTGACGGTAATAAGAGGTCGGGAGTATGTACAATAAGGTTGGGAGGGTTGTGACAGAGAGAGAAGGAAGGAGTATTGATAATGACAGAAAGAGAGAGATTCTATTGTCAGTAGGAGAACGTCAAGTGAGTAAAGGCTACAGGCAGTTATGATGTAAGTGAGGATTTTGCATAGTAACGAGGGGCAGTAAAGTATTGGTCATATTGGCCAGCAACTGTGTCGTAAATTAGCTCGATGTGTTCCTAAACCCTTATTAACGGTTAAGTAGCGTGTATAAACCTTAATAATCTGATACTGGCAGCAGGAGGAGCATAGGTCACACTGTTGTCAGGAATATTCTTTTGTCTATTGATAATGAATTGTTCCTTCTGGAGGCTATAAGGACATGAAGTAGAATGTCTCGTCTCTATTAACACTAAGAACTGATCCAAGAGAGACACCACCAGCACGAACAATCATCTATGTTTGGTGTTCCTCCTCTACCCCACAGTGTTAAGTGATGACAAAGTAAAGTAGATGAATCTTCGACCGTCGACCTACTATCAATAATGGTGACTCATAACACTCAGAAAACAATGAAGAGCTTGTGTGGCTCTTATTTTTAATGGCATAACACGTCCCGTCACCGAGGCACACAGTAGGAGAGAGAATGATGGCGTACGTGTTTCTTTTGCTTTTTGTTTTGTTTTTATATGCAATGATGTAGTTAATATCGTTTTAATCACATCGCTGGCGACTTTGCTATAGCTAAGTGCACAACACTGAGATAGTTAATTTTCAAAGTTCAAATCACAGAAGTCATTATTTTATCATAAATTCACAACAGCACCTCTAGATCTCCACATACATAAAGTTCAGACTTCGTACCCTTGGACAATGTCTATGTAATCCAACCCAGACTCAATCCAGAATTCCCAGCAGGATCGTTCAACCATTACAACCAATTCAGGTTGCGAAGTTCCGGATAATAACAGAGACTGCACTTTTGATTCAGAAGCTGATGCATGTTGGAAGGACGAGCGAGCTAACCCGATCTGGTATACAGTATATACTGTAGAAAAAAGTTTTGACTCAACACCTCAAAAAGAAAAATCAGAGCAACACTAACAGCACCTGGCAGTGTCCTTCATCTCAGCGTGACAGCCTGACTGACCTCGCCAACAAACAACAGCCCTTGGCCTCAACTTCCACCTCATAATGACATATTTATGGACCTGTATTATAAGATCCGAAAGATTATGGATAATCTAAATCGCTTGGTGTTCCCTTCCACGCCATAATAACAAAAATAGTGCCTATATGAGCAGTCAAGAGCGTCTGCCTGTCCCTCCACACTTCCTGTCCTATAAAACAGCGTCAGGGCGAACAATCAATAACTCCTAGTGTTCCTCTCCACCCACAATGACACGCATGTGGAAGCTACAAGCGAACATTTGGGTGTCCGAGTGCTGCTGATCCTGGTGCTTGTTATGCGGTACTAGGTAAAGGACGTCGTAACTTGTCTATTTTACTTGAGATCAGCAAAAGAGTAGTTATAGATAATCCGACCATGTTTATAGAATGAGAAATAGCTGATATATTGACACACGACATTTGTAATAATATAAGAAGCATTGCTCTCAACAGCTGTGAAAAGTTAGATGACACCACTGAGCAGTAGAGTCAACAACCTGACAGTGATCAGGTACCATCCTCAGCAAAAGTAAAGAACTGGGTCACTACAATCAGGTGTAAGGCACATAATACTTCAACAAACGGTACAAAACAAGCTGGATGGTGCCCTCTGGTATTGGTATCATTAAGCTGACAGTGAATCATACACTATCCAGTAACGAGGTGCATAGTGTTTTTCATTAATGTCAACCATGCTGGCAGTGAAGCAGGCCCTTGCCTGCAGCAGCTGTGAAAATTTTGAGTTACCGGTAGTGAAATCCTCAGTGAGCCAGACAACATCCTCAGCAAGCAGTAAAAGCCGAATAGTATAATCAATAACGAAGTAAAAATCGCCACCTGGGTCAGTAACTGATCTGACCAAGGGTGTAAACATAAGAGGCAGTCAGCAGGATATTCAACTGAACTGACAGTCAACAAGACACCATTGTGAACAAACAGTAAAACCTTGGAAACACTCAGTAGTGAAGTTAACCAAACTGACAGTGAAGTAGTGCCGCCCTTAGCCAGACAAACTCTCCTCAATAGCACAGTCTCGCGGGATCACTGTATGATCCTCTTGTTCTAAACTATACTGGGACTCTGTAATATTACTGTTACTATAATTGGATTGTATTCTATTACATGTGACCATCAGGTGTTTTTGTATATTACGGTGATGATGTAAATCTTTTCAAGTTTCACATCTGTCTAACAAACACAAGGTGGCTGAGATGTTTGTATTAGTGATTCATTTGACAGTATTTCTTAAAGCATTGTTTGACAAGATGTGATCGTTGGTAGTAATAGAAATAGTAATTATTCGAGTAGTTTTGTTAATTGTGTTTGAATGAGTTTGTACTGACAGTAATAAACTTGTCATTCACAGTGTCTGACTCTGGTTATATTAGGACATGCTTGAGCTCGCCAGTGATGTAACAAGTGTTTCTCTGTCATGATTTATATTTGTTCATTAAACCTAACCCGAGTCCTTACGTAGATCACATATTCCGTGACAAATGTCTGGCATGAGTTACATGGGTTTATGAATGATTCAACAACTTAGGTTATTAATAGCTCATCAACAATTAAAATTTAAATAGATACAACTCTATTTGGTGAGAAACACTGTCGATGATAAATGAAAAGATGAGAATTTGTTTAAAGGCAGTTGGTCAGGATTAGTCTCAGGAGGATTTGGAAGATAATTGCAGTTTGGTTTATCTTAACGGAGAGAGTTTGAGGAAGTTATCACGATCAATATCCGATAGGTAACAATCCTCCTCTCGGGCAACGTGAGTGAACACCTACGGCTAAGGACATGCGGGTATTTATTTTATTATCAGCATAGAAGAATAACCTTAGTCCTAAGTGGTACGAGTTTTTTACTGTACCATGAGAGCAAGCTGGAGGTTGTTAGGCTGGATAACCCTGGTGGAGGCCACTTAGTTGAAGGCAGGGATGCCGGGTGCTGCGGTCTTGGCTGACCACATTGGGGCAGTGAGGCGTGGTCAGGGCGTGGGAGGCAGGAGAGGAAGGAAGGGGGAGGTAAACCTCTTTGTAGCCCACCCCAGGCAGGAGGGATAGAGAGGATCGGGCCGCCCACCTTTCTAGGCCCCTGGGGAGCATCGTTACAACACAACCGATAATTGAATGCGAGAATTTCCTTTGTCTCCTGACATCTTTGTGTTCTTCCATATGCCGTTTACAGACTGCAACCAAACCTAGGCAAAGTTCCTTGGCGATGAATATCTTGATATTTCAACTTCCTACCGCCTCAGAAATTGTGTCCTTATCGGGCCAGAGAACTTTACAACGCGTCCTGAAAGGTTATGCATTAAGCTCGGTAGAATTTAGTGTCAGTAATTTTAAAAGTTTTATACAGGATGCCAGTGTTTAAGCCAGTGCCAGTTCTCCCATTGTCTTATTAAATGAGTAAACCTGAGATTACTTTGGTGTGGCTGATGGTCAAGATAACTTATTCGGATTGTCATTTCTATCAACTGCATATTTAGTTGCTTGCATTCTTCTGTCTATTTTCAGTTAACAATGACAGTCACAATATTCTTCATTATCAAATTCAGTTTGTTTTACAAATCTAAAATTTTCTGAAAGAACTTCGGGTTTTCTGACAGGCTTGAAAACTAGTTCAGCAATTGTCTTGTTATCAGTGAAGTCAAATTGCATTCTGTCAGCAACTCTTTAAAGAGTTGCCATCAGCTGTCAAAAACTAATGAGACACATCTATCCTAGCCTTATTAACTACACTGGTGGGAGAATCACCACCATGGGTTAACAAGGACCTTAACCAGAAGGACTGCGCCAACGCCAGTCCTAAGGAGGAAAGAGAACAGGGTGGATGTGAAGGGCATGAGTGTGACTTGGGGATTGCGACCCGGACCAACTCAAATGATATGGCTGGCACTGTTAGTTCTGCTCAGTGCTCCACACGCTGGGTTCCTGCAGGATGATAACCACTCAAAGTATCAAAGTATTTGAAGTTTCAGACGGACCACTGTCACAAGGAGGCATATCAGAAGTGTGTCTAGTTTAAACTGAGAATTTAGCGGATTTCAGAACGTCAAAAACACACGTCTCATCCTCACCCACAACAGCTGGTAGTGTGTGTGTATATGGGAGTCAATAACAGCTGGTAGTGTGTGTGGGAGTCAATAACAGCTGGTGGTGTGTGTGTGTGGGGGGGGGTAGGGGGGTCAATAACAGCAGACTTTATATCAGTGTGGATAATTTAGATAAGTAGTTTTCTTCCGGAGTTGACCAACGATGAAAGGATAGATAATTAAGCCTCTAAAGTCCTGTTTCTAGTCTATCACTTCCTCGTTAAATGTTTAGACTTTAGAGTGAGTCATCAGCCAGACTGGTGATGTCAGAACTTATACCTACAGTTTATATTTGTCGACTAAACTTTATAAAATGGTTCTGCGTGTTATTATTTTTTTTATTCTGCGTGAAATTATATCATCAATTCTGAGTGCCTCGGCAAAGTGGACCCAGCGGTAGTCTGTTGTCCTAGACGCCACTGGCTATTCATCAGGGCACCCATACTCCACCCAGCTGAGAATGGGTACTGTACTTAACTTTGGAATTGAGTACCAGACTGCCTCCTTGAGTAATGAAAAAGGGATACTGTACTTTTTATTACAATGAAAAGCCGGTAAACGTCGAATCCATTAACACTAGAAGCCTAAAGTGCCCATGTTACATTGAGCCTAAAGTCGTAATTGTCCCCAGGCCTATTGACAAACCTATAAAAATGGAGAAGTTTTAAGGTAATGGTGAAATTAAGCAGCTACCCTGTGAGTACGTAATTAAAATATACCATCTTAACAGAAAAATGCTTTAATGGTAACGGGGGAATAAAGTATTAACTCATAAGGAAAGGGCAGATGATAGCGGCGTTATTGGTTTTAGTTCTTTATAGATTTTGATTCTAAAAGTCTTCAGACTAACACATCTGCGATAGATCTTGATTAATGTTTACTAAATCTTATTCTCAAAATTCAGGTTAAAGTACTGTACAGTACCTGTAACATTATTTGTTTTCCAGAAAATTATATTATAATCATCTTAACTAGGAATTACTAATTATCGTTTCATTTTCAAATTATCATGCAAAACAAAATATGAAAATGTAATCTTGTTGCAATACAAACGTGTGCTGTGTATCACTTTTAAATTCGACGTTGTGAGCACGTGTAATTTTGGCTGGAACGTCGGTAATGAAGAATTGGAAACTTCTTCATGCTGCACGCCTTCGGCTGAAGCCAGAAATGTTATAATATTGGTGTCATTCCCGTACCTGCGAGACTATAAACCGTTGACGGTGAACTCTGAAATGTCTGACGTGTAACAATTTCTCTGTTTTACAATATTTATTCCAGTGAGTGATAGTGACGTGACATTTGCCTGGGCACACACACACACACACACACACACACACACACACACACACACACACACACACACACACACACACACACACATTTTCAGCCTTCTGGCTGCCAAGCTCTTTCAATAAACCGTTAATTATTATTATTATTATTATTATTACACACACACACACACTCGTGTCCCTCCCCTCCCTCACTGCCACTGGGATTTATCAGCAAACGTTCAAAGAGATCAGTGCAAAAATTGGTTAGCAAAGTTTGTTCCAGAAGCATAATCCAGGGAAAACAAACGGGAATTAGAATGACAATCATCAGTTAACAGTGTATTACTGGTCTTTACCCCTAAATTCACAAATTACGTCCATGTAAGATGGCGACAACCTTCGCACGACATGCTGAAAAACAAACTGCCCCGGGCATGGGAAACGCCCCTCAGCAGAGCGCGGCCTCATTTTCGCCAGCAAGATAAACTAGTGGTGCCTAGGCACCTAAATATCTATGAAATGAACAATTTCCACAATAAATGATTATCATATCAGAACTCACTGATGAAAATATTGCAAGAAGATAAACAGCAATAAAAATAGATAGCTCAAGGGTTCGTCCTATCTATTAACCCTGCAGTTTACAGCAACCATATAAGTCCGGAAATTCACTACACTCAATCGATAGAACTTTTTTCTATGATAATTTTCTTATATTACACTTCTGTCGCAAATTGATAAAAGGAAGTTATTGAATTAAAAAAAAAGGAAAATCAGAGTACCTGTTGCCCATAAGCTGTTGCTCAAATTGTACGTCTTTGTACGTTAGCTTACCTCCCGTGCAAGTGCCAGGGGGCCGGCTGCCAATCAAATCTGGGGTGGTCACAGCCAATTAAATCAGGGACGGGGGCAGCAGCCAATCAAATCCAATAAATTTCAACTAGAGGTTGATGCTACAAGTCCAGAAAACTTAAAGCAAACTTTATTAATCAAGTTGTGAACTGTTGGGACACCGAGTGAGCTCTTTCGTGACTACAGTACTTCTCAACAGTGTTTAACAGACCCAGTACAAGACCAAAACATACAAAGTATGATGAACGTCACTTGAGTATTCACAAAGTCTTAAGTACGGTGAACAAAACTAAACCATATTTAATTTAAATAAAAGCAGAAGCAAAAATAGTAAATATTCTCTAATGTAACTAGTCAACGAGATCACGGGCGTTTAGCGACCATTTTAAAGTCCATTTAAATTCCCGTATTCCTTTTAAAATAAATCACTTTTAGTTCAAAATCAACAAATAAATAACCTTAATATATCGACTTTTACACAAGTAGAAATTTAATCACTAAAATTAAAATAAAACTTACTATACATTTACAGAATAGCGTATCAGGTGAGAGAGAGACGACCGGCTGCACCTACCCACACTGTTTCTTTGGTCACTGCGGTCCTGCCGGCTGGTGAACCTTCTCTGTTGGGAAGTCTGTAAACTATAGTCCTCTTCCCACCAAAAATCGTATCCGAATGAGAGATTTAAAAAAAAATAAATCCAACTTTAATCGTAAATACAAATTTTATGGTAAATTAATATAAATCGTGGTGTAGAATAGTAACAATAAGGAAAACTTTACGGTAAAATAAATATAAATAAGAATACTGAACAGTACACCAAATTCTTCAGCTTCGGAAAGAACACATGTGTTGGCGAATCAGGGCTGCCAATCTACTGATTTACTCAATTATATCTAAAAAAAAAATACTTTAATATTACTAACACATTTGCTTTTATCTATGAATAATATAATACTTTTCAAAATAATTAAAACTTTAACTAAGAAAACTTTACGTGGAAAAATATAGACGAAGTACTTCCCCGACTACAATAATGGTAATTGCCGTACCTTACTGGGTGGTTACAGGTGATTACTAATAGATAGATAGATAGATAGTTGCAGGCGCTGTAATCAGGGGAGTCATTTCAGATTTTGATTAGAGGAGGCAACACCATTACATGCAAAGAGTAGGGGTCAAAATCCTGCTTCATAATATTTAGCATTAACCTTGCAACCACGACGACTAATTACTAAATTATCATTAAATAGAGTATAGTAAAACGGCTGTGATAAATAAATCCAATATTGTTTTTTAATTGTATTAAGAGAACATTAACGATACCAGCAAAGCAAACTTTTCCTTTCCAACATCTAGAGTACAACTCTTGAATTATTAACCAAATAAATGTATCAGCTAATACATTGACAAAACTGAATAGTGAAAAAATCTGAATATTCAGAAAAGGATACATATTTGACATAGTCTACAGCTAGTGGCTAGTAACTTCTTACATCAGAGGATAACGGCGATGCTTCAGTCCAGTAAAATTATCAGCCAGTTCCGTTCATTAGCCATTAAAAGTAGGCAGGAAAGGCGGTCATCACCCGTTGTTGTTCTCAGATAATCTTTGACGCGTTTTCGCACTGAAAAAAATCTTTCATTGTCCGCAGTAGTAATCGTCATGGCCAATAGTATTCGTAATAAATTGAGTACTTCAGTAAAAGCAATCGGTAAAGCATTTAGATTCTGGTAGACATCAAATATGTCCTCAGGCTTTTTTCTGATCTAAGAATACCTTCGCAGAATGCAGTTGTGACGATATCATAACTGAATCAGTGTACGCATTGTAATGTTTAGAAAACAAAGCAAGCTTTTCTTCATCAAGAAATTGTTTAGATTGAACATCAGCAGAGAAGATGGATTGCAGATCATATTCAGCTGTGCACCTGTCAATTACTGAGAAGTACAACTCTGACTTCAATTGGTCTTTTAAGCTGCTTCTCTGAACATTCTCTAGATGTTTTGAACGCTTCTCCAGGGTGCTGTTTGACAGATAATCTTTCAAAGTATTTGACATTCGATGCACTCTTTTGGTACGAGCTGATCCTTCATGTTGTCGAGTGTTTGCCTCTGGAACAACTATGCCGAGTTTGGTTACAAACTTTTCTGCTTCCTCATACAGTTGATCATATTCACTATAATCTCCTTATAGCAAGGTTTGCTTTCGTGTGGCTGCAAGCAATATGATTTACTTCCTTGTGCTATTCAGTTTATAAATGATAGGCAATGGGAACGATGAAAATAGATGAATACTTTTAATTTTGTTTAATTATGCAAAGTAAAAATACCATTGAGATGTTCTCACCAAATCCAAATTCGTCTATATGAGAAAGGAATATAATTAAAAATTTCCTTGGAGAGCAAGGCAGCCTTTGGGAGGGGCAAGCCAGGTAGGCAGGCAGACTCCACATCACAGGGAGAGGTGGGCAGGCAAGCTCCACGTCACAGGGAGAGGTGGGCAGGCAGGCTCCACGTCACAGGGAGAGGTGGGCAGGCAGGCTCCACGTCACAGGGAGAGGTGGGCAGGCAGGCTCCACGTCACAGGGAGAGGTGGGCAGGCAGGCTCACGTCACAGGAGAGGTGGGCAGGCAGGCTCCAGGGGGAGGTGGGCAGGCAGGCTCCACGTCTGGGCAGGCAGGCTCCGTCACAGGGAGAGGTGGCAGGCAGGCTCCACGTCTGGGAGAGGTGGGCAGGCAGGCTCCACACAGGAGAGGTGCAGGCAGGCTCCACGTCAGAGGGAGAGGTGGCAGGCTCCCACGTCACAGGGAGAGGTAGGCAGGCAGGCTCCACGTCAGAGGAGAGTAGGCAGGCAGGCTCCACGTCACAGGGAGAGGTGGGCAGGCAGGCTCCCGGAGGTGGCTCCAGAGAGGTGGGCAGGCAGGCTCCACGTCAGAGGGAGAGGTAGGCAGGTAAGCAGGCAGACAGGCTCCATATCACAGGGAGAGGTGGGCAGGCTGGCTCCACGTCACAGGGAGAGGTAGGCAGGCTGGCTCTATGTCACAGGGAGGAGGCAGGCAGGCAGGCTCTATGTCTGGGAGAGACAGGCAGGCAGGCAGACTCCACATCACAGGGAGAGTTGGGCAGGCAGGCTCCACGTCACAGGGAGAGGTAGGCAGGCTGGCTCTATGTCACAGGGAGAGGCAGGCAGGCAGGCAGACTCCACTGCGGAGGGAGAAGTAGGCAAGCAGGCAGGCTCCACATCACAGGGAGAGGCAGGCAGGCAGGCTCCACATCACAGGAAGAAGTAGACAGACAGGTTCCATGTCAGAGGGAGAGGTAGGCAGGCACCCCAGACCCTGCATTAAGCTTGACTGAATCTCTGGAGGTAACATGCATTACACACCCAGAACCACTGAGAGTTGACCGACCTCTGTGCCGGCAAGTGAGTGAGTAACATGCTCCTGGTGGCCAGAGCACTCCACACCAAATATTGCCTCAGTCACTCGAACATACATGAAGTGCTTCACTTACACACTTGAACACCCATGAATCAAATGCAGTGTTTATCTATTACATGTTAATACGAACTTTCCTGACAGATGACCAGGCCTGTCCTTTAGGGGGGGGGCGACCGCCTGGGGCCCCGCGGGACCCAGCACTAGACCCAGTGACCCCGGACACATTACCTGTTGACTGGTTAATCTGACCTGACGGCTTACGCCACCATTGCAACCGTGACCTTACCATCCATAGCGACAGTCCCATGAGGGTTGGTGGGGGGTGGGTTCCTCTGACCGCAAAATCTGACACTAGCTAGAGAAGGTACAGAAAAGGGCCTGCAGAATCATGCTCGGCGCAGAATACTCCGGCTACACCAACGCTCTCTCCATCCTGGAAATGCCATCCCTCAGTGACCTCCACCACCAAGCACTGGAAAGGTTTGGCCATGGACTACTGCACCACCCTCGCCATCGCCACCTCCTGCCACCCCCCACCCAACTCGCGCAGTCCGCCACTACAACAAAATTCAGCCCATAAGAGACCGCACCGATAGATATAAGAACAGCACCATCCCATCTATTCTTAAAATTATAAACAACTCCTGATTTATGTACTGTACAGCCCTGTAAATGTATTCAATGCATATTATATCATTATGTCTAAATCAAATGTAAGTCTGTATATTTTCAGCCACCGGCTGCAACTCTATTAATAAACCGTTTATTATTATTATTATTATTTTAGTGTGGGGCCCCGCAGTGACTGAGTTGCCCCAGGCCCCGCACCCTCCTAGGGACGGCCCTGCAGATGACATTAACAAATTCGGCTGTTTGTACATTTTGTTGGTACTGTACCTTGTCCAGGTGAGTACTGGGGTAGTCTGTGGTGGTGGTTGTTGGAGGATTTCAATGAGATCACATGAAGGGATGCAAAAACCTCTCTCATATTTCTGTGGGGTGGATTTGAGGGGCAGCTCCTAGCCTTTATTTGTCCTGCACCAAAATTAGTGTTACGTATTGAATATAAATAACCATACCATATTTCAGCCCTCTTTTTTCAGAACTGTAGCCATGAATACAAAACAAATGGGTGTGAATAAATACTGTACCTGTAACTTGTACTTTATACCTAAACCTGTATACATCTTTTTGTTGTCACTATGAGCTGAGGATTCTTGTGGTTATGAAAGGGAGCATCTTTTGGCTGTGGAAGAAGTTTTTGTTCCTCAGTGTAGAAGAGGCTGTGGAGGGTTTTTTTTGTGGGAGACTCTGTGTATATATCTTATCAATGCATTATCTGGTGTTGTTTTAGAGTTAAAAAAGTACTTGCTGCAACCTGTCATTGTGTCGGAGGCAAGTGACGTGAAGCATGTAATTAGTGTGCATCCGGACATAATGTTAACAAATATAAATGCGATTCAATGAAATTTGGTATGTGAATGTACACTCACTCCAAAAAAGAATCTTTATGATTTTGTGAGACAATACGACACAATAGGTAGAGGATTTTGACGACCCTACCGAGACAACAGGAGTCATGGTGTTCATTTTGAAATTCCCCAGGCCCTTCCGTAAAAGTGTCTTTTGGAACAAATGATCTCAGTAATATCTCTAAGTTGGATTGCCAATATTTTTTCTTGCAGCCAACTATTACTATGCCCCCTCCAATATTTAGAAAAGAGGTATATACAGTAATTATTATAAATCTGTCTGTGCTACAGTTTGTTAGTACTGTACTGGTACATCTGTGTGGCTGTTCGTGGCTACTATTTTCTTCAAAACTGTTATTCTGGAGAGCTGAAAATGTACAGACCAGTTTCCTTTTCTATAAATCTGAGAGTGAGCCAGAGTGACTTTTAACAGTCTCACCAGTGAGTAGATGTTGTGTAACTTTGTCATAAGTGCGTGTATGTGGTAGCCTGCATGCAGGAGTCTTCAGGTAGAATCCTACCCATGAAAAAGTTGAACTGGATGTGCAGTTTATTGTAGCCCCCACCCTCCCTGCTGCCACCCATTGTCCCATCAGTATTTTTTTTTCGAGTGAAAGGCACAGCAAGTGAAAAACAAAAACAAAAGTAAACTGTTTGAATTGTCCTGCAAACTTTGGAGAAAACTATTTAAGGCACTCCAGAATGTCAAGCCAGAAAAAGTGTACAGTACAGTACTAAGTCCTTGTTTAACGTTGCTCCCGACAACATTGTTTCGTTATAACTTTGCTACTCTTTAGAAACCCATGATTTTTTTACTGGGATTAGCCCACCCGGGCACAGGTCATTGACCCACATCGGGGCCTGGTGAGCGAAAATGTAATAATAATAACAATTCAGATAAGTAAAATTTATAATAAAAAATAAAAAATAATAAAATAATGATGATAACAATAATAATAATAATAATAATAATAATAATAATAATAATAAAGAACCATAAAGAAATACAAAAATAAAAAAAAGATCAAAAGTGAGAAACAATATACGTATGTTGTGTTGTCAATGGTAAGAGAAACAATTGAGACCCTGCAATTGTGTGTAAATGAGGCAGAAAGTCAGATCAGCAACCTGGGACTTGGTCACAATTTTCGTGATGCCATATGGCAGCAGGGTCTACCATTAGACAACACATTATGCTTCCAATATCTTCCCAGGCGGTAGTACCTCCCTGTTTGGTAGCTGCCTACTACCTACTACCTAAGAAGCCTCCTAGAAGTTTCCCTAAGAAACATTCTCAAACCAGAGCAAAAAACATTTTAGGCCCGTGGGCGCTGCTTGACCTGTCAGTTGCTTGGACACCGATGCCCGAGGAGGTGGGAAACAAACAGAGTTGACAATTGTTATTGGTGGGAATATTATAGGTAAATGCATAGTTAATATATGGTAATTTGTTTATCACTACATAAGTACTGTATTTTGGGTGTGCCCAGGTGTGCTAATCCCCATTAAAAAAAATAATAATAATAATAATTGCAGGGAAATTCGGACAATCGGCTTTTCCGGACAGGTGGTCCCCCCCCTTTTAGTCCGGATCTTCGAGGGTTCATTTTACAGCAATTCAGAGAGGGGAAGAGAAAAGTTGACCACATACATTAGTAGAATCTAAAATGTATGCAATATTTTATCAACCTATCAAAATTTATTAGTACAATACTGACATATATTAATATGCAACACAGTGTACAGTACTTTGTTTATTTCAGGATTAAAAATACAACAGGTTACAGACTCAGCCTTTACTGTCCTTGATGCATCACAAAGCCATCACAACCACTGCAAACCTTGGCCATCACTTCACTTTTTCAGCCTCTGCATTCTTGTAACATGCATAGAAATAACAATTCACTACTTGTAATACTATCTTTACTGGGGAGCTTCATATATTAATATCCATGTGATCACTTTTAGCTTCTTAATCTGGCTCCAGCCAAGCTTACACCAACTCTTAACAATGAACTTTTCTGGCCTTTGCATAATAATCATCCAGCTGCAATCTAAATTACATTCATTCAATACTTAATCATTCTAATGGAGGAGCAGAGGGATGAGTTATCAGATGGACGTTGTCATGAATTAACTCCTAAATCACATTTATATATCTTAGGGCCATCTATAATTACATTATCATTAGCATACCCTAGTGACAGTTGCTTCTATCACATATACACATTTGTAGCAGTAAATGAATAGTGGAGTGGAAATTTATCATTGTCTGCTGTACTCTAAGCTGGGAGAAGGGAAGTGAGAAGATAAATAGAACTTTGTGTATGCCAGTATAAAGACTTTATAATTAAAGATGGCCCTTTACCAGTTTGTGCATTTAACTAGTTTCTGCTGACTGAAGGGAATGATATTCATAATCAATCCTAAAATAAACCCATCAAGCATGGAGTATGATCCATTACAGTATCTGCCTTGAACATATACGTACTTTGATTGTATATCATATACTGACACTGTAGAATTGGCCCCACAAGATTTGGCAGTAATGGCAGGGTGAAGGTGGCCTTTACTTAAATACAGTATATATCAAAAACCTACCTACCTTTGGATATATATCATTGAAGCGACAAGTTTTGGCTTATGATGGAAGTTATAAAGGTTAACATTCTCTTAGTACAAGATAAACATCCACTTTACTTGTCCCTCACAGTTTAGCAACACTCAGCATCCCATAAGCCATCTTATCAAACATACCAGGAGGCTATATTTTTTTTTTTTTTACATATTTCTATTTTTGTAGTTACAAGTGTTATGAAGAGAAATGGGAACACGAGAAGAACTTTCAAGAGACTGCCTAGAAGTGTCTGTACACTCCCCGCAAACTATCTTTAACATAATGAAACAATGCATAAGGATAGGCCTAGTGTGCACTACCCATTTACGAGGAATAAATCTTCTGTATAAAATAAATGAAGGAATGCTAGCCAGTGGATGAAGTGAACAGCCTCAAAAGCTACACACATTAAGTCATGACTGACATTAAATGCATTAACTCAGTGTTACCTCCATCAAGGTACAATCCAGCCAACATGTATTCACCTTACTGATCCCACATTATGGTAGCAACAAACATGAGTCTCCATCATATCAAAGACTTATATTTGTGATTCTGGTAATGCTTAACATGGACCTGTCGGATTTTCCTTGTATTGTTTTTTTGGGGTTATGTTTTATGCAAATAATATAGAACTTCAATGATTTTAAAAACACTTTCACTCTAGAATATACAGTATAACATAAATTTTTCATTTCTATCACCCATCAGAGGGAACTCTTTCCAATTCTATGACTTTTAAATCTCAAATATTTACCATATCAGTGTCATGGTGAGAAAACTCCCTGGAGTTATAAAATAATTTGGACTTACAAGCTATTGCAGCAGCAGAGAAAATAATGCTCCAACATTTAGAGAAATAATGAAAATGTGCCTTCACTACAATTTCCTGTTATACAAGAATCAATGTTAGGGTTATAAGAATATTATAGCTGGTACAAAAGCTACCAGAGTTTCTACGTGTGTGTTTTTTTGTGCAAGATGCACACATTCTATTGCAGAAACTTTTCATCAGATAAGAATTTCATTCTACTGCAAACTAAATTGAGCAATAACAAAAATATCACATCATTTGACATTTCATACAAGTGCATACAAAATTAAGAAATAGTAAAAATATATACATTCATAAGAAAATGCTACTACAAATTGTAAGCATGGAGAACATTGTAAGGGTTTCTTGTCACCACCAATTACTTAATCACAGATAAAAGGTAAACCCCCAAAACCTCAACACCAAGAAACACATAGTAATTGTCTAGTGCCTGGACTATCCTCTTTGTAGTACTTGGTAAATAAAACTCCTGTGAAGAGAAAGAAGAGGAAGACAAGTTCCAGACATTTATGCTAAGTGAACTGCAAGTCATCTTGTTAATTTCTGAGCATCTAGATTTTGATGATTCACCTTGTTAGATAAATATTACCACTAATAACTTGACATTCCATCATGGAATACGATGGCAATTTGCAAAGTTTCATGACAAATATTTGCCTTAAATAATTCTAAAGATTTGCTGTAAACACAGTCATTAACCTTTCTTCCTTGATATAATACCTTCTAACCCCCACTGCTTATTCACTATTTGGATAATAAAGCCAATACTGTCTCACACTACTCCCTTAGCAGTGATAGTAATTCCAGCCAATCTTTGTTTAAGGATCTTGAGGAGTTTGAGTTATGGGAGTATTAAACAGGCTAATAGAATACGATAATCAAGCCTTCTGTGTATAAAAGTCTGTAATAAATATCAGATGCACTTGAGTAAGGCAGAGTAAATTAAATGCCAGTGTGGATGTGCAATTCCCAAAAGTTTTAAGGAGAACATCCCTCTTGTCTGGCCTGACTATTATCACATCAAGGTTTCAAAAAATCAAGGCACCTCAATTAATCAAATGGAATATCCTGTTTGAAGCTGCTAAAATTGTGACTTTAGGTAAGTTATTGTCAAATCATGAGGAAAATAAAATCTTATATTCTCAGCCTATTCATTTGCATTAGCGATTCCATGCTACTTTGAAAAGTCATTATAATCTGTCACTTCAATATTTTGTTCAAACTGCTGATTACTGTAGTAACACACAAATCCTCTCAGACTTCACACTGACTCAGTACAGTACATACATTTATAAGTAGATATGGTAAAAAATTAATACTGAACACAAACCTGATAAAAAAAAAATTAAAACTACACATGAAGTATTGAAGAACATAAAACACTGAGCACCTTTCAACAGACAAAACAATAATAGACTCCACATATAGACATTCTTCCCCAAAAGTTTTGTGACCACTCGCCTCTACTTATACGTTTGCACCATCCCCCCACACTCAGTCGGACTATCAAAACTCAAACTGATCCAGATACGAAATTTGGAGAGGTCAGAATAGTCTTCACTCTTACTCCTCCTTTTCAACTTTCATTTCTCAGACTCGGTTTCTTCCTTCTTTTCTTCCTTTGCAGCTTCTTCTTTGTCTTTATTGTCTTCCTTCTGTTCCGGTTTGTCCTCTTTTATTTCTTTACCCTCCTTCTTTTCTGCAATCATTAAGTTTGAGAGTGTTAGGTGTGGTTGATTACATTACTAATGATAACAGTATAAACTGCTTTCCTAAAAACTTCATTGTAGTAGTCTTCATGTGAACTGTTATGGTGAAAAAATATCAAGAGCCTCATTAAGATATACAGCACTATACCTGTACAAGCAATATCACGAGTTTATCATTACATCCCAGTGATCGTATAACAAAAATAAAACAAAAGTTAACCACGAGGGTCCACAAAAACAAAATAGGTATTAATTCACCTGAATAAGGTGACAATATATTGATTATCAAATTTCTGAGATCTTCTTGAGTTCCGTCCACATACCTGATTCAATCAAACTTCATTCTAATTTGTTCCATGAGTTCAAATTCACAAGATGCCTATACAAATGTGCACACTCATATACAAACATATTTTTTCCACATTCCCTAACACCTGATTCCAGCACAAAGGGGAAGAATTATACTGTACAGGACACAGGTTATCCTTCGCTACTTATATGAATTTGAGTCCCAGCAGGCACCTAGCTTATTCAGATACATTTGTGGCTACTACATTGTTTGCATGCCATGATGTCACACGGCTGTCGACATAAGGCAGGAACAATGAAATAGTTATTTTAAACTTAGCATAAATGTAACCAAGTTTAACTTGACAATCGGTGGTGAAGAGCATAAAGTAAACTTACAGTACAGATGCATGTGTTTAAAGTGAAATAGGCCTCCATATATGTGTTCACCTCCCATATAGAATAAACAACCATGCTCTTCAATTTTCTTAATCTAAAGTTTATATTACATCATTCTTGGGTAGTGAATGGTTAGGCAGTAAGTAAACTGTCACAAACCACTAGTCAAAATGCTGGTGAGAGAGTGTGAGGAGAATCAACCATCATGACAAACAAACAAAGACTATGGCGATGCATTGTTGGAGCGAAAAAAAATTCTTTTCGACTTTCCATTAGCAAGTGGATTTTTTGTATCCTTTTAAATATGTTAATAGATGATGATGATATAAATTGTGGTAAATAACCACAAAAAGTTGAGAGCAGCAAGTAAACACAGACATCAGTCGGATGGTTAAAACTGAGGCGAGTGCCATCGTGGCATTACCAATTTCATAACTAACTAGATTCAAAAACAACCAATTTTCAGGTAAATTTAGTTTCTTGGAAGTCAGAAAAATGGTCTGTTACTGTAATATTTAGTCTTAAAGGTTTCAAAAGTGAAATACTGTAATCATAATGCCTCTTACTCAGAAACTCTCTTTTCACTGTACAGTACCGTATTCTCATATGAGCTATAAAATAGACCGTGTACAAGAAAAGAGCATCTTCACTTGGCTTATACACTAATGTACACATTCTAGCAGTAAGTACTTTAAGATTTTTTTGGGGGTGTTTTGACATCTGGAGTACAAGCAAAATGTGACTACTGTACTTGGCTTGTGTAACAATTAAACTATAATAGGAATACTCTTCCAACAAACATTTTAAGATATGAATATGTAATGAGGAGAAGGGGAGATAAAAAAGGAGATGGAAGGATGAGATGAAGGAAGTACTACACTAGAACACAGGAGGACATCTTGGAGGCAACAGTGTGTCAGTGAATAACAGAAGAGGGTGGTATTGAGTGATTATGAACTATCACAGCAGTTAGAATAAATGGATGAAGGAGAGTGAAATGAGAATTTGTTTTTGATAGTTGAGAAGAATGGCTGCCAAAAGCACTTGGTCATTATTGTATCCGACTTTGATCTTTCTTTCTTTAAAAAAAGAGAAAAAAAGGAAAAAAAAGGAGGGGTGGGGGCACCTGGGATGTTGCCCGAAAAAACGAGAAAACAATCAAACGGAGCAACCTCTGAGTACCCTCTTTACTCGTATGTGCTTCACATAGTACCTAGAGATGGGATGGGGAAAGGAGCGGTGAACAGAAGATGCTGGTTAGAGAAATTTATGTCACACATTAACAGACAGACACAGAAAACAAGCAGGACAAACACTTAACACTGTGGTAATATCGTTGTGGTGATGCATAAAACAGATAAAAGGTATGGGGTATGTTACATAGAACCTGTGTATGTATGTCAGTTTTTTGCTGCCCACACCCACCAACTTAAACACATTGATAATAAATGCTCAATTCTGTTTGATTCACGTACTGAAAATGACCTCTGAATTATGTACCTGTAACTCTTTTTCTTATATTGTTGTATAAGAAAAAAGATTAGACAACATGAAAAATTGTATGAAGAAAAGGGATTTTACACTTGATATATATAAACACCATATATGGCAATGTCTGCCTTCATATCTAACAATGCTTCTTTAAAAACCTTAAATTGTCTCATCCCATTGATTTTATTCTCTGTAGTTATAGATACTAACTGTTTACTACACTAAATTGTATATCACCCAAAGTAAAACCATGAGGACCTGTGAAAAGAACAAATCATACAGAGAAAAATCTTAACCCATGGATACCATAACAGATGACAGGTCATTTCTTGAGGGAACATCTGCCTTTAATTAGAGGAGAAAACATGTATACGTAACTTGTGTATATAGGGAGTATTTCTATTTGTACTTTTACCTCATTCCTGTTACAGTACTTTCATAATTTTCCATTTCTTTCCCTTTATTTGAAACTTCTGATGATGATATGAAAAAGAGAGAGAGATTTGACCAACATAATCAAAGGAATAATACGGAGGACACACAGATAAGTGGTGAGACAACATTTACAATATGGACAGTAAAGACATGCAATTATAGTACAAAAAAGGAGAAAAGAAATCACAGTTATTCATCCAGCAGGACAGGTCAGCAGAAGGAGGGAACTGAGATGCACTGTACAATAACACACAGACACAGTTCAGCCAATGAATTTGAGGGGTGATACTCATGATACTTAGTGTTGATGAAACAGAAATACTCAGCAAGAATAAGAAAATTCATAGATAGTAGAACCTCTGAAATCTGGGAATCAGTTACAGCAGTACATTAATGCTTCAGAATTTCACTATTGAATGCAATTAAAGGTAAGTTCTAGTTATAAGATACTGTAGAAGTGTGTGCCAGCCTCCAAAAATCAGCCATGTTGTTTGTCATCAGACATCACAAATATAAAATTAAATTAAAAAAAGAACTTAAAGTTCTGTTTAAATTAAAATTACATTAACAATAAAAGGACCAAGTAAATTATAAGAAAAACTAATGTTACCCTGAGTGAGATGTCTACTACCTCTTAACTCGACTGGCATATTTGTGGACAAGTTACAGTGCAGTGTATTTCAGGAACTTAAAAAAAAAAAAGTGGTTCCAAGGGGAAGGGGTGTATAGGGAGAATGATCTTATTTGTAAAACCGGAAAATATAAAAATCTTGGATTCTAGTGGTTCCAACATTTATGGATTTCCGAGGCTGTACTGAAGACAAGTTGAATCTTAACTGCAGTACAGTACTGTACTGTACAACACATATACCCCCAGCTTCCCTTGAATGCCATTAAAGTGCCCAGCCTGGTGCCAGAGTCATGAAGAGAATAAATAATTACACCAACAATTAATCGCACGTATAAATAACTGAATACATACACCACATAAATGGTAATTTATATATTCACACCCACGCTGAGGTAACAGAGCCAGGCACCACTAGAAAAGAAAATTTTTAATTAATTCAGGAATTTCTGACAAATGGTATTTAAAATAAATACATTATGATAAATGATGTTCAGAAAAAATTATAATTCTGTCAGTTTCATCATGAAAAGTTCAGAGGAAAGTAAATGAATGAAGAAATTATATAGATGTGAATATTATTCAAAATGGCATATTATTAGGTTAAGTTAGGTTAAAGGATCAGTTGATAGCCATAAGGTAATAACATTCTGGGAATAAGTGAAGGGTGGACATAAAGGGAAAAAGTGAAATGATAACCCAGGTGTAGATGAAATGGAAATAAACCGAGGAAAGCATCCATGAAGCAGCAGTGCACATAAATGATTAGAAAGCATGGAATCAAGTGGTTTATGTGGATGCCACAGCAGTTAGACTCAGAGTGATGACAAGTGAAAGGATCTTCTGTACTTCCTCTTTATTCCAACCACCCTATATCATCATGGGAAAATCCTTGGAAGGTTTATAATAATAATAATAAAACGCCCTGATCACGTGTTAAACCATTTCTGTTGATATGTATCCAAGTACTGTACTAAGAATTATACAAACCTCCACTGTCATATGTTTATCATGTCTTCCCTGTCAATTTGGAAAGTACTGCATAGTATACACAGGAGATGGTCAAATGAATTCTGAGTTAGAGTCTGAGTTCCAACAGAACCTATAGTAACCCCAATTCCTTGGAGACAATGTTGAAAGTTTTGAGCTGAGAAGGTGTACAACAGAAAGATGACAGGCAGTGAAGATGACAAATACAGTAATGACAATGACCATTACAACAACTTACTCTACTGATGACCGAAGGTCGGTAGTAAAATTTGAATTTATGATTAATTTCATTATGCATTATGAAACAAAAATAACCTAATTATTGGAGAAAAAGAGATATTGGTTAAAGAATACTTTCTCAGTGTTAGATGTGGTGATGAACCTGGGAAAAAAAAATTACTGTATTATGTAAAGAAAGTTTTGTAACTTCTTTTAGAACTATATTTAATAGTAAAAAAATGTAATAAATTTAAAGGAAAACCTTCAACAAGGTCCCATTGTTTACCTTTATCTTCAGGCTCAAGTTCTTTCTTTTCTCCTTCCTCTTCAGGTTTATCTTCACTCTCTTTCTCCTCTTTCTTGTCTTCTTCAACTTCTCCATTTACAGCTGGCACCTCTGCTCGTGAACCAGCCTGCAAAGTTGTTATAAATGAAATAAACAATAAGTAGACAACATTAATTTGATCTGAAACAAGAGCAGTTTGAATGACAATGAACCTATGTTTGGTGCTACCCACAAAGACACTTCATAAAGCCAATGTAAAGTACAGACTGAAGAGTCTGGGTTGTCTTATGACCACTGTAAAAGTGTGAATTAATTCTGCACAATTGTGGATCCCTGTTGGCAGTCAGTAAGTGTAGCTGACATAGTACTTGCTAGGACTAATAGTCTCTGACTTTAGAAACCCTTTCTCCTGTATAGTTTGGAATTCTGATTAACAATAAAAGCAATATATTTCATGGCACCTCAGCTTACCCTTTCATCCAAAATGAAGCAAACATTTCTTTCTGTTTTAATCAGATTGACTCAAAAGTGTGAAAACTTAAATCATATGGGATTTAAATTTCTGTATTTAAAAATCAGTCAAATGTTTGCTTCATTTTACTTCTAAAGGGTCAGGTGCTTCTCTTGTTTCAGTTAGTGAAACTCTTACAATCACTCCAGGAACGTCAACACATAAATTACAATGAATTATAAAATGAGAATTGACCAGTTTTTATGGCTGTGAACAACAATTATATATACAGTATCACAGGGCTGAGCAAGTCTCTTAGATTTTTATGTAACTACTACTGTATTGGTTTTATATAGCTTAACTTGCACACAATAGGGAAAAAATTGACTGCATTATTTATATATATATATATACCCTGTATATATAACCATTTCTTCACGTTCTTGCATATTTTTATTGTTTGAAACTGCACGGAAAAATTATTACACTGGGTGGTTTCTCTCATCATTGTGCCCTAGGTTTAAATCTTGGCCCAGGACAAACATGGGAAGGGTGTTATCTAGTGTGATCCTACTAAACATCGCAAGTTTACTCTGGATACTCCACTTTCCGCCTTCTTTGTAATGATTATGGCTTATTTTAATCTTTAGGGTTCCCAATGTTCTCTATTTATTATAAACGTGATCCACATGATTCTTAGTCTTTACAAAATTACTGTTTTTTATGACACTACTTTGTTACGGTCTTCATTGTCCAGTGTTAGTACAAGAGTAAACCTGCAATGTTTGGTAGGGTTACACTGGATAATATCCTTCTTGCCTCTGTCCCTGTCCCATGGCACACAACTAAAATTCTACAAATATTATTCAGTTCAATGTTCATAAGCAGTTGAACTACTAAACTTGGTAATTAGTGTCACTGATATGGTGCTCTAGCTGAGGTAAGGAATCAGAGGGTGAGATGTCATAGAAAATAGTTCCTCTAGGATAATAATTTTTCACATAAGTTAATGTGCATCAACCTAATTTGTTTAGAATTTATATCCCCCACCTAAATTAGCTTAGAAAAAAAATTAACTAGGGTCAGAGTATCTGGTCTCTAAGACATAACACAGGGAAAGTGGTCAGGCTTGGCAAATGGAATAGCTGTACTGTACATATATTACTAGAGTACTTGCTTACAATGATATAAATGCACCACCACAATTTCATACAATATATAATACTCACTTGCTTGTATTTCTTTGCTTTGCGTGCAATGCCAAGATCAACGAGGGAGTAGACCATATCATTTATGGTACAGTCAATGGCTGTTGGTTCTACACCCAATACCTCTACCATCTGTAAACAAAAAGTTGAGGGTAAAATACTGTCTTTTGTCTCTGACACTGCAATTTTAAACTGCAATATTTAAAGAAAGGGATTAAAGAGTTTCTCTTTATGTCACCAGTGTGCTGAATACTGTACAGCTACATATACCCTGTATTTATAAACCCAAGAGGAGTTGTCATTCAGAACAAATATAAGGAAGTGCTTCATCAGGTGGTACACTTATGGAACAGTCTATCAGCAAAGCTGTGTAAATAATAATGGGACTGTACTGAGCTTAAAAATGATCCTGACCATTAGGTAAGTTGGTAAATACAGTATACTTCAGCAGAAAAGTGTACCTGTACACTGAGAGAGTTTAAATACACAAAGTGTATCCAGAAAAAATATACAGTCATACCCCGATTTATGGGGTTCCCGTTTACGCGTTTCCACATTTACGCGGTACCCCACCAGAACCGGAATTCCCACTTTACGCGGTGCATCTACTCATATATGCGGGAAGCGGCACGGGCAGGGTGCGCACAAGGTCGCCCAGTCATCAAAACATTACCAAGTTTTTCACCTGCCACCCACCACAGCCGGCCCAAGTCAGTGATAGTGAGGATATGGACTTTATGGACTTTAAGGGTTTTGACAAAGAGGCCCTGCAACCCTCTGTGGTGGATAGTGATACAATTGATACAAGTTATACAGGTGAGGGCCAATAATCTGCCCTCTGCCTTGGAACCAACCCCCATCCCCGTGTGCCCAGCCATCTTTTCTACTAATGTAAGTGTTAAAAAACCTAATATTATTGATATTTCTCTTAATTATTAATTGTGTGTGCATACCATCATAAAATTTTAATGTTATTTTTACTACAACGTAGGTATTGTGTCTGAAAAAGTGGAGTTTGGGGGTCGGCCCAGTCTCTATTTCAATTAATCCCATATGTTCTGTTGTTCCATTTACGCGTTTCCCATTTTACAAAGCCTCCACGGGTTCAATTGACCGCGTAAATCGGGGTATTACTGTAATCTTCAAAGTCATGCCAGACCTCAGGTTTATATCAAACTTCTTCCCATGTTCTTATTAGTAAACAATTATTTTCTCAGCTTATCGCCTTAGGTGTACTGTACTATCAGTGTGAGTAAAAAGATTCATTGGATTACAAAATTTCCCGATACCTGCACAATAAGATTTAGATCAAGGTACCGTATGTCATGGATATTGGATGTACTGTACTGTATATATTATTGTAGCTTTTGATGATAATTTTAGCCTATACTTACAAGGAATATGAATACGAAAATTTCCGAGGCAAGTGCTTGGTGGAAGTAATCATACTGTGTACTGTACAGTACTAAACAGTTTTGCACTACAGTATTAGCAAGGTCAGGAAAATACTACAGTACTGTATAGTATACTTAAATGTCAAAAGTAGTTACAAAATATCTATCAAGAATCATCACATTTACCACAACCTACAATCACTGCAAAACCTTAACATTCATCTGATAAAGAAACTTCTATGCTTGTTACTGATTTGTTCCAACTTTATTTCTTAGTTTCAATGTTTACATTGCAATCTAACATTTATATTTTTCTTAAGGTTCTGAAAAATTCAATCTAATTGGGGGGAGGGGGTCTTAAACTCATTCCTCAGAGGGATTCATAAATATATATACAGTACTGTATGTCATAATGGATATTGGAAATATATTCGAAACTATGAAATAGTAGTAAGTATAATCATTTCACCACAATGTATAACTCAATATAAAACATACAAGATCACTGCTCCTTCAGTGGTTCTTACCCTCTTATTATCAATCTTGATAGTTTTTCCAATGCGGGGCAAGATAGTATTTTTCATGCCCTTATTGAAGAGTCCAAGCAACCAACAGGCAAAGTAAGGGAATTGGCCAGTAGCAATAGAGTATCCCTGGGGCTTAAATTCCTTTGCTACTGCCATTGATATGTCTTTCACCCAAACAGAGTCTGTGCAGATGATGTGGCGATTGTTTACTGCTTCAGGCATTGTTAAGGCCTAAATAATTGAAAAAGAAGGTAATTTTAACAACAGATTACACTGATGGGATATTTCAATAATATATCTTTCAATAATGTATACTGTGGTATACTGTACTTTAAAAGTCTTTGAAAATACTACTCTAAACAGTACATGCTGTCTGATGCTTGGGTGAGAAATATTTATAAGTGGTTTTTCATAAAGAAAGGAAAAAGAAAAAAATAATAATATACAAACCTTTAGATGTGCCTTTGCTACATCACGTACATCACAAATTGGCATTTGTACGCGAGGAACACCGGGGTATACCTTATTTACTATCTGTACCATAAAACTGACAGATGTGGCATTCTTATGCCCTTCTGTAAGTGCTGGTCCCAGGATAAGAGTTGGGTTGATCACTGCTAATTCAAACTTCTGGTCATCTGAAATTATGATACAGTATTGTCTTAACAATTTTGAAAAAAAAGAAGATTTTGTTGAGTGAATAATAAAGTTGTTCAAAATGTTTACCATAACTTATCGATAGTTCATGGAACAGAGCCAAAAACTTTTGTACAGTCAACATAGACCGTTGTAGTGCTGCTTCCTTTGAGGAATTTCAGCTGCTACTCACTACTTATGCAGTGCTTTATTTATGGCAGTGCATTCTTTAGCAAATGATGTAACAACTTGCTATAACTTGTCTGCTTCCCTCTGCAGTCTATAATTATGTGGAAACATGTACAGTTTTTGTGTGTTTTGATACCCATTCCCCTATTGGCAACTGAGTCAAACCCTCTCCCCTTTAGTACCTCTCTCACCTTATTCCACCATCTCCTTCTTGGTCTTTCTGCTCACCCTCCTACCATTCACCTCTGAATCATACAATATCATTTGCTTCCCATTCTCTAAATACATCCATACCACCTTAACAAACCCTGATCAGCTCTGTATAACCCAACTTCCTCTTCTGCTGTCTTTTCTGATACAGTAATTGTGTTCCTTATTTTTTTTTCTTATTCAACCCACATGTTACTCTCAAGCATATTTCTAATGTTTTCAGTTTTCTCCTTCTCTTTGCTCTAAAGGCCATGATTCATACCAACAAAATATAATTGGCTCAAATTTTCCCTTTTGTTTACTTTACTATAATATTACAGCAGTTGCTCTTCTCGCTCATAATAGATACAGTGTACATTTTACAGTACGAGTATGTTTAAAATCTAAACGTGTCTTACCTAAATTCCTTACTTATCTCATTTAAAATCCATAATTATCTTACTTGTTATTAATATACACTCACCTGGTAGTTCTTTAACAAAGTCCCATGCTGCCTTTTCTGCAATGGCTTTAGACTTTGTGTATGCATCAATAGTGGGAGACTCCGCATCAGTCCAGCTTTCTTCATTGTACTCTTTATCGGGCTCTGGGACAGGTTCACCTAGATCAAGAGATGATTAAGTTGCGGCAACTGTTAAAATTTACGGTAATTCTATACACTGCAATAATATTACTGTAATTGGAATTAAAATTGCAGTTCAGTACTAAGCAATAGATGAATTCATTAAATACTGATAAAGTGATATGGATAATAGGTAATGACTAAGAAAATTAAAAGATTCATCAATAAATCATGAATATTTATACGAAAGTCAGGATCATCATCATCACCATAAAAAGTCATTTTCCACATTTGGGTGAGTTAGCTGTGATAACCTAAATGCATTTCTCCCAGTTGAATAGTCTCTTGCAGCCTCTATATCTGGAACTCTTTATAAAATCAGTAGCTCTACCAGTAACATCAGGAGCACTCTACATGAAATCAGGAATCCTCTTAACAGAATCTGGAGCTCCTCAATAAAGTCAGGAGACCCTCAATAAAACTGGGAATTCCCTCAATAAAATCAAATACCCCTTTCATAATACCAGGAATCCCCACAGCGAAATTAGGAGCCAACTCAATCAAATTTTGGAATCCAGCAATAATTCATTTGATCCCAAGCATGCTCCAGTTATCTGTCATCATACAGACTGACTACAGAATTCATCTCTACTACTGCAGCTACTGACCGTCTTCACATAAAGAATTATTAAAATATACTGTATATTTCAATAACCTCTGCACATTAATGGCAACAATTCCTAAATTTTACTCATGAATAATAATTTACCCACATAAAGTTTGATGACTTCGTAAGTAAATAGTATACTCATACAGTACACTAACAGTAAAGGGAAAGATTGAGTTCATGAATAGTAAAAATATAGTTTAAATTTAGCACAATATTTGACAGGCAGCAGCGGATATAAAAGAATGTGTTATACTCAACGGGCTGCAGTGCGAGAGTAGGTGATGAACACTCCGTAAAGGGATCATGGCTCTCCTCTCCCTTGGATACATTTCTATGTATGTATACTGCTGAGGGCATGAGATCTATTTGGTAATTCTTCTATTACATCAAAACTTACTTTACTGTAGTTCTTATTACTGTACAATACTATAATATGACTTGAATGATTGAAGAAAAAACGTTGGTAAAGCTACAGCCATATTTGTTTGGGGATGGATTTAGGAATCTGCATAGTATACACTCTTCAAATTTTTAATGTGATATTTTTCTTGAATTGTGAAGGAAACTGTGATGAGAAATACCTGTAGCTTGAATATAATTCACAGTAAGTATATACTGTAATATCAATTAAATTTGTATTGTACTGTACAGTATCAAAAAACTTGTCCATGCACAATTATCAAAATACTAAGTCACTGTCCTTGCAAATTCTAGCAATAACACATGCAACTTTGGAAAAAACATTTACATCATATTTAAATTTCCATAAAGCATAAGTTTTATATGATTGCAATTACCGTATAAGTATGAAGGTAATGAGGTACAAAACAGTTATACAGCACAGGATAAGGCATAATAAACAAGATCACATACAATGTACACCATAAGAACGACATTAACTCTATGAGTACCCCTGCATATAAACTTACAATAAATGAGGAAACAGTATCAATAACTGCAATCTAGGCCAGATTAAAGCAAGGGCTATATTTCATGGGCCTTATAATAAAGGGATTGCCAAAAATGAAAATAAGTTTTGTCTAAATTCTGTTATTGTACTGTATTTTCCTTTTGTGACACTAAAATTCATTATATTTACTGGGGCTACAACCCAAGTGCCCAATAATTTATTTTTTTAATCTGGCAAAGACTGCACTATACACCATGAGAAATGTACCGCAAACAGATGCAAAAGAAGAGGTGAGGACAACTCGCTTGACAGTGTTGGCATGAGCAGCAGCAGCTTTGAGGAGTCTTAAGCTTCCATCTTTAGCTGGTCCGATCAATTCCTCTTCTGCCACAACCTTGTTGGTCACATCAGGGAAAGGACTTGCAACATGCATGATGCCCGAGCAACCTTCTACAGCCCTACAAAACAGTAACATACAAAAGGGACTAGAAATAAAAGCTACATCCTAAAAAATCAAGGGAGGTAAAAAAAATAAAATACAAATACTGTACTGTACTGTAGATGAAAAATTCTGAAAATAGAGGACAACATAATATAAAATAACAATGATGTACACATAAACTACCAAGTTCCTGTAAGGCTGCAAAGCATAGCTAGTTTTCATGCATACAATAATTATTAAGTAGAGTTAAAGTGGTGGAGTACCAAAGACAGCATTAGCACAGCTGGTTAAAACAACTCTGGTGATGGTCTTGGCAGCAGCACAGGCAGTCAGGAACTTTTTAGTGGCTTCTGACAAACCCTCAGCTTGGGTCCCCTTCAGAGTGGCAGTATGGACAACTTTTGTACAGTCCAACACAGCCCTTGATTAAAAATAATTAGGTTCATTATAACCTTGAAAATGCTGGCAGTTTAGATGCTTCCAAAAACTATTTATGTAAATTGGTTATGACAGCTTAGATGCTATTAAAATTATGGATGTTACTTGATTATGTACAGCTTACATGCAACCTAAACTTGTATGTTAATTGGTGATGACAGCAGCTTTGATGTGACCTAAACTAAACTTATTTAACTCACACTTATACCTGTAGCACCTTTGGACTCTGAATACCGGTATGCTATACAGTACATGTACTACTTCTAGTGTAAATTCAACTGACTTAAAATAATGTGAGTAAAACAAATTCGTCTCTGACGTAGTATAAAGAAGCTTGACAAAAAGTGGGCAAAACTGCATCGTCTTTATTAATGTCTACAGCATCTCTAACAACTCAAGGATATCATATACAGCATACAACAAATTAGTTCCTGCTAAAAGAACTTGTGATCTGCACCCTAAAACTAGCCTGAAACACACCACATCCCACTAGAAAAAACAGCAAAATCACAAAATCTTTATTAATATCTAGACTATTCCTAAAGCTCTTGGAAGTCATAAAATAAACAACTTGGTTCTTCTCTGGTCAAAACAGCCTCTATACTGCCTCCTCAAACGAGTTAACTTTAGGCTTAAAACACACCAAGTTTTGCATCTCATATCTCCCATCTGGCATTTAACAAGTGACACATGGCATATACTAGTAAAATAGAGTTACACTCCTGACAGACAGCATGACACACCAGATCTGCACCACTGTCATCCATCCTTACTGTACTGTACAGTACATCCATCCCTCACATGAGTTTCAATCTTTCAAGGACAGCAACAATAACATTTCAAATAAATTTTGAAGTGTAATTTAAAATCAACAACTGGAAAAAGGAAAAAAAACAGTTGATTACACAGTACTGTACTGTAATATTTAATTTGAAAGTACAGTAATGTATGTTTGAAATTCTAAATACAGAATGTTCCCAAGAAATTTTCATCTACTCACAAAGACCTGTATAGTTACAGACAAAAGTTATCTCCCATGGTGAAACTGAGTCATGGGAAAGAGTCTCCGGTTACTTAACCTGACTCTCAATTGGTGCTGGTGTGCCTTTTTATCTCATTAAGGGTTGATGCTGCTTCATATTGGGAAGGAGCAAACTTTTAACCCCAACTGTACTGAAACACACTATTGTATGTAGTCGTGAACAAAGTTTGCTCCCTCCTAAATTGAAGCAGTACAAAGTATTGACCCCAAATAAAATGAAGCAGCACACTCACACAAGACAACAGTCGGGGTAAGGGTGCTTTCACACTGAGGTTGGATTAGACATATCCTGATGTAAATTGTCTGATTGGGTGAGTCAAGTTTACAACACATATCTCACACTAGATTCAAATCACATCTAATTCAAATCTTTCAAATTTTATCCTCGAGGAAGACAGTTTCCTTCTCCCTAGGAAGAAAGTGAGTCGTGTAACAGGTGCCTGTATCAACTAGGCCGAAGAAATCGTAATACCCAGAGTGGTGTTGCATATCATCTGTCTACAGACAATTTGCATCCTTTGTCAGTTCAGAGACTCATTCCTGTGACCCACCACAATGGGGGGGACATTTGTTCAACCTGTACTCAGATTACCACCAACATGTTCTTAAAATAGAAAACACTACAAAGCTCCACCCCTCTGATGTGTAAAAAAAATTATAAATAAACCTACAAGTATTTAGAGATGTGTTTGATGTGAAACTACAAAATTTATGTTCATCAAAAAAGTAGAAAATTCATATATAGAGAACAAATTCTTTTACTTTAAATACGACTAATTTATTTGCAAATAAAATGTATAAAGTACTGAAGAAATAAGTTGACAAAATACAAATTTTGTTACAGTACCATCTATTACTGATGAGAAGTTACAGCCATCTGCACACATTCACAGAAACACACAATCTCCCACTAAATTTACAACATACAAAGAATAAACAAACAAATGCCCAAATTAAAGCACCATAATGTATACATCACAGTATCACTTACTTGTCCCATCCTTCATCTTTGGTTAAGTCGGCTGCAACCAATTCAAGAGGAAACTTAGCATCAGGGACGAGGTTCTTCAGGGGTTCGAGTTTGGCTTCATTTTCCAGGCTACGGACGGTTCCTCGGACCTTGTAGCCCTCCTCCAGGAGCAGCTTGGCGACATGTGACCCCAAGTAGCCACTCACTCCCGTTACAAGGACCACTGCTGGGGAGAGGAAAAGTCTCTTAGATGTTGAGTTTTTACAGATGAGGTGAAAGATGAGTAGATTTCTGTTGGTGTTGCCAATTTAACAGATGATATGGGGGCAATACTGGCATAACCCTCAAACACCGGAATAAATTACAACAAGCAATTCAACACCAAAATAAAATAAAAATATATATATATAAAACTAAAACAATAAAACAATGACCTGGCGTAACCTAATCTATGCTTATATTAAGCATGATTGGCCAGCACTTCTGATTCGTAGACTTATAAGTCACAAATAAAAATTTCCACAAAACATGAGTTTCACATTTAAAATCAGCACAAAAAAATGGTATCTTTAATGGAAGCTTCAAAATTTGGAATACAGTCCAAATTCTTAATAAGATCCAAATTTTTCACGCATTGTACTGCCACAAGTACTGTCATCCTGTTTGGTCTACTTACCAAGATTAGAATACTTAGAGGTTAATAAGCACATCAAAAGACAAGTGTACAGTCGTGGGCAATAGTTCGCTCCCCGTTGGTTGAAACCGAGTCACGGAAATGAGTCTCTGAACTTACGTACCCTGGGTGCTCCATTTGGGGAGAGAGCGAACTTTTGACCCCAATTGTACATATTTGGTGTTGTGGCTTGCCCCCCCACTTGAGTTTCCAGCCTTAAGTTAAAGAAGTTATCAGTGCTGAAAAATGTCAGAACTACATTCTTTGATGTACAAATTGTAAACTCGTGGAATAACCTGCACGATAATGTTGTGACAGTACCCAATATGAGCTCCTGCACCAATACTTGTCAGCACTCACCAACCGACATAAACAAAACAATTACATAACAAACGTTTTTAAAAATTACTAAGTTTAGCAAAATATTGGGGAAAATAACATTTTACCGAAATAGTTTCCAAAATTCTATATTTCGTATTTCATAATTCATGATATTCAGTGTTAATGATCACCATATTTCCAGATATAGTATTAACGAAAATATTTTAAATATTTTAGAGATAGTGAGTAATGCCATCCTGAATTTTATCCACCGTAATTAAAGCACAAATAATTCAATCCTTCTATATATTCAAATCAGGGACAAAACGACTTGCCAAATCACGCATATTCATCAGAAAATCTAACGTATATAAATAATTAAAAAAAATAGTACATTATTCGGCAGACATTTATACATGATGGCCCATTACTCCTCACTGTTAATGGGATATATTTTGTGAGAAGCTGCGTGCAGTGTTATATTTCCAGGGTGCAGTCGAGGATTAATACTGTACAGCTATAAATTCCTAAGTTTTACTATTAACAAACTAAGCCGTCTTCAGTACAGCACATATACTGTATAGGTAGCCATGGCAATTAAGAAAATCCCCCCCCCCACCTCGTGAGTTCTGACGTCACGGAGTGTTTACACTTGTCCAAATATGGTGACGCTTCAATTATGTCAGTGACCCCCATAATATGTAATGTTTTACCTCACCTCTGCCAAATACACCCAAACGCCTGCCAGCTACCGTTTTTTTGGCAGTCCACTCACACATCCGGTTTATATATATATATTTATATATATTTATATATATATATATATATATATATATATATATATATATATATATATATATATATATATATATATATATATATATATATATATATAGCTGCATGATTCTGATAATACCCCAATATATTAGTCTCAGTACATTATCGACGACATATTTCCTGGTCTGAGTATCTCTCTTCGTCGTAAGTGAAGTAGATAAGATGTACTATCATATCAGTAACAGAAGACACAGGACGTATTACCAGTTGACAATCTGACTAGGCGAAATGTCAGGGTTAATTACGCTCTGCTAAACGACATCTCTGTGCCCATGATTCTCAAAGGTTAACGTAGTGCAAACTGTCTAATGTATCCTCGTAACTATCAATGTTAAAAATGGATTAAGTTTATACACGAATTGACCAGTTTTATACACCGAGCCTCTCGTTTATACTCAAATATCCCTGTGTATACATAAATGGTGATGAAGGAGGGAGGGAGAAAAACGGAAATAAGAGGAGGTTTATTCGGCATTAGTTAAGAGACAAACTCGACCTAGCGCTTCACTATCCTGGCGACCAACAATTAACCAGCGCTCCTCTATCTTCCCCACTCTCACTCACACCTCCCCTCTTCTCAGCTTACCTCTCCCTTACCTCTCCTAAGCACCACTACTTTCCTCTTACTTCTCCACCTGTACACGTGACCCTGCACCGCCCACAGGTAATTCAACACGGACAAAAAAGGAAAATTCTTAAAAATGCTTAAAACTTTTTGTTCGTTTTACTTGGGGTAATTGAACCATGGTCGAGTACTACAGCTCTCAGTTATGTGCTGGGGGGTGTTAAGAGAAGGAGGGGGAGAAGGAAGAGAAGGATGGGGAGAAGGAGAAGGGGGAGGAGGAAGAAGAGAAGGAGGGTGGAATGGAAAAAAGAGGAAGTGGATGAGGCATATGAAGGATGGAAGGAAAGAGAGGAAGGAGAAAAGTGGAATAGGTTAAGGAGATAAGAGTAAAAAAAGAGGAGAGAAGGAAGGTAAGATGGAAGGGAAGGTGGGAGGGTGAGAGAAGGAAGAAAGGGTGAAGGAAGGAAATTAGAAAGGAAGGTTAGTGAGAGGAAGAAGCAAGAAGGGTGAGAGAGGAAAGAAGGAAGTAGGGTGAAGGAGAGAAGGAAGAAGGAAAATTAAGTATTACGCCCTCTCACTCTCACCCAAAAATATAAGACTGCTTTCTCTCCCTCTCACTCACCGAAAACACAAAAGGTTCCTGACACAATGTTAAAAAGGTCTTATATTTAACATTTATTAAATTTCGAAAGTTAAAAAGTTAAATTGACCAATATCATGGCCCAATATACCCCCCCCCAAAAGTAATTTCCCTAAAAAAGTTCTCCAATCTCCCTAAAATTTAAATGTGATCCCCCTAAAAAGGTAGAAATTTACCTCCATTTAAAAACCAAAACAAAACCTTTCCTTTAAACATAACAAAAACAAAGGAAGATTCTGTTCTATAACCCCAGAGGTCAGGTCAGGTCAAAGGTTAATGGGTCCTTAACGGCTGTTGTTTGGGGAGTGAAACGTGTTTTTTTTTACCCTGGCTGGTGTTATATGACCTTGATGGTGTTATGGTTACGAGAGAGAGAGAGAGAGAGAGAGAGAGAGAGAGAGAGAGAGAGAGAGAGAGAGAGAGAGAGAGAGAGAGAGAGAGAGAGAGGCCTTCACACACACACACATACACACACACACATGCACAAAGCGAAATCGATAACCCCTTCACTCCCCTTCCCAATTACCTCCAGGTATGGGAGTGGTGGGGTAAGGGGGGGGGAGGGAGTGGAGGGTAATAATGGCAAATAATGGGTAATGACTCTCACCACCCATCCAGACTCTCTCTCTCACTACATCGTCAGGAGGTACAGTATTTATACCACACGGTCTCCCCGAGGCTTTGATTAGGTCCTCTCATTTAAACCTGGTTCTATATTAACCATTTTTCCTTTATGCCTGCCGTGGGAGAGGGAGGTGGGAGAGGGTGGGAGAGGGGTGGGTGAGTGGTGGGTGAGAAAGGTGGAAAAGTAGTGGGAGACGAATGTGGGAGAGTACCTGGGAGGGGAATGTGGTTGCAAAGTCTGGGAGAGGGAGGCGGGAATGGCACCTGGGAGAGACACCTGCGAGAGACGTGGGAGAGGGAGGGAATAACTACGCAGCACTGAGTTACCGTCTGGTAGCCCCGCCTCCCGTTGTCATGGTAACCTGTCTGCTGACCCTCTCTCATTCCCTACCTGTCACACGCTCTCTCTATCCGCCTGTCTATCTGTCTGTCTGTCTGTCTATCCGGCTGTCTGCCTGTCTCCCTCTCTATCCGGCTGTCTGTCTGTCTCCCTCTCTATCCGGATGTCTGTCTGTCTGTCTTTCTCTCTCTCTCATTCCCTCATTATCTCCCCTTACCTCTCACACACATCCTCTCCCCCTCTCTTATCCCCTCTTTTAGCCATTTCACTTCCCCCTAACTTCGTTCCTTTCCTCCCCTTTTCTCTTTCTCTCCCTTCCCCTACCCTTCCCTCCCCTATCCTACCCTTCCCTCCCCTCTCCTACACCCCCCCCCTCATCACCATCCCTCCACAACAGCAGTTTGGTAATTACCTGAGGGGTCATATTCCTCAGGTCTCTTGGGAGGTGAGGGGGGAAAAAAGGGAGTGGGGGAAACACCGGTGCGGGGAAAAAATATGGTTGAAGGGAAAAAATGAGGGGGAAAGGGGAAGTGAGAGGAAAAGGGAGGAGAGGTGAGGGGGGAGAGAGGTGAGGGGAGAAGGTGAGTTGAGGGGGCATGGGGAGGAGAGGGGGAAAAATATGAAGGAGGAAAGAGAAGGGGAAAATATGGGAAAGGGAGGCAAGGGAGACAGAGAGACAACGGAAGGGGAAATAAAAGGGGAAGGAAGAGAAAGGAAATGAGAGAGGTGGATGTGAGGGGAAAGACAGAAGGCAGAAAAAGGCGAAAGGCTGAGGGGAGACTCTGTAGCCTCGAGGAAAATGAGGAATAGGAGAAGGAGGAGGAGGAGGAGGAGGACGGAGAGGTGGAGAGGAAGAGGAGAAAAAAAATCTACTGTATAATGAAAGCAGGAAGGACACTCAAGTGAAGAAGAAAAAGGGAAACAAGAGGGGATGAAGAGGGGACAACAGCAAGATAAAGAGGGGAAGAAGCAACACCAAAAGAAGACCAGAAAAGACAAAATGACGAACAGAGGGGAAAAAGAACACGGAGAATAACGAGAGAAAGAATTAGCAACTGAATAAAGAGGGGAAAGGAGCAAGAATACGAGAAGACAGGATGAAGCAACAATAATAAAAGGAGATGAGGCAACAGGAGATAAAATGAGGGGAAGTGAGGGGAGGGAGAGTGTGTGTATGGCATATACGTGTCTAGCATTACCAATGAGGGGAGAGACGCCATACTGTACAACATGGACAATCTGCTGCTATGCCTTGTGTTGGCTATACTGCTATGGTACTGTTGCTATACTGCTATGGTACTGTTGCTATACTGCTATGGTACTGTTGCTATACTGCTATGGTACTGTTGCTATACTGCTATGGTATTGTTGCTATACTGCTATGGTACTGTTGCTATACTGCTATGGTACTGTTGCTATACTGCTATGGTACTGTTGCTATACTGCTATGGTACTGTTGCTATACTGCTATGGTACTGTTGCTATACTGAAATACTATTGTTTTACTGCTATGGTACTGTTGTTATACTGTTAATGTACTGTTGCTATATCCTCAAACTCCTATTATAAAGTTGCTCTCTCTCTCTCTCTCTCAAGCTCTCTCTCTCTCATCATTTCCTACTTTTGCTTTATTTCAATAATTAACCTTAATCATCTATTTCCTTAATTACCCTTACAGCTTCTTCCATTATCCTCTAATTCTTCTTCCTCCTCCGTTATCAATTATCTACTGTTCCCTTTGTTTATTGTCGTAAGTCTTTTAAAGGAAGGAAGAAGATGAGTGAGGGGGAAGGGGAGAGGAAAAAGAGAGGAGGAAGGGAGTGGCAGGAGGGAGAGGAAGGGAGTGACAGAAGGAAGGGAGTGGCAGCATCTGGAGTAGGAAGAGGAGGAGGAGTAAGATAAGGAGGAGGAGAGGGAAGCAGGGGAGGGGAGGGGAGGAGGAGGAGTAAGATAAGGAGGAGGAGAGGGAAGCAGGGGAGGGGAGGGGAGGAGGAGGGAATACCTAACTGTAATTAGCCAGGTGACGGCAGGTGTGTATAACGGTGGTCGACCTGCTAATTAATGCACAAACTCGGCCAGGTAACGTAACCATTTAAGTGAACCAAATATAACGATTTTATTATTTTTTCATAATGTAAAAAAATCTTATTTATTATACGTTCATTTTTTCGTTTTAGGGGCGGGGTGGAGGTGGAGGGTGGTGGGTGTGGAGGTGTGGAGGTGGGGGTGAGGTGGGGGTGTGGAGGTGGTGTGGTGGTGCCAGTGGTCTTGTGGTCTTACTGTCTCGGTCCCACTCCAAAGACCAGGACAACACGCTCTTGAAACTTAGACCCAGCCAGTGTGATTCCTTCAAGGGCTGCCGGGAGGACTGGGGGGGGGGGGTGATTATTGACACTGTTCGAGGTTATATCACGTGTTCAAATCCATGTAAACTAATATAATATAGAACCTGGTTTATGTGCACCTTTTTTTGATAATTATTGAATCACCTAGAGATTAGCCCCCCTAACTAGTTTATTTCACCTGATGATTAAACACCCTAAACCTAACCTAACCAAACTTAACCTAACCTAACTTAACCTAACCTGAGCTAACCTAACCTAACCCATCAGACAGCATTAGGGTAGTTTATCAGGTGACCTAAGCTAGGGGTGCCTAATCTTCAGGTGATCCCAATTATTTTTCCATTAAACAATTATTCTACCTCGTGTTTACAATTATATCTTAGTTTACAATACCTGTGATCACAACAGTTAACCCAATTACACAGGTAATTGGCAGGTGCACCTACAAAGAATATTTCCCTTATTACCTTCCCCAGCCACCCATTAGTTCCCATTAGGTCCTATTACCCATTAATTATGTCCATAAGGGGAAGCCTCGGTTCCTGCCTCTCCCACCGGATTACCTTAATGTTAGCTATTTTGGTCAGGTCAAGTCAGGTCAGGGAAGTTAGGTCAGGATAGGTTAGGTCAAGTAAGGTTAGGTTAGATTAAGTAAGGTAAGGTAAGGTCAGGTCAGGTCAGGTCAGATAAGGTAAGGTTAGGTCAGATAAGGTAAGGTTAGGTTAGGTAAGGTAAGGTTAGGTTAGGTCAGATAAGGTCAGGTTAGGTAAGCTGAGGTCAGGTCAGGTCAAGTTATGTCATATTGAGCTTATAATAATACCAACAATAATAATAAAAACAGATAAATAATACATGCATACATACATAAAATAAATAAATACCTTAACCTCCAGATTAACGTTCAAGTGACTAAGGAAAATGGCTAACAATATGGAGGTGTCACGAGGGGTGTCATAAGGGGAGCCATAGGAGGTGTCATAGGGGGAGCCATAGGAGGTGTCATAGGGAGGTCTGGGGGAGTGTCATGGCTCTGGGGGGTCCGCAGAGGTGTCATGGGGAGGTCTGGGGGAGTCATGAGGTGTCTGGGGGTCCAGAGGTGGGGAGGTCTGGGAGTGTCATGGCTCTGGGGGGGGAGGTGTCATGGGGAGGTCTGGGGGGATGGCTCTGGGGGTCCGCAGAGGTGTCAGGGAGGTCTGGGGAGAGTCATGGCTCTGGGGGTCCGCAGAGGTGTCATGGGAGGTCTGGGGGGTCATGGCTCTGGGGGGTTGCAGAGGTGTGGGAGGTCTGGGGGTGTCATGGCTCTGGGGTCCTGGGGAGGTCTGGGGGATGGCTCTGGGGGTCGCAGAGGTGTCATGGGAGGTCTTGGCTCTGGGGGGGAGTGGGGTGTCTGTGTGAGTTGCAGAGGTGTCATGGGGAGGTCTGGAGTGTCATGGCTCTGGGGGTTGAGGTGTCATGGGAGGTCTGGGGGTGTCATGGCTCTGTGTCAGGTCTGGGGACCAGAGGTGTCATGGGGAGGTCTGGGGTGTCATGGTTCTGGGGGAGTTGCAGAGGTGTCATGGGGAGGTCTGGGGAGTGTCATGGCTCTGGGGGGTCCTGGAGGTGTCATGGGGAGGTCTTGGGGAGTGTCATGGCTATGGGGGAGTTGCAGAGGTGTCATGGAGAGGTCTGAGAGAGAGAGAGAGAGAGAGAGAGAGAGAGAGATGAACAGTACAAACAGAAACGACTCACCCCATCCCTCCTCCCCCCTGAATGACTGGATAAACACAAGCATGTCTGCAGTCAAGGTCAACCACGTTCCCTTCATCCTCCCTCACTCTCTCATCATTACCCTTCAGTACAGGTATATATACTGAACCTACTCTATGCAGGTATATAATGCACAGTACATAGACAGTAAAGGTATACAAAGATAAAGAAACAAATTGGAGCAAAGGACAGACCATAACGGAGCCCCACCTTCACCATATCCTTATTTCCAGCGAAGGTCCCAAGCCCCCCCCCCATCCTTCCCCCACGCAACAGGTCCTTCCGGGAACCACCTGACCAACGCGATCGGATTATTCGGATTTTCAAAACCGGGTGGGATCGTATTACGCGAAATCTGAATTCCTTCCCTTCATCGGATTATTCAGACTTGAAAATCTCCAATCGGATTATTTGGATAAAAATTGGACGGATTGAGATATTATGGAAAGACTTATAAGAGCTGGTTAGGTGGGGGGAAATGTTTTAAGTTTTATTATATTTTGGGGGTGAAGGGAGGAGGGGAAGGGGAGAGGGGGGTGAAGGGAAGATAGGAGAGGAAGGGTGGAGGGGAAAAAGGTGGAAGGGGAGAAAGTAGGGGAGGAGGAATGGGAGTTAGAAGAAGGAAGAGTAAGGGAAAATATATCAATTAAAAGATGAGGAAGGGGAAAGCATATGAAAGAAAGGAGGAGGAGAAGAATAAGGGAGAGAAGGGGAGAAGAAGAGGAATACAACAATAACAAGAACGGATTAAAATATATCCGCCTGACATCTAACTTGAACGAAATATACTGAAACATAATAAAATAAAAGAAAATCAACTAATATTTAACTCAGTGAACGATATTTTACGCTCAAAGTCACATTCTAACGCTCATTTTCAATTTGTTTATATCTATGTAGTTTATTATTGTTGTTGTTATTATTTATTTTAGTAAGTGCATCTCTATCTTTTTTCTCTCTGTTACCCTAAACCCTTTCTCTCTCTCTCTCTCTTACCCTTCACCCCCCCCCTTTCTCTCTCACCCTTACCCTTCACCACCTCTCTCTCTTTCACCCTACTCTCTCTCTCTCTCACACAGGAAATAACAAAGAGTGTGGGAGGCTAACGATGACGACCAGCAGTGGCGACATAGCACCATTGAGATAAAGACTATATTACCGGATGTGTGTGTGTGTGTGTGTGTGTGTGTGTGTGTGTGTGTGTGTGTGTGTGTGCCCCCCCTCCCCTAGATAACATTTGTTGAGGTTGGTGCTTATCTTTTGGTGCGTCGTTACGGTGCATCTTTACTCTAAGCATCACCACTACCGTTCACCACCACCACCACCAGCATTACCACACCACTAGGAGCGTTCACTACCATCACCACCACTAGGAATTTTCACTATCATCCTCACCACCATTCATCATCACAAGCGTTCACCATCATCACCACCGTTCACCATCATCACCGTTCACCAGCGCCATCACGAGCGTTCACCAGCGCCTACAAGTATACGTTCTTTTTATGGTGGTGGGTTTTGTTCACATTTGGCGCACCTTAATGGACGTTATATAGCCTGTGGCACTCTGAGGCTGCTGAGAGAGAGAGAGAGAGAGAGAGAGAGAGACTTATTTCTTACCTCTCATATCCCTCTCTCTCTCTCTTCCTCCATCCTTCATCACGTTTATTCCTTTATCCAACTATCCTTTCACGTATTCCCTCTCTCTCCCCTTAGTCCCTCTCTCCCCTTAGTCCCTCTCTCTCCCCAGTCCCTCCCTCTCTCTCTCCGCTTAGGCCCTCTCTCTCCCCCAGTCCCTCTCTCTCTCTCCCCTCAATCCCTCCCTCTCCCCTCACTTTTTTCCGCTTCCTTCCAACTCCTCTTTCTCCCTCCTTCTTCTTACTTCTCTATTCTTCCTACTTCTCCCTCCTCTCCAGTCTTTCTCTACAACACCTTCCTTCCCTCTTCCTCCTCTCTCTCACACCTTCCTTCCCACTTCTCTCTCTCACTACACCTTCCTACTCCCTCTCCCCTCTCACTACACCTTCCTTCTCCCTTCCCACTCCCCCTTCCCTTCCCACTTTCCCCTCTCTCACTACACCTTCCTACTCCCTCCTCTTCCCTCTCTAACCTCCCTCTCACCCAAATAATCTACTCTCCACGATATAATCTTATCAACCCGTATCTCAATTATAAGTGATTTCTTAATTTATTCATTCCTATGCACGTTTTTCATCTAATTATCTTGATAACTTTCACAATCTTAATAATTTTGGACATGGTAACTTTGATAAACGACAAATAATTAATTATACTTTATTTTGTTATTTCCTTCTCCTCCCCATCAACCCATTCCCTCCCCTCACCCCATTTCTCCTTCTCCCTCGCTACGCCACCAACTGCATCACATTAGGTAAAGTTTTTTGGCCAGATTAAACCTGTGGAAGTCCCCCCTCCTACCCTTCTTTATGGTGCTTTTTACAGCAAGGGAACCCAGTTGACGGGGGTACAGCTGCGTAGGTGAACCTGGTATGTCTGGAAAGGGGCGTAAATCTGTCTGGATGGGCGTATATGAGAGGAGACGGGCGTAGATGAGTGTAGACAGGGGTAGAATGAGAGGAGACGGGTGTAGATGTGAGACGGGCGTAAGATGAGAGTAGACGGGCGTAGATAACAAAAAAAACGATGCTGTTGAGTCACAGTCTGACAGATGGTAGACTATAAGAAGATAATGTACAGTATGTGTAGGGGATGGTAGACGGGTATAGAAGGGTAGTAGATAAAGTTAAGAATGTAACTGGACGAAAGCACATGTTGCAAGAGGAACTGAGTCAGACTGAGATAACACTGATAAGATGTGATATAAGACCTCCACGTGTACACAGTCCTTATTGTGTAAAAGTGATTTGGGTTCCTCGTTAAGTAAAGAATTTTATGATGCTCGTATAAATTGATTTAAAAAGCATAATTAAACACAGTGGCTAAAAAAATAATTAAATTGGGATGGAAATAACACTGAGACTCTGCCTTAACTTGATAGGTTTAATTAGTATCAGGTAGGTAATTTTTTTTTTTGTAACAGATCCATAACACAACACAGTCACAGTATAACATGTTCACAATATAACACATACATTATACAACACACCCACAATGTAACACAGCCACAACAATAACAACACAACAACAAACCCACAACAACAACAAACCCACAACAACAACAAACCCACAACAACAACAACACACCCACAACAATACATACAACGTTCCAACAAAATGTCAGAGGTGAGGTGTTAATATCTTCAACAAGCCACTTCTAATATCCTGTTAAAATAATCCTCCACAAACACGGACACATTCCCCCCTCCTTGGACACTCTAGAAAAAACATGCCAACCTAACCCCCCTCTTTCCCCACCATCCTCCCCACTCATAAACCTGTCATTCTTTCCCCACCACCAAACTGTCATCCCCCCACCCAACCCCGCCATCTTTCCCCACCAGCTCCACACCCCAATCCCCACCACATATCTCTACCCCAGTCCCCCCCCTCCCCACCACCCCAAACATTCCCATCCACCACTACGCCCACCCACTTGGTCATAAGTGTTAAGTCGTGATGATATTTACTTAAGCAAGGTCACGTACAGGGGTAAGTGTGTGACCTGATGGACGAGTCTCTCACACACACACACACACACACACACACACACACACACACACACACACACACACACACACACACACACACAGTGAAATACATCTTATAAATAATATGTTAATAATTTTACTCTGGTTGTCTTAGTGATAAAATGTGAAGGTGAGGGGGAGGGGGTGGGAGGTGGGGTAGGAGGTGGAGGAGGAGGGTGGGGAGGTGGAGGTGGGGGGAGGTGTGGAGTGAGGGAGGGTGAGGGGGAGGGGTGAGGGGGGAGGGTGAGTGGGGGAGGGTGGAGGTAGGGAGGTGGAGGGGGGGGTGTATAGGTGGGGAGGGAGGTGGGGGAGGGGTGAAGGTGGGGAGGGGTGAAGGTAGGGTGAAGGAGGGAGAGGAGGGAAGGGTGAAGGTAGGGGAGAGAATAGGAAAAGGTGCACGTAGGGAGGAAGAGGAGGAGGAGGAGTTAGAGAAACGATGCACGTAAATTGGGAGGAGGGGGGACTGGGGGAGGGCTGATCATAGAGGTGGGGGGAGGCTGAACGTAAATAAGAGGGCGAGGAATGTAAGTCAAGGGAATGAACGTAAGTAGAGGGTGGGAGGTGGTGAACAAGACGCCATCCACGCCCACAACACGGTTCCTGCTGGGTGGGCGGGTGGGTGAACATGGACCAATATACAACGCAGAGTCTCGGTTTGTTATGGTTGTGTCATCAGATCACTGCCAGGAGTTATTGTGCCCCGCCCCGCCCCGCCCCGCCCCGCCCCGCCCCGCCCCGCCCCCGTCTTCAACACGTCAAAAATACATACATACATAAACACATACGTTAATGCATTCCATACATCTATACACCAAAAACATAAACATAAGCCAAGATACACACACACACACACACACACACACACACACATACATGACTTTGGTTCCAGAGTTCAGCCACAACACGACAGCTGACTCCCTCACATACCAGCACGTACATATGACCCGGAATTATTACTTATCACTAACGAGAATAAAATACAAAAGAGGTTACAACACATTATCCTGATTATCAGCTAAAAAAAGTTAATAGTTAATATTTCATCACATAATTGGTAACTTGTATTTAACAGTATTGATTATATTTAGCATTTAAGTGGATAAGTTTAGTAAATAGTAATCTAGGTGGTACAGGGTGTGTGTGTGTGTGTGTGTGTGTGTGTGTGTGTGTGTGTGTGTGTGTGTGTGTGTGTGTGTGTGTCTATGTGTGTGTGTGTGTGTGTGCTAGATAATGTGGTGCGCAGCGTCATCATACCTTGCACGTATATATACTGCACATTGTCATGGTGACGAGGCAAAAACAAAACAAAAGCTATAATAATAATAACACACTTCTTAAAAAAACACAAAACAAATTAATAAAAGCGTTTAGTCTTCTTCATTCATATGCATCATATCCTCCTGACGCAAGGTTGTCCGGGCAGGTGTTATCACGTCAAGCAGTCGGCGTCTAGTGTGCTACTCTACCCCCTTGGCAGGATGTTGGTCCACCTGTTTCACCATCGATAAGTTTATACACGATAATGTACTCCCTTTTATCGCCGAGTGTAGTACCCAACCACTCCACTCAGGCCAGGAAGGTACATTTGCTTATGAGGCCAACATTCCATCACTGTGCGCTCTCTCTCGCTCCTTCCACCACTACTATCACTACCTTCCTCATTCCCTCTCCCTTCCTCACCTTACTCCACTACTACCTCTCTCTCCCTCTCTCTTCTCTCTCCCCCTCCTACCCTCCCTCCCCCCCTCCCAAAGACGTAGGAAATAGAAGGAAGAGAAGAAGTGGAGGGGGAGGGAGAGGGGGGAAGGAAGAAGAGAGGGGGAGGGAGGGGATAATTCCACCTAGGACACCGATGGAACAAGCCCAGGGGTCGAATCCAACACAAGGGACAATCTATAATCTTGCTGAAGAGGGTAGTAAGAGAGCGAGGAGGGGGAGGAGGGTAGTAAGACAGCTAGACGTAGAGGAGAAAGCTAACCTAACCTAACCTAATCCAACTAATCCTTCAGCCAATCGAGCCAAGAATAGTCCAAACGTTTGATTAGCTGGAAAATAAAAATACTCCAATCTCTTATGACAATCTCATTTTTTCCCCCAGGACTATACTAAAATTCTTTCTACTCACATACTGGAAAATTAAATCGTATTATCATTGTTGTAATTCCCAGGATGAATGAATGAGGTTACCCCCGTGCGTCCTGGGAGAAGCTATTATTAGACTCGTCTTCTTTTTTTTCTCCAAGGACGAAAGAAAAGAACTGTAACCTCATTTATACTTCCTAGGAAGAAAAAAAAATGTTTAAATCGCCTTCATTTTTCCCCAGCACAAAAGAAAACGCTTAGCACTTACATACTGGGGAAAAAATTGTAAGAGCCTCATTTTTATCCCAGGATGGAATAGAACTTACTATGCGTATTATAAAAATAAGTTATTTTTTTCCCCAGGAGCAAAGAAAGAGTCTACGAAATGTTGACTGGGGAAAAAAATATTGTTATTAGTGTTTTTTCAAGGATGTGATAAAAGATTCACCATTTGTGCTGTGAAAAAAATTCACCGTGGGAGGAGGGGAGTGGTGAGGACGTGGGGGGGTGGTGGTAGCGAGGATTTGGTGGTTGTGGTGGTAGTGAGGACGTGGGGGTGGTAGTGAGGACGTGGTGGGTGGTGGTAGCGAGGACGTGATGGGTGGTGGTAAGGACCTGGGGGGGTAGGGAGGATCAGGTTATATCCAACTACTTGTTTACAGTGTTGGCTGACAACATAATGATCACCGGACACCAGGGAGGTAAGTGCCTCTATCACCATTATTTACTTTTCTGGTGGTCTGAAGCTGGGTGGTGGTGGTGGTGGTGGTGGTGGTGGTGGTGGTGGTGGTGGTGGTGGTGGTGGTGGTGGTGGTGGTGGGGGTGGGGTGTGGTGGTGGTGGTGGTGGGGGTGGTGGTGGTGGGGGTGGTGGTGGTGGGGGTGGTGGTGGTGGGGTGGTGGTGGTGGTGGTGGTGGTGGGGGTGGGTGGTGGTGGTGGGATGGCAGAGGTGGTGGTAGTGGTGTGGTAGTAGTGGAGGTGGCAGAGGTGGTGGTAGTGGAGGTGGTAGTAGTGGAGGTGGCAGAGGTGGTGGTAGTGGAGGTGGTGGTAGTGGAGGTGGCAGAGGTGGTGGTAGCGGAGGTGGTGATAATAGAGATTACTATTAATTATATTATAATTATTATGAAAGATAATTTTCAAGATGATTGTAGCAGAGAAAGAGACAGATAAAAGAGAATAAGAGAGAGAGAGAGAGAGAGAGATAAAGACACAAGAGACAGAAAAAGAGAAAGCAAGAGAGACAAACAGATAAAAAGAGAAGAATGAGAGAAATAAAGACAGATAAAGAGACAATGAGAGAGACATACAGATAAAGAGAGAATTAGAGAGATATAGAGAAGAGAGACAAAGATAAAGAGGTTACGAGAGGTGGTGTGTGAGAGAACAGGATATGAAAGATGAAAGACAATGATGGAGATGAATGAGGGACAGGTGGTGACCGTCCACTACCGGCCACACCAACACTGGTCATCTCCAACACTGGCCATCTCCAACACTGGTCATCTCCAACACTGGTCATCTCCAACACTGGTCATCTTCAACACTGGTCATCTCCAACACTGGTCATCCCCAACACTGGTCATCTCCAACACTGGTCATCTCCAACACTGGTCATCTTCAGCACTGGTCATCTCAACACTGGTCATCACAGCACTGGTCATCTCCAACACTGGCCATCTCCAACACTATTATCCAACCACTGGTCATCTCCAACACTGGTCATCTTCAACACTGGTCATCTCCAACACTGGTCATCCCCAACACTGGTCATCTCCAACACTGGTCATCTCCAACACTGGTCATATCCAACACTGGTCATCTCCAACACTGGCCATCTCCAACACTGGCCATCCCCAACACTGGTCATCCCCAACACTGGTCATCCCCAACACTGGTCATCCCCAACACTAACCACCCCAAACACTGACCACCCCAAACACTGACCACCCCCAACGCTGACCACCTAACCACCTCCAACACTAATCACACCTCCAACACTAATCACCCCCAACACAGAAGAATCGACTACAAATAAAGAATAACAAATAATATGGTTAATAAAACAAGTCACTCGGTATAAAATAATAAAAATTAAAACAACAATAATAATAACAATAACAACAACAACAATAATACTAATACTACTACTAATAATAATCCTTTAATTAGTGATAATATTTAGGTAATTATCAACAGTTAAAAAGAATACAAATTATACGACTCTGCAAAAGGTATCTTATATAAACCCGGTAGTTGACTCACTTAATTATATAATAACAATAATAAAAACAATTAGTTGCTGTTTAGGTCAATCAAGAGACAATTAAAGAGGTTATTGTTTGTTTGGTATGTGTAATTAGTATGTGTCTGTCTGTTTGTCTGTCTCTTTTTCTTTTGCCTTTCTCCTTCATTATTTAGTTCATTTCCTTTCCTTTCCTCCTCTCTTTGTTTTTCTCTCTCTCTTCCTTCATTCCCTTTCCTTCTTTCTCCTTCATTCTTTAGTTCCTTCCCTTCCCTTCCTCCTCTCTTTGTCTGTCTCTCTCTTCCTTCATTCCCTTTCCTTCTTTCTCCTTCATTCTTTAGTTCCTTCCCTTCCTCCTCTCTTTGTTTGTGTCTCTCTTCCTTCATTCCCTTTCCTTCTTTCTCATCTCCTTCACTCTCCTTCCTTACCTCCCCTCCATCTCCTCCTTCATCCTTCACTCCCCCTCTACCTTCACCCTTCATTCCTCCTTCCTGTTGCTTCCTCCCGTTCCTCTGTCTCGCTCCCTCCCGTGAGTCATGCGTGTGAGGGTAGAGGGAGGGAGGGGTGAGGGTGGGAGGGAAGGGGTGAGGGTGGGAGGGAAGGGGTGAGGTGTGTGTGTGAAGGGAGAATGCACGCCCCGCCCCACTGGCTGCATGAGATATCGAGGAGGGAGGGGGAACGGAGGGTGAGGGGAGAGGTGTGCATGGCGGTCACACCTTGCCTGCATGAGGGGGGAGGCAACAAGTTTAGAGAGTGGGAAGGGGAGGGTGGTAGAGGAAAGTTATCGAAGGAAGAAGTGAAGGAAAGAGAGGGAAGAGGAGAGGAGTGGCGAGGTGGAAGTGAAGGAAAAAGAAGGAAGAGGAAGAGAGGGAAGAGGAGAGAGGAGAGAGGCGAGTGCATGACGGCCCCTGCATGTTAGATCGATATTACACAGTGGAGTTAAAACCAGCTGGTCGACCACCACTCACTGTATTGATTGTGTGATTATTTAAACACCACCCCTCAACCCCTCCCCCACTCTACCCCCTCACGCCTCACTCTCACACACCCTCCCCTCACACCACCCCTCACTTCTCACACCCCTCACTCTACCCTCCCTCACGCTCCTCACCTCACACACCCCCCCACTCTACCCCTCCCTCACGCCTCACTTCACACAATCTCCCCCACGCCCCACACCACCCTCACTTCTCACACCCCCTCACTCTACCCCTCCTCACGCTCACTTCTCACACACACCCCCCTCACTTCACCCCCTCCCCACGCCTCACTTCACACACCCCCTCACTCTACTCCCCCTCCCTCACGCCTCACTTCTCACACACCTCACTCTACCTCCCTCACCTACCCACCCCTTCCTCACCTCCTCCCTCCCCCATCACTACTGACACAACTCTCACAAGTCACACCTTTTTCTGTCTGTCTGTCTGTCTGCCCGTCTGTCTGTCTGTCTGTCTGCCTGTCTGTCTGTCTGCCTGCCTGCCTGCCTCTCAGCTCTATAATACCCCCCTCGGTCTGAACTTTTAATCGCCTAATCTCCAGAAATATTAACGTTCCACCCCCTAATTCAGCTCTTCTCCTTCTCACCCTTTCACCCTCTAATCCCCCTCTCTCTCTACCCCCACCACCTTTCACCCTTAAAAAAATCACCTGTCAGCCGCTAATAATTAATTAATGGTTGACAGTTTACATTCGACCCCTGATGACGTCATACTAGTGGGTTGTCTCCCCCTGATGACGCTCACATACTAGTGGGTTGTCTCCCCCATGATGACGGCATACCAGTGAGTTTGTCTCCTGATGACGTAATACCAGTAAGTTGTCTTCCCCTGATGACGTCATACCTGTGAGCTGTCTCCCCTTTATGACATCATACCAGTGAGTTGTCTCCCCTGATGACGTAATACCAGTAAGTGTTGCTCCCCTGATGACGTCATACCTGTGAGCTGTCTCCCCTTTATGACATCATATACCTGTGAGTTGTCTCCCCTGATGATTTTCATACCAGTAAGTGTTGTCTTCCCCTGATGACGTCATACCTGTGAGCTGTCTCTTTATGACATCATACCCAGAGTTGTCTCCCCTGATGACGTAATAGTGTTGTTCTCCCCTGATGGTCATACCTGTGAGCTGTCTCCTTATGACATCATACCTGTGAGTTGTCTCCCCTGATGACGTCATACTGGTGGCTTGCTCACCCCAAATGATGTATGAATTAAATTAACGTATTTTTTTTTCTTTCTTATCTACCTATTGATCCAAATCCATCTACCCATCAATTTTCTGTAGGGTGGAATAGGCACACACACACACACACACACACACACACACACACACACACACACACACACACACACACACACACACACACACACACACACACACACACACACAGACACACACACGTCACATCATATAGTAATAACTACAGACTCGACGATATTGCCCTCTGATGAGTTTATACAACACCTCCACCTGATAAGAGAGAGAGAGAGAGAGAGAGAGAGAGAGGAGAGAGAGAGAGAGAGAGAGAGAGAGAGAGAGAGAGAGAGAGAGAGAGAGAGAGAGAGAGAGAGAGAGAGAGAGAGAGAGCATCAAAGGTCACAGTCCAGGTTCTTGACGGATGTATCAACGTGAATACATTTAAGAAATTTCCAGGAGGTGAATAAACCCAAAACCTTCTAACTGGAAGAGGAGGAGGAGGAGGAGGAGGAGGAGGAGGAGGAGGAGGAGGAGGAGGAGGTGGTAGCTGAGAAGATGGGACAAAGTTGACGAAATGATGGAGAGAGAGAGAGAGAGAGAGAGAGAGAGAGAGAGAGAGAGAGAGAGAGAGAGAGAGAGAGAGAGAGAGAGAGGTCCCCCTCCCCCATCCCTTCTTCCACTTATCTCTCTCCCCTCACTCTTCTCTCTTATCTTCATTCTTTTCCTTCCCCAAGTTCCAACCCTCAAGTACGATCCAAACCACACGTACACACTCATATACACACACACACACACGCAATGCACACACCATATACACACACACATGCCACACGTACACCTGCTATCCACACGAAGACACTTACACACACTCACACCATGTACCTCAGCAAAAGTTGGTTCACATTCCCTACATACGGACTAGGCACACAAAGAGATACACACGCACGCACACATGACTACATACGCACACGCAATGTTCTAGTCGTCATTGAGCCCTTTATGTCATCCACACACACACACACACCCACCACCCGATACGCACGCACGCACTCCTGACTTACAAAAATGTGCTGAGTCATTGGCTTTACGCCGCACCCATTAACACACGTGGACGAATACGAACACACCTCTCCTAACCACTCGTCTATCTGTACGTTGAACACATTCCCTTTAATCACCGTATCAAACTACCATATCAACATTCACTCTATAATGTATAACTAACCAACATTCACTACACATTATTACCATTACTATTACCATTACTATTACCATTACTACCAAATTTCACTATTACCATCACTATTACCATTACTACCAATTCACTATTACCATCACTACCACCACTATTACCATTACTACCAATCACTATTACTCATCACTATTACCATTACTAATTACACCACTATTACCATCACTACCACCACTATTACCATTACTACCACCACTATTACCACACTACACTTCACCATTACCACTCACTACTCACCACTATTACCATTACTACCACCCCACCTCATTACCATCAATTATTACCAATACTACCACCACTATTACCATCACCACCACCACTATCAATTCATTACCACCACCACCATCACCACACACACCACCATTACCATCACCATCACTCAATTATCACTAATACTACCACCACTATTACCACATCACTATTACCATCACTACCACCACTATTACCATTACTACCACCACTATTACCATCACTATTACCATTACTACTATTATTCACCTTTCAACTCTACGCATATAATCAAACCCAAATAATAAAACACTATGGTAATATAAAACTATCCAATGATTATGTTAAACCCCCACATGCGAGGTATACCAATCCGTCAGGTCAGTAAAGGCGGGTATCAGGCCACACAAGGAGTATAAAGGTCACTATGTACATACAGGCTCGACTTAACACCACGTATATAAAAACCTAATCATATACTGAATATTCGGATTAGATAAAATTGCACTTCCAATCTTATCAATAGTTGGGGGTTAAGCCTGATTCTCTTCCTGCCCTCCCCATCTTCCCCCACCTGAGTACATTTTTAGAGTACACTTGATTTATGCTCTTGAATACGATGATTTGGTTCCTTGAGCCGATGACTTAACACCTCGAGTAACACACACACACACTACACTCCTCCCCTTTTTCAATCTAGTCAGACGGCGAGAGAACTGTCGAGGGGAAGCCTGTTGAGTCATCCTGCCCGGGTGAGGGGGAGGAGGAGGTGGAGGGGGGAGGTGGGAGGGGGAGGGAGGGGGGGGAGGGGAGGGGAGGGGAGGGAGGGAGGAGGAGGAGGAGGAGGAGGAGGAGGAGGAGGAGGGAGGAGGAGGAGGAGAGACAGGAGAGAGAGGAGAGAGAGAGAGAGAGAGAGAGAGAGAGAGAGAGAGAGAGAGAGAGAGAGAGAGAGAGGAAACACACGAACGCAAAAAAAAATAAACAAGACAAGACACAGTGAAGAGACGAGAGGAATGACAATGTAAAAAGAAGACAAGATTGTCATCGTACATTTGGCCAAAGATGGAGGATGATGAGGGGTATGGAGGATGATGAGGGTGTGTGGAGGATGATGATGGGTGTGGAGGGGTGTGTGGATGATGGAGGATGATGGAGGGGTATGGAGGATGATGGAGGGGTGTGGGAGGGTATGGAGGGGTGTGGGAGGGGTGGGTGGAGGGGTAAGTGGAGGGGTGGGAGGGGGGTGTGGAGGATGATGGAGGGTAAGTGGGGGGTACAGGACGAATATGAATGAGAGGGGAATAGTGAGGGTTAAGAAAGGGAGGAAGAGGATGGAGGATGAAGGGTGAAGAGAAGGAGTTGAGGGAAGGAGAAATAAGGGGAGTGAGGAGTATGGAGGGAAGGAAGGAGTGCAGGGATAAATAAATAAAATGATAAAATATTCAACTGTTCGGAGATGGTAGGAAGGAGAAGGAGGAGCAGGAGGAGGAGAAGGGAGAAGAAAGAGGAGGAGGAGGGAGGAGAAGAAAGAGGAGGGAGGAGGAGGAGGAGGAGGAGGAGGAGGAGGAGGAGGAGAAGAAAGAGCAGGAGGGGAGGAGAAGAAAGAGGAGGAGCAGGAGGAGGGAGGGAGGAGGAAAAGAGGAGGAGCAGGAGGAGGGAGGAGAAGAAAGAGGAGGAGGAGAAGAAAGAGGAGGAGCAGGAGGAGAAGAAGAAAGAGGAAGAGAAGGAGGAAGGGGAGGAAGAGAAGAAAGAGGAAGAGAAGAAGACGAAGAAGAAGAAGAAGAAGAAGAAGAAGAAGAAAGAGGAGGAGGAGGAGAAGAAGAAGGAGGAGGCAGCACAGTTTCCCGACAATTGGTGAGGCAATACAGGGTGGGAGTCACCTATTAGGGCAGGTGTACGAGGAGGTGAGGAGGAGGAAGAGAAGGAAGAGGAGGAGAAGAGTAAGGAGTAAGGAGGAGGAAGAGGGGAGAGAGAATAGACTGGCTAAGGGTGATGAATAAAAGGCTCTACTTCATTAGGGGTGATGAAGGAGGAGGGGAGGAGGGGGGTGAGGAGGAGGAGGAGGAGGAGGGGGAGGAGGGGCAGAGGGACATGAAAGAATAAGAGGGGAGAATAAAGGGAGATTAGAAGAGGAGGAGGGAAGAAGAGAGACACAGAGGGGGGGGAGGGGTGAAGGAGGGAGGAGGGGGAAGGAAGGAGGGAGGAGGAAAAGGAGTGAAGGAAGGAGGGGGAAGGAAGGAGGGAGGGGGAAAAGGAGTGAAGGAAGGAGGGGGAAGGAAGGAGGGAGGGAAAGAGGAGAGGTGACGAAGGAAGGAAGGAGAGGGAAGGGAAGGAAGGAAGGAGGGGTGAAGGAGGAAAAAGGAGTAAAGGAGGGAGGAGAGGAGAGGGAAGGGAAGGAAGGAGGAGGGGTGACGAAGAAGAAAGTCCAAAATATAATTAAATGGTAAAAAATATATGATTAAGGATCACTTTTCTGTACTTCACCACCTGAGTCTTCCTCTTCCTTGCCTTATCCTCTCTTCTTCCTTCCCTTCCTTCATCCCCTCCTCCTCCTTGCCCAGAGTATAAAGTATAATCTCTCTCGCTCTCATTATTATTACTATTATTATTATAACTATTACCATTATTAATATCACTATTCCCATTACTATTATTATTACCATTACTATTCCCACTACTACTATTACTATTCCCATTCCCATTACTATTATTATTACCATTACTATTCCCACTACTACTATTACTATTCCCATTACTATTACCATTACTAGTATACAGAGGAAGCGCCCACTGCTAAACGTCTTGGAGCGGGTCAAGTTTATTTAGCCTCCCAAGATGGCGTCCCGCAGGCAGTTGGCAACAAGGAGACGCTGCTCGTTTTGTATACATGTTGAGGGGGGAAGGGAGGGAGGGGGAAGGAGGAGGGGAGGAGGGGGGAGGGGGGGGAGAGGGGAGGGGGAGAGGAGGAAGGAAGGAAGGGAGAGAGAGATGTTGATTCCTCCATCACAAACACACGAGGGAGGAGGAAGGGAAGAAATGAGGGAGGAGGAAGGGAGGAGGGAGGAGGAAGGGAAGGAAGGAGGGAGGAGGGAGGAAGGAGGGAGGGAAGGGAGGAAGATAAAGGACTGTCTCATTGGAAGTGGACAGACCAAGGGAGGGGACCTAGCGAGGGAGAGTGACGAGAGGGAAGAAAGGGAAGGAGGGGAGGGAGGGAAGAAAAGGCGAAGGAGGGGAGGGGGGGGAAATATAAAAGAGAAACGGAAAGGAAAAAAGATCAAACGACAGAAAAAGGAAAAAGAGAAAGATATGAGAGAGAGAGAGAGAGAGAGAGAGAGAGAGAGAGAGAGAGAGAGAGAGAGAGAGAGAGAGGTAGGTCACATTTTCCCCTGGGCAAGAGCCGATATATTCAGCCAGCCATGTTCCCTCATTTTTCATCCTGGCAATTTATAACTCCGGGTTCCAATACTTCGATGTGCTATAATTCCAGGGTTCCAGTGGTCGTTTATAATTCCGGGTTCCAGAGAGGTCGTTTATAATTCCGGGTTCCAAAGAGGTCGTTTATAATTCCGAGGTCCAAAGAGGTCGTTTATAATTCCGGCTTCCAAAGAGGTCGTTTATAATTCCGGGTTCCAGAGAGGTCGTTTATAATTCAGGGTTCCAAAGAGGTCGTTTATAATTCAGGGTTCCAGAGAGGTCGTTTATAATTCCGGGTTTCAGAGAGGTCGTTTATAATTCCGGGTTCCAGAGAAGTCGTTTATAACTCCAAATTCTAGACTGGTTGTCCCTAAATCCGATTTGCCAAGAGGATCGTATAATTCAAGGGGTCCAATACACATATAAATCAGGGTTCCATACTGGTTGAAATATAAACGACACTGCCACTATGGTCAGGCAGAAGTATCCAGGTTTCACAGTGGAGTGGCGCTAAAAAATGGGTTCCATAATGGTGATCGATAATTCCGGGTGTCGGTGTGGTGAAAAGTGACCCTTAATGGCGCCCTTTTCTAGTTGTGACTCTTACAGCTTTCACTACTTGAGGTAAAAGGGGAGGTAGGAGAGGGAGGGGGGAACAGAGAGGAGGAATGAAGATAGATGAGGAGAGAAAGAGGAGAGTGAGGGAAGGCAAGAAAGGGAGAAGAAAAGGAAGGGTAGAAAAAGAGAGTGAGAATAGGAGGGAGAGAAAGAGGGGATGGGAGGAGAGGAGAGAGAAACTAGCCCGCGCAGACACACACACACATACACACACACACCAATAAATATAAATAAAACACAAAAACGATTAAACACACTTACACCATGTAGGCCAGCTTCACATACAGTACATACATGCACACCAAATACACATACATCAAAACACACGTATAAGGTAAAGACATCATCAATCACAGAATACAAACACAACTCTGTATACATGACATACAGACCTGATAATGTCCTGATATATACGTCTGTGTGTGGAGAGAGAGAAGGGAGGGAGGGATGAAGGGAGGGAGAGGGAGGGGAGGGAGAGGGAGGGAGGGGAGGAGAGGAGGGGAGGAGGGAGAGGGGAGGGAGGGAGAAAGGGAGGGTCGCAGGGAAAGTTAACATCAGCATAAACAGTTCCAAGGAAGACGTATTTTCCAACAAGCACAAGGTGACTCTCTCTCACACACAAGCAACAAGCAAGCACACAAGATCTGATAACTTCAATAACTCCAGTATATATACCTCCGTCGCTCGTACGCCAATTGTAAACACTAACTGGTAATAACAGAAGACACACACACACGTACATAGTACATACATACATACACACCTGGGAGTAGACACGAGCTGGGAATACCTGGTACACATAGGTATAATTAGCTTATCATCATCTAACCCAGCTAAGCCTAACTTAATCTAGCCCTAACCCAACCTTACACTGTCCTAAACTAACCTTACACTAACATGACCTAACTTACCCTAATATAGCTTAACCTACTTCAAATATTACCTAACCTACCCTAATAACTGTAGCTTAACTTACCTTAACATAACCCAACCTACCTCGACATATCCTAACCGACCCTAACATAACCCAACCTAACCTACCCTACCCTGCCGTACAATTACCTAACCTACCCCTAACATAACCTTCCTTAACCTACCCTTTCCTACAATTACCTAACCTACCCTAAACAAAACCTAACTTAACCAAACCTGAACACTTTCACGGTATTTGTACGAAAACTCGGATCCGATCCCGGGTTTCGATTCCGGGTCCGGTTTCGGGGTTTAATTTGGCCCCCTTGGTTGTACACGTCACAAGGTGTAGCAGCAGTAGTTGTATGATTCTGCCTGACAGCCAACATGGGAGGTGGAATTAGTGTGTTTGAGATAGGAGAAGATGATAGGGAGGAGGGAGAGGGGAGGAAGGGGGGAGGAGAGGGAGAGAACGTTGAGAGGAGAAGGAAAGAAGGAAGGAGAGGGGTGGGAAACGTTGAGAGGAGAAGGAAAGGAGGAGGGGTGAAGGAAGGAGAGGACGGAAGAAGCAGAGGGGAGGATGGGGAGGTGAAAAGAGGAGGAGAATGAGAATAGTAAGGAGAAAGATGAGACAGGAGATAAAAGGAAGGATGGATAAGGAAGATACAAGGACGAGGAGAGGATAATGAAACATGAAGTAAGGGAGGAGGAGGAGGAGGAGGAGGAGGAGGAGGAAGAAGAAGAATATGAAGGACAGAAATAAATAGATAGATAAGTAGATAAAAATAAATAGACAGACACACTTAAAGAGATCTACGTCCACTTTCTTAAGTAACCCTCAAGTATTAAGTAAGTTAACTTCGTGTCAATTACCCTTAAGGAACCTGCTAATGATACGACACCTGACAAACGACGTCCAGGATGACACAGCGCTAGACAGTGTCATTAGTAATCTGGCTTGACAATAGTGTGGCATGTCCGGGTGAGGAGGGGGGGTGGGGGAAGAGGGAGGGAGTAGAAGGAGGAAAGGGAGATGGGCAGGAGGAAGGGGGAAGGGAGGAAGAGAAGGGGTGAGGAGGAAAAGGAGGAGGAGGAGAAGAAAAATGGGAAAGAAGGAGGGGGAAGAGAAAGAAAATGAGAAGAAAGGAGAGGAGGAGAATTGCCACCATCACCATTCATTCATCACACTATTAACATTACTTACTAACCACTACTGCTACCACTACCACAATCCAAGGAACTACCACCATCCACTGCGACAAACCACCAGTAACCACCCTCGAACATACTATACCACCATCACCTTATTACCACCACCATCTTACTACCACCACCACCACCATTTCCTCCCTACCACCATCGCCTCACTACCACCACCATCGCCACTCTACTACTACCACCACACTACCAGCATCTGACCCATAAGAGACCACTTCAATCATAAATGTCTCTCCGTCTGTCAACACCATCATCCCGTCCCGTCATAAATTGGGTGGAATAAACGGCTAAATCACTCCAATAAAATAAATAAAACACACGAAAATAAATTCAACCTAAAAAATTCATATGATACTCCAGTGAATTTAAGATATTTATGAGGATATTTTAGTGAGATAGCTCTCTCTCTCTCTCTCTCTCTCTCAGTAATACAAGCATGTTTTTTTCCCTATCTCTAATTTACCTCTTAAACCAATGACATATTTTTCCCCTGCCACAAGAGTAAGAAATATTCCCTGCCCTTTAAAAATCCAACAATTTATTCCCTAATTCAAAAGGTCAGTTATGTACCTCCCTCCCCCCTGCCCGCCCTTTCCCACCCTCACCTCCTGCCCTACCCTCTCACTTCCTGCTCTTCCCCTCACCTGCCCTCCCCACCACCCTCTCCGCAGTAGACAGCGTAGAGATGGCGACAGTGCGTGTGTGTGTGGGGAGGGCAGCAGCCCTGTTAGCGATGAGTCATGCTTATGTACCACCTCAACTCCCCCCTTCCCTCCTTACGACCCCCACCTTGTCTCACCAGCCTCACTACTCCCCACTGTCTCACCTCCTCCTTCCCTCACTACCCCCACTGTCTCACCCTCCTTCCCTCACTACCCTCACTGTCTCACCCTCCTTCCCTCACTACCCCTCGTCTCACCTCCTCTCACTACCACCCACTGTCTCACCCTCCTTCCCTCACTACCCTCTCTGTCTCACCCTCTCTTCCTCACTACCCCACTGTCTCACCTCCTTCCCTCACTACTCCCCACTGTCTCATCCTCCTTCCCTCACTACCCCTCTCTGTCTCATCCTCCTTCCCTCACTGTCTCACCCTCCTTCCCTCACTACCCCTCTGTCTCACCCTCCTTCCCTCACTACCCCCACTGTCTCACCCTCCTTCCCCACTACCCCACTGTCTCACCTCCTTCCCCTCCACCACTGTCTCACCCTCCTCCCTCCTACTCCCCTCACTGTCTCACCCTCCTCCTCACTACCCCCCACTGTCTCACCCTCCTTCCTCACTACCCCTCACTGTCTCACCTCCTCCCCACTACCACCCACTGTCTCACCTCCTTCCTCACTACCCCCTGTCTCACCTTCCTCACTACCCCCACTGTCCACCTCCTTCCTCACTACCCCCACTGTCTCCTCCTTCCTCACTACTCTCTTCTCATCCTCCTTCTCACTGTTCACCTCCTTCCCTCACTACCCCTGTCTCACCTCCTTCCTCACTACCCCTCACTCCTACCTGGCTTTCCCCTTTATACCACCACTCTGACCCCCCCTCCTCCTATATAGTGGGGTACCCTCATCTCAATCACGCACTCACTCACACCTTTTTCTCTCGAGAGGTTAACCACATCCCCATTACTCTAGTGGTAGCATTTTGTCCAGAGGGATTTGGCAAGGTCAAGTTTTGTCCAGTATATTATTTGGCGATTGAATTTTGTCCGATTTCAGTATTTAGTGGCTGAATTTTGTCCACTAACACTTTCTTGGGAATTCTGTCTGGTTCATTATTTGACTGGATGAATTCTATCTAGTCTGAACACTAAGCTGGATGCATTTTGTCCAGTTTAATATATATGTAGTGATAATTGTGTCCAGCGGGGTGTCTGTCAACTGTCCACAGACACAACTAGAAGCTCTGAAAACAGCTGGGAGACAGACAAAAAAAAAGACGAAACAAAACAAACACTGGCAACTGCAGGCAGACCGGAAGGGGTATATCAGCGAGGTTTTTCAGGTGTTGGTTGGTTGGCTGCCTCATGATTACTCAAACCGTCACGCAACGACGCAAGGAATGACGCAGTGACGCAAATAATGGCACAACGACGCAAGTAATGACGCAATGTGTGACGCAAGAGGATAGGGAATGATTGAAAATGGAAAGGGGGGTAATGAAAAGTGAAGAAAATGATAAGGAGTGACGCAGTGACGCAAAGAATGACGCAAGAGGGTAGAGAGTGATGGTAAAATGGAGTGAATGAGAATAATGAAGAGTGAAGGAGTGTGAAAAAGTTTAGAGTAAAAATGAAGGTGAAACGTGATGGAGATTGATGGAATAAAAAAAAACTCATTCATGAAGACGGACACAAGTAAACCTAACCTAACTTTACCTGACCAGACATAACCTAACCTAAAACTATGTAACCAAACTTAACTATAAAATATCTTGTACTATCCCTGGGTTAGGTTATGTTTGGTTAGGTTAGGCTATGTTGGGTAATGTTAGGTAATGTTAGGTTATGTTTGGTTAGGTTATGTTTAGTTTGGTTAGGCTAGGTTATGTTTAGTTTGGTTAGGTTAGGTTGATCAAATTTCTCTGTTGAGTTACATGTGACTCCAGCAACAACAGCCTAACGTTTGATGTCTTCTTAGATAAAAATCCTGTTTAGCTCCGCCATTTTAGATCTTGATATATTTTGACAGGATCTTCACTATTATGTTTGTCTTAATGCGGAGAATATTGCGAATCTGAGAGGAGAGGCGAGGAAATAGAGAGGAAATTGGATATCATTGATGAAACAAGCAGACTGCAGGAATCAAATGAACATAACTTATAATAATGTAACAGACCTCGGGTAGTTTTGGCAAGGTTAGGTTAGTTAAGTTAATGGTGTTCAAATTCGTATTTCCTTACTCCCCCACCATTTTTTTTATTATATGGATGAACAAAAACACATCAGTGAATATCCTTACCAAAAAAAAATATAAAATAAAATGGCGGAGCTAACCTGAGCATTTACAGGTACATAAAACAAACGGCCTGAATTCGTTGGAAATACCCTATGCAATGAGGATTTTTTAATTTCAATACATATTAAATTGAAGCATAAAAATATCAAAATAGAATTAAGAATATAACCAAACTATCATAACTTCATATATATATATATATATAAAATGACTCACGGTTATTTCTGAATCAATGTTCGGTTAAAGTCTCAGAGTATCATGGGCAAAAAAAAATATATATCGATTAAATATAACCTCAAATTTAACACCGCAGAAAGTATCATTACCTTCAAGTCTTATTACGAAAATCTCACGTACTTTCATTTATCAGACCCAGGGGAGAGATTCTCTTTCATTAAGCCTCAATCTCAAATTAAGCTTTACTTTCCTTAAATCCTTTCAACTCGCGGCAACTTTTTTCCCTTTCACCTAAAATTAAACTATAAATTCAATTCATTCAAGACAACCCCCCCCCCCTTTTTTTTACACGCCCGGGGAACAAAAAACTGAACTCAATAGATTCACAATAACTTTACGATCGTCATTTGTTTAGGATTTATCGAACCAGCCACACAAAGACGGGTGAATGTTCCATTTATATTATTGTATTGTCTATTCTCCTTTGGTTTCCTTTGATTTGTGAATTTAGTAATATTCTTTAAATCTAATTTGAACCTTTCAAATTTCTGATTAACGTTTTCTTCCTGATATTAATAAAAGTAATATCCAAGTCTTAACTTACCATAACTTACGCACGTCATTAACTAGGCTTTCTAACTTACGCAAATGATACTATTGCCTCTAGCTAACGCATAACCTACGCACATACCTGACTACTTAAATTCCCTAAATAACTTATGAGGTCGTTTCTGGAGGACAAAGATAACAAGACCTAACACTATAATATTAACACCCCCATAAACCACACTACTATAACCTATTCATATAGTAGTAAAAAACATCGCTGATATAAGTTAAAAACATTTTCACTAATTAGCACTGTAACTTAGGACATGTTTTCTCTATCGCATTTATGTCATTATTAACGCCTTTCTCATTAACTCAACTTCAGTGTAATCAGCTCGTGTAAATAACCCAATATCAGCACTGAATGTTTCCTTTAATTCAACATAATAAACATTTTACTATATTTTTTGTGATGTTTCTTATTTTTTTTATCTTAGCTTCCTTTATTAACAAACATGTTTTATTTTTAACCCCGATGCCCCTGGTTAAAAATAATATAGTTTCAGGTACGATTTCGTCTTTTGGTGCACCTGAACACATTATCTTTAGCCCAGCTGCTCACAGGTACAAAAACATCTTACTCCACAAAGGCGTTAAAATGGGGTAAAAAATCAATTCAGTAACACCCAAGTAACTTTAGTTCAAGAAGTATCATCGTCATTCTAGATTATCGATTTTGACTCAACACTTCATTGTTTAAAGAGAAAATAAAGTTAAGAGTTAAAGAGCTCTTGGCCTCTGGGGTGAACCATACGGGCTGTGTTCTAGGAATTACCAAGTTATTCGAGTGCGTCACGGTCATGTTGAAGTGATTCACAACACTCCTGGTGACGGCGCTCTGGCACTGAGTGGTGTAATGCTCCCTAGATCGATTAATAATGATATTAATAAACATGAGAATATGGAAAAAGGTAATACATGACACATACAGTACACACACTTATTAAAACTAGTCTATGTATCCCCCTAAAACAAGACATTTTCATTGTAAACTTTATAACCAGTCGAGTACTTTCTTTATCTTGATTGAGCGAGAGATAAAACTAGGAGTTACTTTCTGAACCCATTTCACTAATAAGTGATCACTAAATGACCAAAGGCAAAACTACCTTGTTACCAAAGCAAAAAACTCAACAGTTTCCCTCTTCTAACTACAATAACAGGAAGTTTTTGCAAGAGCTGCCACTTCTTCCTTAATACTGTGGACCTAACCGCTTCCTAGCCAAGCCGGTGTGGAACCTGCGACCCGGCAACAGTATTTCTACAAATACCATCCCAAGTTCTTGTTGTAGAAACTTAAAATTTTACTCATCACTTCAACACCATTAATTAAATAGTTTTACGTAATGTACAAATACAGAAAAGTTATATAGACATTTTTCGACGTTTCTTTGTTTGCGCGCCAACCTGTTGTGCTGCCACGCCCTGAAGTCGGCAGGGCCACGAGGCTGCCAGGAAGTTGGCAACAGACTGTTTCTCAAAATTTTCGCCTTTCCTGACTCAAAGAGTGCAAACTATCTACTCAGGCTTACAGCAGAACACAATACTGAGCAGCTTACCTTCTTCAGACATGGTGTTTCAGTGGGAAAGAGGGGTAAAATGCAGAGATATGCAGCTGGAGCTGTATTCAGTAGTCACAGTATGGGCGGGAAGTGGTTGGCGCGCGCGGGCTGGCTCCTGGTTGGTCCGCGCCTTAGCCAGGGAGACTGCAAGTTACAAGTCTGCTTAGGGCGTGGTTTTCAAAAGTTCACCAAATATGAAGCACCTCAGTCCTTTCCAAACGACAGAAATGCTCCTAAATCGCACCCACTTTACACTATCACCACGATATTTAGCAGCAGAGCTAGCAACGGTTACGGTGCGCTAGTTTTCCGTATCAGCTGTGGTGAGTGTCTGAGGTGAGGAAGCGAGACTACACTCCTCCCTGAGCGCGCCGACATGACAGTCACTCCGCGCAACATTGATCTGCTAGGCCCGGCGCATTCGACGACCCGCCCCGCCATGGACACACGCCCAGCTGCTGATGCCGCTCCTTAGCAACCAAAATATATTTATACTATTTGGGCTTATAGCTCATTCTGAGACACGAAAAAATATATATCATGCGAATTATTATAGTTTGGAATAAAATAGCTAATAAATAGTAATTTTCTAATCAGATTAGTGACCATATGGCCGTAACACCTGACTGAATTTGAATAGCATACGTTTGTGCCAATAAACAGACGAACGCAAACGCTTCCAGACCACCAATTTCCCACCCAAATGTTTGCACCCATTGGACAGTGGCAGTTTTTAAACGACCTCATTCAGCAATTGGAAACTGAGAATCATGGGTGCGATTATGGTGTGACGAGCGGTTTTACCAGCCGACCAAGACCCTAAAGAGCTATGAAGGCCCCTTACTTCTCCAGCTGTGTCAAATTCCTGGGTCCTGTGGGTGCTGTGAGGGAGACATTGTGCACGGGACACGCGGCTTTACACCAGGGAAACGACATATTGGAAATAATAGTGGAATGAAGAACGACACTACTTATTGGAAAATTCACATCGTTACCTAAAAGTTATACCAACAAACGCACGAAAAGAATAATATAAAGCACAGTACAAAATGTTTGACTGACAGGCAATGAAAACCAACTCACCGACAGACAAGGGCGAGGCATATACAGGTTCAGAATACAACTAGATATATTTATAGCGAGTCAGGTGTAAATATAATAAAGTTTTGTGAGTTAAGTTGACAAGAGTGAGGCCTCAAGAGCGTCAACATTGAATTACCTAGACACCAACCAGCCATCCTCAACACCACCATTATCACCATCAATATCATTATTACCACCACTACCACCATATTCCCCACCACCCAACTAGAATACAACACTGATCCACTCACACCTGTGTTCGGATACGCATATATACAGTGTGTGTGTGTGTGTGCAATGACCTTATCGCTTGTAAAATTATAACACACATCGCACAAAAAACGAACTATTTACTCAAATAAGCGGATTAAGTGGGTAGTCCGCCTCTTGCCGCCAGTTATTGATCACTGTGTGGTCGGGTATTACCACCAACATTAATATTCAACATGGCCGCTCGGGGACTCACCCATCCACCCACTAGTATGATCTGTTGGGATCCACAATGGGGTTCGTAGTGTGTGTGGTTCGAACCTTTCCCGGAGAAGTGAAACGTGCGTGTGTGTGTATGTGTGTAGGGGTAGCTAGTAATCACACACATCACCTGTTTTAGTATTTGTATATTAAGAAACACTGAACTAAGTGCTTTTATCAATACCACACCTACATAACCAAGTACAAATACATATACTGCACAGTGTAATCTAAGATCAGATACCACGTACAGTATAACACCCCCCGCTCCCCCCACAAACACTCCCTTAAACATTAATTAATCACAAACACTCCAGGCGTGTGGGTAAGAGTTAGTTTAAACAATCGATCGTAATTAACAGCTACAAGTAGTGAGTTTATCTATGCTGGTATCTATACTATGACCTGAGTGCCGGGGGTGATTAGGTAGAGGTAGGGGAGGGCGGAAAGAGGGACCTGGTATATAAAACCTGGAATGACCATCCTCCTCTTCCTCCTACTCATCTTCTCCCTCCTATTCACCTTCTCTCTCTTTTTCTTCTTTCTCCTTCCTCCTCTTCTTCCCCTTCCTTCTCCTCCTCCATCAGTCTCTTCACATGCACCTGCCTCCCCCCCCCCGAGATCCTGTACTCGCTAGGGTTCTCCCCAGACTGATCCCGTGTGACCGTACCGCACTCACTGAGAGAATACAATAACATGATGGCAGCTATCCTGATAGTATTTCCACTGTAGATGTAGGTAACGTACAGGTGTAGGATAGTTGAAGGTGAGGTACAGGTGTAGGATAGTTGAAGGTGAGGTACAGGTGTAGGGTAGTTGTAGGTAACGTACAGGTGTAGGATAGTTGAAGGTGAGGTACAGGTGTAGGATAGTTGAAGGTGAGGTACAGGTGTAGGATAGTTGAAGGTGAGGTACAGGTGTAGGGTAGTTGTAGGTGAGGTACAGGTGTAGGGTAGTTGTAGGTGAGGTACAGGTGTGGGGTAGTTGTAGGTGAGGTACAGGTGTAGGGTAGTTGTTGGTGAGTGGAGTGTAGGGTAGTTGTAGGTGAGGCCACAGGTGTAGAGGTAGTTGTAGGTGAGGCTGAGTGTAGGGAGTAGTTGTAGGTGAGGTACAGGTGTGGGGTAGTTGTAGGTGAGGTACAGGTGTTGGAGAGGTGTAAGTAAGTACAGGTGTCTGGATCCCCTTCATGCACGTGCCTCTCTCTCTCTCTCTCTCTCTCTCTCTCTCTCTCTCTCTCTCTCTCTCTCTCTCTCTGTTTTCCGTCTGTCTATTTGTTTTCTCTACTTTCACTCTCTCCTGCAAAGAAAAATCCCCAACTTACAAAACACACACACACACACACTGCTAAAATAATCACCTTAAATAACCACTATACAGTACAACAAGGGCGGTGACAACAACAGGCCTGGCAAGCAGTATGGAAATTTGTCAAACTTTTCTTCTCGAGAGTGGAAAAAAAACAAAAAAAACATCGTATCTGGTTATGACGTGAGATGGTGAGATAAGTACTTGAAGTTTCTCTATTGGGGAGAAACTGAGAGATGTAGGAGGGAGAAGTGTCTATATTCTCTTTATATTTATTGTCTGTGTCTATATACGTGTTTCATATATATAAATAATCTTCCATTTGGGTATTTATGATTATTATTGTTTTCTATTTTATTCTTTATGTATACAGAGAAAAAAAATTCAGCCACCCAGATACAACAGCTATGAAACAAATGACTAACGCGATAAATGAAGTAAAATTGAGCAACATTCACGACAGCTATGAAACAAAAGACTAACGCGATAAACATGTGAAAATGAGTAACCCTGACAGAAGCTAAAACAAATGACTAACGCGATAGACGAAGTGAAATTGAGCAACATTCACGGCAGCTATGAAAACAAAAGACTAACGTGATAAAGAAAGTGACACTAAGCCACCCTGACAAAAACTACGAAACAAATGACTAACGCAATAAATTAAGTGAAACTTAGCCACAAACCCAAAGTGAAACTAAGAAATTATTGACTCAGACTAACTTACAAGGAACCTGAGCTACTACTCTAACTTTACGGAAACTAAACCAGACTCTAATATCTATTTTGCGTTTGTCAGTTTTTCCTGGTAAGTTGTAAGAGCCACTAATGAACCCCACAACTACGATCCCTAAACCCGAACCCAAGAGCCAAATTTTGAACTCATGAACTCTGATTATCATTATACTTTATACCTATATTAATTATGATTATGATTATCCAGATACAAAACAATATAATATGATTAACTTGGAGTTTGGAGATACAATATTGGCTTTTAATTATTCCAAGAATTCAAGTTAATCCCGTCTGGTATTAGGGATTCGAGTATGAGGGGTTCGGGTTTGGGATTCGGGTATGAGGGGTTCGGGTTTGGGATTCGGGTATGAGGGGTTCGGGTTTGGGATTCGGGTATGCGGGGTTCGGGTTTGGGATTCGGGTATGAGGGGTTCGGGTTTGAGATTCGGGTATGAGGGGTTCGGGTTAGGGATTCGGGTATGCGGGGTTCGGGTTTGAGATTCGGGTATGAGGGGTTCGGGCTTGGGATTCGGGTTAGGGGTCAAGGGTTTATTAGAGGGGCTAAGACTTGTCTGTTTTCCGTAAGTCAATAACGACATCAAAGATCTGTGTTGACATCTTTACAACGTCCGCCATCTTCTCCGCTACACCAGACGCCATTAAGTGCGCCATTAAATGTTCCGATAACCATAATTTTGTTTTTACTGGACGCCATAACTCATAATCTTACCGAAATACTTCACAAAATACAACGATAAATGATTATTACCCGGACATACACTATTTTTCTCCTTCGTGGCGGGAAATAATTAATGATAATTTTAGAGTAAAAATAATTACAAAATCTTTCATAACTTTTTTTTTAAATTCAACATAGCAGTAACTTGTTTTTAGTGAAACGTATAAATTAGTTGTAATTTATTTTTAATTCGAAAATTAGTAAAATCTAATAACTTTTTAAAACACGAAAAACCTTGTAAAGTAAACAAATAATTAATGCCTAAATAAGAAATCAAATCAATCGTTAGTCATCTGTTTTAAAATTAATATTATCAGTATCAAGATAGTTCCTTAAATAAGTTCATAGCAAACAAAAATAACGTACAAAATTTGTTAAAGAATAATAACCTAAAGAGGAAAGGAAATATAAAAATTTACTTTTATATTATAGAATAACAGAAAATATGACTTGTTTTTTTTGTACAGTATTTCAAATAAAAAACTAATGGGGGAAGAAATGGGTAAGTACATCAAGTAAGAGCAATGTGATCCTGGGAGTATAATACAGGGTGTCCATAAATGAATTACCCTGATTAAAACATGAGAGCATACTGTTTTTTAGGGTAATCATTTATGGATACCCTGTATATTAGGCCTTATAGGTATAATAGCTTTTTAAAAAACAGTAATGAAACAACTTACATACGCTGACTGGATCCCTAATGTATGATAAGCTAATTCCGATGTACGATAGTTTACGCTTCAGAGTACGATAACTATTGAAAAACGATATTGTAACTTTTCGAGTATGATAATTTAATCCATGCGCATAACAAATTAGCCTCGACGTACGATATCTAAGGCCTACGAGTATGATAATTTAACCCTTGTGTATGATAATTATGATAAACTAAGAGAGAATATCTTAATTTCTCTATCAATCGAGTATGGCTAATGACGCAACTCCCACCGCAACGATACTTACAAACCTTCAAGTACGATAACTTCTTGAATACGATGCCTTAACCTACTCATACATTATTATTACCATGAATACGATAATCTACCCCTAAATACGATACCTTAACTCAGCCGTACGCTAGTCTGCGTTTTTACTGTAAACATCTTCAGTTATGTCGTCCATGTAGGAGCTAAATAATGAGTACATCGTACCGCATGACCTTGCCAGTACCGTGGTCTGACTGTAGTACCAAGAGCGGAAAAAACTGGAACTAGTATTTACCATCTATTGAGGGGTACGCTCTTGGGGTTCCAAGATGGCATGATACTAGTTTATTCTGTTTTAAAGTTACTTCAAGGGTTCAGAGTTGACATGACATAATTTCTATTATGACGTCACTTCCGAGTTGATATGACACCATTTTATTCTAATAAGTTTATAGCTAAATAAAACAATACTCAACCATCCAAGGAAATTTATTTAGAACAAAATATCAAGAACGAGTTACTAGCTGGATTATATTACATTTATAACACGGATCCCTCACGAGCGAAGAACATCCACCCCTCCAGTCAGGAATGGCGGGAAACTGAGCCGCGTGAACGTAATTAAACACCCCCCCCCCTTAAATAAAAACATCAACTAGACTTTAGCTTAATATCAATACCAGCAACTGATTAACTGGCTCACTCAATATTTACTTTTAATAAACGTGATAAAAAATTTATCTTCGCATTAGAAAAAAAAATGGATAATTCCTTTTAAATCAAAATCGAGCTCTTAAGATTAATAACTCATATGCTTTTTTTTCTAATAGATAGCTGAATGGTTGAGAGAGTTAGATATCTAGCTAACCAAAACAAAACTTGGAAATAACGAGAAATTAATACCTCCTAACAACAAAAAAGAAAAATAATTATAAATATCGATAAATATAAACAATTAACCCTCTCTCGTAAACAACAAAGCGAATTCCCCCAAAAACTCACTCACTCATCTGTGTTTTAATTAGTATAAAAAAAATATTGTTCATCTACAACTTTCATCTCCTGGGCGACACAAAACCCTCGACTAATGGTAAGACTATAACTGGTTTATCGTCATCATCATCAAGACAGCTGGGGGAGGGAGGTGTTGGGTGGTGATGGGTGATGATGGGGTGGAGGCGGTGTTGGTGGTGATGGGGTGGTGTTGGTGGTGATGGAGTGGTGGTGAGTGAAGATGGGTGGTGATGGGTGATGATAGTGATGATGGGGTGATGGTGGGTGGTGGTAGGTGATAGTAGGTGGTGATGGTGGGTGATGATAGTGATGATGGTGGGTGGTGATGGTGGGTGGTGATGGTGGGTGGTGATGGGTGATGGGGTGGTGGTGGGTGATGATAGTGATGATGGGGTGATGGTGGGTGGTGAGGTGATAGTAGGTGGTGATGGTGGGTGGTGATGGGTGATGGGGTGGGGTGGGTGATGATGGGGGGGTGATGGTGGGTTATGATGGGTGATGATAATGATGATCAAAAGTGACAGGTATGATAGTGATTGATAGGTGATGCCTGCAGTGCATGATAAATAAAATACCATTAGCATTATATACACGCAAGCATATACAACACGGTAGACTTATTTCCATTATGGGCCCTGATCAAGGCAGTAACATCATCATAACAGCCATGTGTGTGTGTGTGTGTCTTTGTGTGTATGTGTGTATGTCTGTGTATGTAGGTCTGTGTGTGTGTGTGTGTGTGTGTGTGTTTGTGTGTATGTATGTGTGTATGTAGGTCTGTGTGTGTGTGTGTGTGTGTGTGTGTGTGTTTGTGTATGTATGTATGTGTGTGTATGTAGGTCTGTGTGTGTGTGTGTGTGTGTGTGTGTGTCTTTGTGTGTATGTATGTATGCCCTGTAGCCCTTTCTTGTGTGTGTTGTGTGTGTGTGTGTGTGTGTGTGTGTGTGTGTGTGTGTGTGTGTGTGTGTGTGTGTCGGTCCATTCTAATATAGCGGAAAAAAAAGAACAAAGAACAAAAATAATTGTTTACTAAATTTATGACATTTCCTCTTTAGTTTTTATGCCATAATGACGCCTGGTGGAGGAGGGGGAGGCGGAAGCGTCTGTCTGTCTATTAAAAAAAAAGTAGCCATTAATTTTATTTTATTTCTTATTTTTGGATAGAATTGGGGTCAAAAAGTCATGGTCATATTGTAAGGTCAAAAGCCAAGGTCATATTGTTAGGTCAAAAGCTAAGGTCATATTGTAAGGTCAAGTCAAGGTTATATTGCAAAGTCAAAAGTCAAGGTCATATTGTAAGGTCAATAGCCAAGGTCATATTGTAAGGTCAAAAATCAAGGTCAAACGCCAAGGCCATATTGTAAGGTTAAAAGTCAAGGTCAAAAGGCAAGGTCATATTGCTCTCTGTCGTCAACATAAAATCAAGAAAGTTTTGAACTGATTTGATCCAAACTTGGAAAAATTTATCAAAGTTTCCCCCTCCAAAATCCTACGACGATTCACCTCAAAATAATAATAATAATAACAACAATAATAATAATAATAATAATAATAATAATAATAACAACAACAATAATAATAATAATAATAATAATAATAATAATAATAATAATAATAATAACAACAACAATAATAATAATAATAATAATAATAATAATAATAATAATAATAATAATAATAACAACAATAATAATAATTCAAGGTCACCATCAGGTCAAATTTCTACCTATTGTCACATAATTAACAAAAGTATAAAACAAAATATAACCAAAAAGTTGAAGCTATATTATTTTACTCTTCCTGTTATAAAAAAAAAAAAAATAAACCGGATTATACCCCAAAAAACCGGTCTTAATTTCAAGGACAACCTCAAACAAGTATGACACGTGGATCTGAATGTGGGTCGAGGGGTCAAGAAATCGGTTAGAGGTCAAGAAATAGGTCAGAGGTCAAGGTGTAGTAAGTGAAACAATACTTTTTATAGTGGCAGGTAAGTGTATGGTGGAGGTGATGACGCAGCAGAATATTAATCACTTGTTATATATTTTTTACACTGAGACGCAAACAACAAAATCACGACTATTATAACGAAGACATGAGACAAACAAATAAATACTTGAGATAACGAAAACAAACAAATAAAAAAAAAACACTTAACAAAGCCATAATGATATAACAAACAAACAACCGACACAACAAAAACATAAAACACTTGATAAAGCAAAGACAGGAAATAACAAACAAACACATAAAACGACATAAAACAACAAACACTAAACATAAACACAACCAGATAAACCAAATCGATGCCCAAGAAACGAGAAGATTTGTAGCCACATAAAGCAACAGGCGAGAGAGAGAGAGCCATTACGATGATACAAGGGTAAATTCCTGGACCAGCATCTCCCCTGGCAGGATACCAGTGCAGGTAATTGCTTCAGGAACAAGGTCAGAGGATGCTGCACCTGCTCACCTTGACGGAGTAATGAGATGGAGGAGGGGAGGTAGGGAGGACAGGGAGGGAAATGGATAGGTGGGTAGAAGGAGAGGATGGAGGGAAGTCGGGTGGGTAGATGGGTAGGAGGAGAGGATGGAGGGAGGAGAGGAAGGAGGAGAATGTTTAAGGTACACCTGGTTTACCTATATCCTATATCTATCTATCTATCTATCTATTTATCTATCTATCTATCTATCTATCTATCTATCTATCTATCTATCTGTAAGGAAAGTGAAAAGATAGCCCAGAACAATGTGCTTACTCTGGAGTCTGTCTGGTGGAGTCATTATGGTTGATGGGTTTAAAGTTTTTGTTCACTGCACTGCATGGAGGAGAGAGAGAGAAACTAACTGGCTCAATGCCCCAATACATGAACAAACACTCCAGTTGGTAGTTAATTAAAGGCCAATTACTGTACACTTTTATAATGAGTTTTATCTCTCCCTTTATAATGAGTAGTGGGGGTGAGCTTAAGACACACTACTACTGTGGGGTGTTGAGATTACTGCTTTCACTATGTATGTGTGTATCAGTGTATGTATGTGTGTGTGTGTAATGTGTGTATGTGTGTGTGTGTGTGTGTATATATGCCCTTGAAGAACACAAATACCATTCTCGTCGGCACTTGGCAGATGTGCTCGTGCTGAACAACAGAGAAGCTCGTCTAGTTTTGCAAGAGGACAAAGTTCAAGGTCAGAGAGAGAGAGAGAGAGAGAGAGAGACCCGCCTTTAGGTACACCAAACAGCTGGCCTCAACAGACAGTACAAGACGCATCAATCACTTTCCTCCCACCTACACACCTTTTCTCCCTCCCACACACTTCCCTTCCCTCTCCCATTCTATTCCACCCTCCCATCCTCTCTTTTTAACCCCCCCCCCACATTCTACATCTCTCTTCCTCCTTCTACTTCCCTCTCTCACACTCCCCCCCTTCCAGTTCTTACCTCCCTCTCCCACATTCCACACTCCTTCCCCTCTCCTCTTCCTCCTCCCCCCTCTCTCACCCACATTCCATCCCTCATCTTCTTACCTCCCCCTTCCCTCTTCCACTCCCCCCTTCTCCTAAAATCTACCTTCTCCATTCCCCTTTCACATTCCTTACTATGCAATACACTGTTATACACAATATACAAGTCTGTGTAGTCGGAGTTACGCAAACATCAAATTCCCTAAAAGTATGTATATGCTGTGTATGTATCATTGTATGTATATGCTGTGTATGTATCAGTGTATGTATATGCTGTGTAGTAACTCAGGCATGGCAGTACTATAAAAATTACACCCGTCTACATATTTAAACTTTTTCGGCTAAATAAACTTTTTCAATTTTAAAACTGTCTCTGAATAAAATTCCCACTTAACTTGAGATAGGAAAACGCAAACTGAATTCACAATACCATGCTGTAAATCCGTCTTTCAATCCAAGTATCAATATTAGGTTTACAAGAACGCGCTTTGATAATGTAAACTTCGTCAATATTCTGTGATATTTTGACCCCATTTCTATATTTTCTTTCAACCTGGAGATATAAGAACGCATCTTCTTGTCAGGATTAACATCATTACGTGACGTTCATGCTTGTAAATCCGTCTTAATCCGTTTATTAGAGATTTGATTTCACAAGAACGCATCTAGATCGTCACCCGCTTTTGGTCGCCATACTTGGTGTTATAGGTCAAAGACTGAGTATGATAAATTAATCTCCAGAGTACGATGACTTAATCCTTGAAATACAATGACAATCCCTTCAATACAGTAAATAAAGTCTTTAGAGTACAATAACAACCATTTGATTACAACGGCAATATCTAAAGTACGGTAAACTAGAACCTTGAGTACAACGAACTTTAAAAAAAAAAAAAAAAACACGAAAACAAGAGCATCAACACCAGTAAACAAAAAACAAATCAATTAACAATAACACTTCTCTCTCTCTCACTACCAACTTGTTTTACGAACTTAACATACTTGTCTTGTTATTTTGTAAGTGTATTTTTAGCTGTGTTTACTTAATGTTTACTTAACCCAACACCCAGCCTTCGTGACCTGATTGATGAATGTTTATTGTACGTGAGGAGGGATAAGGATATTTTATCTGTGAATTACGTGAATATTAGACACCTTTAGTTTATTTCACCTTATGTTTAAACACCTTTACGTTACCTGTGGGGATTTGGTTAGGTTAGGTTAGGGTAGGTTACGTTACGTTAGGTTTTTCGTTTTCTGTATAAAAAAAAAAATTCATTTATTTTTCCACCATCTTCATTTCATATCATGTTTATTCTTTTTTTTTTCACTTGACACTTTTTCTTATATCAATTCGTTATTTTTTTTTACTTAACATCATTTAATCATTATACTAAGTTAATTTAATTTTGTTTTCCTTAATTCTTTTTATTTTTCTTTAATTTCTTCTCGAGGCTCAGGACGTCGACACTCGTCTTGAGCAGTGACGACCTCAGGCTGATGACGCTATCTACTGTTACTGCCATTGTTGTTGTTGTTGTTACTGTTGCTATTGTTACTGTTTCTACTACTGTTGTTACTGTTTACTGCTCCTGTTACTGTTGCTGCTACTGTTGTTACTGTTTACTGCTCCTGTTACTGCTATTGTTACTGTTGCTGCTACTGTTGTTACTGCTATTGTTACTGTTGCTGCTACTGTTGTTACTGTTTTCTGCTCCTGTTACTGCTATTATTACTGTTGCTGCTACTGTTGTTACTGCTATTGTTACTGTTGCTGCTACTGTTGTTACTGTTTTCTGCTCCTGTTACTGCTATTGTTACTTTTGCTGCTACTGTTATTGTAATTGTTACTTTTGCTGCTCCTGTTAATGTTGCTATTGTTACTGTTGATATTGTTACTGTTGCTACTATTACTGTTTCTGCTTCTGTTGTTGTTACTGTTTGCTGCTACTGCTGCTATTACCACTGTTACTGTTGCTACTGTTACTGTGCTACTGTTGCTCTTACTCTTAATGTTGCTATTACTGTTACTGCTGCTACTGTTAATATAAGTTACTGCTACTGTCTTTATTCCTGCTACTGTTACTGTTACTATGGGAGAGGTACCTGTTGTTGCTTCCCTGTTGTTGATATCTCTGTTGCTGATATTAGAGTAACAGTAGAGTTTCCCGTTGTTACTTTACTGTTGCCGACATCCATTAACGAAGGTAGAACAAAGGTATGTTACTTGACTGTCATTATCGTCTCTGTTTGTTACTGTTACTGTTGCTGTCACTGTTGTTGCCTGCAGAGAGAGGGAGGGGGAAGTGCTGTTAAAGCTGTTTGTGTATAGCTGCAGACGCCCGGGAAGCTGACTTTGCTGTTAGCTTTGCCACAACAGCATGAGGAGAATGCTTATGCATGTATGTATGTATGTATGTACTATGTATGTATGAAAAGATGCATGCCTTTATGTATGTATGTATGTATGTATGTATGTATGTATGTATGTATGTATGTATGTATGTAGTCAGTTAAATGCCAAATACAAACGTATATAAAAAAATATTAGATTAAACGGAAATAAAACACCAATAAAAAAGTAAAAAAATAAAATAAATATAATAACAATACTATAAGGTTGTTTGGTCCTCCATATTGTGCTTTTGTTTATGATGGCGTCTTTTGTTTCGTGTCTTGCTTTTGTTGTTTGATTTTGTTTGGCCTTTTAGAACGCTACAACAAATTCCCCAGCCAGAAACTTTTGGTGTGTGTGTGTGTGTGTGTGTGTGTGTGTGTGTGTGTGTGTGTGTGTGTGTGTGTCTCAACCTGGTAAAGAACTCCAAGTAAAAAAAAATACTCCCCAAAACTTTCTTCTTTTTCCTTTCCTTCTGCACAAGACTCTCTCTCTCTCGCTCTCTTATCTTGTGGTCAGGAGTGTGGCTCTTTCTTTCGCAGCACTTTCTTTCTTTCTATCTATCTATCTATCTATCTCTCTTCTTCTCTCTCTACCCCTTAACTTTCTCCTTCCTTCCTTCTTTACTTTCTTTCTCCTGTCTCTTGTCTCTCAGTGGCCGCTCTAAAGAGAAAGTTACAGACAAACACACAGACAGGGAAAGCATGGAGATGGGGGCCAATCACCTTCTGCATAGAAAGTGATTCTCCTCGACACACTTGAAGGCGCGAGAGTGTGTCAGTGTGTGAGTGTGAGTGTGTGTGTGAGAGTGTGTGTGTGTGAGTGTGTGTGTGTGTGAGTGTGTGTGTGTGTGTGATATAGGATATAGGATGTCGACGATACTGATAATTTCAAGATAAAAAACACACACACACACACACACACACACACACACACACACACTCACACACACACACACACACACACACATACACACACACACACACACACACACACACACACACACACACACACACACACACACACACACACACTCTTCATGCATGTACGTCTCCTCCCAACACTTAACTCCAGCAAGGTGTCATTATATATATCTTATTAATATTTACAACACATAATATCATTCTCCTCAACATTATACAGACATTATCCAGGTCATTATCCTAACTCATCATACATTATTAAACACAAGAATGAATAAATAGAAAGATAATGACGTAATAAGAAGATAAATTAGATTAAAAACATAGAAAATATTATTACTTTAAATGTAATAATTAAAAATAAATAAATCCCCTCAGCTACAGACATCACTACCAGTCAGGTCATGAGAGGCGGATATTGAAGGGATTAAAAACACACATATAACTTATACTGTGTTTTATAGTGACATAATATATACGATTATTTTATTTTATTAATCCCTTAAGTACGATGATTTAACCCTTAAGTACGATGATTTAACCCTTGAGTACGATGGTCTCTCTCTCTCTCTCTCTCTCTCTCTCTCTCTCTCTCTCTCTCTCTCTCTCTCTCACCAGCATCAGAACAAAGACCACTGTTATGGTTCATTTACTCTCCCCATTAAAGATTACTCAATTATCGGTTTTCTCACTACACCTCATCGGAAAACAGGAATAAATGAGAAACATGAATTAAAGGAGAAAATATAATAAGAAAACAATAAGAAAAATAAGACCTGTCACAAAAATAAACAAATAAGTAAATAAGGAAGAAAATGTGATAAGAAAATGGTAACAAAACAATAACTGACAGAAAACTAAATAAATAAGAAAATAGAGAAGAAAAAGCGATAAGAAATGGAAACTGAAAGAAAAATAGAGAAATAATTAAATAAAAATAAAAATATGATACGGAAATAAATAAACACTATCGAAAGAACGTAAGAAAATAAGGAGTCTGCAATAGGCCGGTTGGTCTGAGCATGGCAGCTCCTGTCGAGAGTTACTACCACTCTCTATCATCCATGAATCTATCCAGCCTCCTTTTAAAACTTTCCAGAGTTCCCGCACTTACTACAAGGTTGCTAAGCTTGTTCCACTCGTCCACCACCCTATTTGTGAACCAGTTCCTTCCTACCTCCCTCCTAAACAGATAAACAAATAAGAGAAAATACCTGATAAAACATACATAGTAGATAAAGGTAATAAATATACATGTAAACAATAAAAAAATAATAATAATAAATAACGAAGATGCAATAAAACAATGAAGCAATAAAATGGACAATATAGAAAAGGAAATAATGATAGAGGGATATACATAAAGGTGGATAAAGATGAGACATAGAGGAGATACAATAACTAGAGGTAAATAAATGGAATCAACCTGTGGAATATTACTGTAATTATTCATATTACAGGTAAGGTAAATTAGTGAGTGTGATTAGTGATGATTTACCTGTGTGTTTGTTATGTCAAAGGTCATAGGTTATATTAGCCCCTCTCACTTCCTGCTGGTGACCCTGAACACACACACACACACACACACACACACACACACACACACACACGCGCGCACACACACACACACCTATACCAATACGTTCACACACCTGAAATTAAATATGTTTCAATTTCACGATACTGACCTTAACACATCGATTACCTGTCTCAATGCATCGAAACACATTCTCTACATGATCTTAAAACGTTCTGAATACATACCGTACTCAACACGTTCTCAACACAATCACTAACAGGTAGCCAACGTGTTCTTCGTCACCAGTACCTCCCCCCAGATGTCTCCACTGTGTATCATAATCAATATTCATCACCACCCACCCCCACGAGTACTACCCCCACCACCCCACGAGTACTAACCCCTCCACTGAGTACTACCCCCCACCACCCCACGAGTAGAGTGCTTAAATTAATGTCACCTGAAGATAAGCCAATCCCAGCTTGTTTTACTTGATGATTAAACGCCCTAACGCTATCTGAAGGGGATTAGGTTAGGTTTTGCTAGGTAAGGTTAGGTTAGGTTACGATAGGTTAGGTTTAGAACATATTACGTTAGGTTATATAATTTAGGCTATATTATGTTAGGTTATGTTAGGTTACAATTGGTTAGAGTAGGTTAGGTTATGTTAGCATCAGGTTGTTGGCTCATCAGGTGAAATAAAGCTAGGGTTCCTAATCACCAGGTCATCCCGTTAATGAGGAATACCTGAAGGAGAGCCACAGGTATATATCATCCTCTAGAGACCTCCCTTATTATTGGTTATTGGCAACGCAAGCTGGAACCAATCAGAATTAAGCTCCTATATACGGTATATGGCTATGATCGATGGCTATTGGTGGATATGTGTGTGTGTGGGCGGAGGGAGGGGGAGGAGCTTTAATCCCAATACATTTTTTTTTTTTTAGATTTACGTGTCTCTCTCTCTCTCTCTCTCTCTCTCTCTCTCTCTCTCTCTCTCTCTCATCAAAGGATCAACAGGGCGGTGTACACGTCAGTTCCCCCTCCACCCCATAGCTAACTAACTCACCTCACCTGGCGGCCAACTAACTCACCTCACCTGGCGGCCAACTAACTCACCTCACCTGGCGGCTAACGAACTCACCTCACCTGGCGGCCAACACAACAGTTTAAAACTTTAGTCATTACACGGCAGTTTGATTAAGAACTTGTACGGTAGTTATAAAGTCTTGTTATCCGAACCCTCACCTATCCGAACTCTCACATTTCCGTACCTTCACTTATTCGAGCTCTCGTATATCCGAAATCTCATTTATCCGAACTTTAACTTATCCAAACTCTCACTTATCCGATTAATCATTTACCCGAATATTTGGTTATCCGGATCCTCATTTATCCGCACATTTGGGGCCTTCAATCCCTCTTTTATGAGGATGTTTGGGTATGTAGACCCTCATTTGCCCTTACATTTAGTTATCCGAATCTTTGTGTATCCGAATAAATAGTTATCCGTCTATTCGGGCGTTTGATTATTCGGACGAACGCTCAGGTGGCCAAACATTTCATCTATTCGAATGTTTAGATATCCAAAAATATAATTACCCGAACAGTAAATATGTGAACGTTTAATCCATTTATCTGAATATTCATATATGCCTCGACCTACGAATGTGTTATTGTGTTATAGGGAATTATATGTAACTAGGGATATCACGTAATCGCTAATAAATAAAACGGATATTTCACGTAATCCCTAAAATATACAGTAGACATTTCACGTAATCCCCTTAGGAATAGAATCCCTATAACACACATAGCCTATATACCTACAATATATACCTTCAACTCTGGTTCAAACCTGTTCCAGCACTGGCCACTCTCCCGGTATTGAATCCAAAACCATTCACTAGAAACTTCAAAAACCTGTCGAATTTACACACAAATCAGAAACGCCATCGGAAAAAAAAAACCTTTCCCATTATCCACGTTGAGTGAAATTGGGACAAAAAAAAAGAGGGAACTGGAACAAATGTGGGTGAGGTGTGTGAACAGTTCCGACTCATTGGTGTACAAAACCTATTGAGTGTGATTGTTGGTGATTTGTTTATATATGTACAGTGATGTTATTACCGAGTCCAGTCCGGTTATTACTGAGTCCAGTCTGTGTATTATTGTCTCTCGGTACTCAAGGACATAGGAAATGGCTTAATGTATTCCGACCGAGCACCAAGGACTCAACACAGACACACACACACACACACACACACACACACACACACACATACATACACACACACATATATACAGACTACAACCCCCACACCACCACATCATCTCCCCCTTAGTGTGGAGTATGGTAACCTCAACACACACCCTCACCCTTGGGAGGTATTCGTCACAGGGTTAGCACACTCAGGGGCCAACTTTACGTCAACCCGAGACGTCCCAAAATACATATCAGACAGGTTTATTGATTTACCTGTGGAGTCTGTGAGGTGTTCTGAAACGATGATGTGTTTGGTCTGTGTTAGTTATTTCATTTATTTGTGTTATTATTATTTCATATTTATTATTTATTGTCGGGTTTTTTCTCCATATTATCTAATTTTCGCCTTTATTGAATATTTGTTGATTATTTTGTTCTTTCAATTTTATTTTTTTGTTCAGATTTATTTTATAATAGATTATTCTTAAAACATTAAAAAATAAATAAATACATAAATAAAAAGCAAAAACCTAAAATAAATTAAAAAATAAAAATCTAAAACCTTAAATAAATAAATAAAAAACCTAAAACCTAAAATAAATAAATTAATAAATAAAAACAAAAACCTAAAATAAATTAATAAAAAAATTAATAATAAAACATAATTTACCATAAACTTTCCATATAGGTAGAAATATAATTGATTTGAATATACGTGTAGGCCTAAGTACGCGTGCACCGGATCTATATGACGAGGGTATATGATGAAAGGTATGTGTGTGTGTGTGTGTGTGTGTGTGTGTGTGTGTGTGTATGTGTGTGTGTGTGTGTAGGTTGTGGATATTTGTACTTATCATCAGTCATTTCCTGTCTTTGTGTATGACTGTTGCGATTCTGTGTAAGGTGTCCTCAGTCACCAAGGTGTTTGTGTTTCTTGAGGTGCTGTGTGTGTGTGTGTGTGTGTGTGTGTGTGTGTGTGTGTGTGTGTGTGTACCCTACCAGCACCAGCAAACGACGAGCAAACCATCCTTGAAATCCTATACCACAGTTAGCCAGTCAGATACACCACAACACCTACAGTTAACCAGTCAGATACACCACAACACCTACAGTTAACCAGTCAGATACACCACAACACCCACAGTTAACCAGTCAGATACACCACAACACCCACAGTTAACCAGTCAGATACACCACAACACCCACAGTTAACCAGTCAGATACACCACAACACCCACAGTTAACCAGTCAGATACACCACAACACCCACAGTTAACCAGTCAGATACACCACAGCACCCACAGTTAACCAGTCAGATACACCACAACACCCACAGTTAACCAGTCAGATACACCACAACACCCACAGTTAACCAGTCAGATACACCACAACACCCACAGTTAACTCGGGCAAAAATTCTAACTTACGAGCCTTTGAGATTCTGAGTTTAGGAATACACTAGGGCCCGTACACACCCCCACCTCACTCCCCTGATCATTACTATTCCCTAAGGGCAGCCCTACGTTCCCCTGCCCTCAGAAACGAATATCTATGGGTCCCTTAGGTCAGCGGTATAGCCCTTATGACCGAAGGATACAGGATGCGTAGGATACATAACGATATTTCTTGTGGTGGAGAGAGGAAGGATGTGCTGCAACAATGGTGGGGGGAAGGTGAGATGGTGGTATAGGATCTTTAGTTTCTCAGTGTGTGTGTGTGTGTGTGTGTGTAAAAATCTAGAGCTACATATACATCCCCAATTAAAACTCAAAACTAAATAAATCCAAATTAAAAAAAAAACACGATCTTAACTCAAAAAAATTAGTACCGACAGAAATACCTAACATACCCTGACCTAAACTAACCTAACCTAAACTAACCTAACCTAAACTAACCTAACCTAAACTAAACTAAACTAACCTAACCTAAACTAACCTAACCTAACTTAAAAAAAAATTGGTTTCCTTCGTATAAATCATAATCTTGAACCTTAAACAGTAACGTCGTAATTGGAGCCATTTCAGTCTCACTTAGGATCCAATTACAGTCTATTTCCTGCCTCGTCACAGAAAATTGGGCGAATTAAGACTGATTTTTTTTCATGGTGGCTGTGATTTGTTGTTGTTGTTGTTGTTGTTGTTTCTTTGGTTAGGAATAGTTATTGTTTGGTTGTAGTAATAAGAGGGTGGTAGTAGTTGTAGTAGTAGCAGTAGTAGGGAGGGGTGGTAGTAGTAGTAGGGAGGGGTAGTAGCAGTAGTAGGGAGGGGTAGTAGTAGTAGTAGTAGTAGTAGTAGTAAAAAAATAAAAATTAAATATTAACAATAACAACTAAAACATACAAACAAACCTATAACAAAAACAACAACTCCAACTTACATGAAAATCTCAAACAACAACACACAACACAAACTAATAACATCACTAACAACAACAATAATAATAACAACAACAATGATAATAACACTAACAAAAACCATCATCACCAACACCACCATCACCACCAACACCACCATCACCATCATCACCACCACACACTTTACTCGAGGGAAGTGAATTAACTCGCTCCGGGATGGTCAAGACGTGAGAGCAGTAACCCTGACCTCTATCCCTAAAACCACAGCAGCTACAGGAGGTCTATTGGTGTATAATATACCTCTACTGTAGGGGCTGTAGCTCTTTATTGCCCCGAATCATGCTGTGGCTATACGTGCTAGTATATAGAGTACATAGATGACTGTATATATAGACTGGACTAATAGCCTTCAGAGTGTGGGATAACATCTACAGTAAGCACTATAATAATTCTCTACAGTAAGCACTATAATAATTCTCTACAGTAAGCACTATAATAATTCTCTACAGTAAGCACTATAATAATTCTCTACAGTAAGCACTATAATAATTCTCTACAGTAAGCACTATAATAATTCTCTACAGTAAGCACTATAATAATTCTCTACAGTAAGCACTATAACAATTCTCTACAGTAAGCACTATAATAACTAAATGTAATCCCTGCTACATAAACCCTGCGCGCTAACCATTACCATGGCAGGGTTAAAAAAAACAAAAGAGTGACGATGTTATTGTAAATTAATGTAATCACCGCTGGAGACTGTCTCGTGTTACAAACCCGTTCTTGATTTATTTGGGAGACAGACAGACAGACAGACAGACAGGACCAACTACAATACCCTGATCTAAAGTTACAGGTGGCAGAACAGTACACCCAAGAACAGCAATGACGTCAACAGCAGCTTGTAACAGCACTTAAAAAAAATAAAAAATAAATACAAAAAGAGTTCATCATCTTCACGCTTCCTGACAGCAGCCAACAGGAGGAGGCGGTCTTTCTCACAGTCACCATAACACACTCATACACTCACCCTCCCTCCCACCGACACCCTCACACAACATCGCCACACACTTACCCTCCCTCTCACCACACACTCACCCTCCCTCTCACCACACACTCACCCTCCCTCCCTCCCTCCCACACACACCCACACACACCACAAGACCCACCAAACTCTAAAAGAAAAAGAAGGAAGTAAAAATCAACTTGATACACCTGTTGTGTGTGTGTGTGTGTGGTGTCGCCTCTCGGGTTGACAAGGAAAAAAATACCTGGAAAAATACAGAAGAAACTGGTGAAGAAGTTTATTTTTACCCGTAAGGATCATATGCTCAGGTGTTTCACGAGTTTGTAGTTTTATATAGACAAGAAAAAGAAAAAAGATCACCTGAAGATTAGCAACCCCAGTATATTTCACCTTTAGAGTAGTATCCCAGTTTATTTCAATCCAAGTTTATTTCACCTTAATATTAACTCTTCTCAGTCTAAAAAAATATGATGAATTGGCTTATCTTATGAATGATTGCATTGTATTAAATAATTTACATCTATGAGAATTACTTATCTTATAATTACACATTCTTTAAGTCAACACAACATTATAGATACTAGAATTTGAGAAAGAGATAGATGTAGTTATGTTACTGTGTCTTACTGGGGACTAATCTTGAAGTGAAAGAAGCTAGGGGGTAACTAAGCCAAAACACAGTAACACACATGATAATTTTGTTTCATTCACCTCACATACTGAATGTCAAAGAAAAAATATAATATTGAGATGAATGATCAGTGGAGGGGAATGTTGGCTTCACTGTGGTAAATTTATCAAGAAGGAATATCATGAGAACAATTAAAATAAAATAAAAAATAGACAAAAAAAGACAAATAGACGAATGTTTGAAATAAAAACACGGAAGGAATACAAAAGAAAACAGAACGCAGCTAAAAATTAATAAAATAAAATAAATAACTAAATAAACCATGAAACGAATAAATAAATAAATAATTAAATAAATAGATAAGTAAATAAATAAATAAATGAAAATATAAATAAGTAAATAGATCAAAAAATAAATAAATACACAAATAAATAAATAAATAAATACAAATGTAGCTTTTTTCTAGACGAGGCCACGAACTTCAGGCTTAAGTCTCCGCCATCACTGTTTTGTTTATGTTAAAGAAGCTCATTTGACAAACAATTGTTTTCTCGAGTTGAAAACATTTCGAGACTGCCTGGAACTGTGCCGGGGGGGGGGCTGTTTTCTCATACCTGTCTTGAAAAAGTTGTCTCCCTGTCTATTTAAATCAACCAGACTGTCTTCCTGTCTATTTAAATCAACCAGACTGTCTTCCTATCTATCTAAATCAACCAGACTGTCTTCCTGTCTATTTAAATCAACCAGACTGTCTTCCTGTCTAGAGTATAACCAGAAACACTTAGTACAGAGAGTGAGAGTTATATTTTATAACAACGCCTCCCACTCGGTCACTTACGCCACAAAAAGGTGGCAAAAACAACATCGATACGAAAGAGAGAGTGAAAGAGAGAGTGAAAGAGAGAGAGAGAGAGAGAGAGAGAGAGAGAGAGAGAGAGAGATCCTAGTACAATGAGACTAGGAGTTCTCTTAGACCCACAGGTGAGGAGATAAAAACATTTCAGGTGGCAGAGAGACCAGACCAACCAGGAGAATGTGTTTAGCCTAGCCTAGCCTCACCCGCCCTGCCACTGACGTCACGATGACTACCCCGGGTTATATCTGACTCACCCACCCACCCAGCCCAGACGAGGACGACCTAACACACACACACATATATTGTTGAAGTTGGTGTGTGTGTGTGTGTGTGTGTGTGTGTGTGTGTGCGTATGAGAGAGAGAGAGAGAGAGAGAGAGAGAGAGAGAGAGAGAGAGAGAGAGTAATTACAGCACATCTCCCTAGTCATCAAAACTAATGACAATGTTTACTGATAATTATAAAACATGACCATCAAATACGATTTACATAAGAGACAAAAACATGTGTATATTTTTACCTCATAACAAACTCACTATACGCCGAGAATTTACTTATATTCAGGTATATAATGATACTGCAAGCACGAATATAACATAAAAGGGTGATTATATAAAGTGTAATTATAATGTAATTACACAAAATAAAAGGTAAAACTATAATAATCCACTAATGATATACAAAAATTATAACATAATTAAAAGTAATAATAATGCAAACAACAAAATTAATTGGGTGTATTTTTAATGTTATATTAATGTAATTAAACTTAAATAGAGAAGAGACGATAATAACGAAATTATGATATAAATAGTGATGCAAAATAAAATATTGAAATATGTATAATTAAATAACAATATAAATCAAATAATAAAAAATGGATAATATAAACAACACAATAGTGGTGCAAATACATGAAATAAAAGGGGGAGAATATAATTAATGTAATAACGTAATAAGACAAGGTAAGAAGCTCCACTATTTTGCTTGTCTCTACAAAGAACGAGATGTAAATATTTTTAATGCACACACAACTCCTCTCAGTGTTCCAGCAATATTTTTGCTGTGTCACAACAACTAACACACACACACAGCCTAACCAATGAATGTGTAAACCTCTGTATTACAGTATATGTGGCGTTAGAACTACCTACACACCACTATAACGTATTCACAAAGTGCAATAAAATTTACTTTCACCATTACAATAAGATGACTTGAGCCTTGGTGTTCGATAATTGATATAATTTGATGCTGTAATACTTTGTGTATAACAATAGTCTTAGAGAACGATAGCTTTCGCTTCAGTGTACGATGATGGTTAAAATATACGATAACTTAGAAGTTGGTGTAAGATAACAATCGGAGTACGATGACTTTAAATTTTAAGTTACAATAAACACTCAAATCGCCAATGAATTATTCTTCAGTATAAAAGAAAGACCAGAGCTAGAACTACATTTTGAAACATACTTGAAGCTGAGGAGAGAGTGAGAGAAAGAAAGGAGAAAAAGGACGATCGTGTCAGGACAGAGGAACCTGACAAACTTAAGTCCTACACTGTCATAACGAAAAGCAATGAATGGTCTGTTTTTGTTATGCTAATTCCTGTGGTTCTTCTACTTCACCTTTCATTGTCTCTTGGTTTCCCTTTTTTCTTCTATTGTTTCATTCTTGTTGTTATTCGTACTGTTTCTTTGTAATCACCCATTTTGGTCATCTGCTTCACATCTTTACTACCCTCCTCCAGACCTAACCATATCTCCCCCTTCTTTCCAAGCTTATAAATAGTTGATACTGCTCCTATTTCTTTTATAACCAACATGATGCATTTACTAGTGTTCTCAATATTCAGGTGCATCTGAACTTACGCTGTCCAATCACACATCCAGGTATACACAGACAATAAACATCATACCAGAGCTTATCTTTTAAAATATAGTTTTAGTTTTATCAGAAATCATAAGCCAAGAGAGGTGTGCCCTTGACATAAGTTGCCAAAATAGTGCACATCTTCCTGGACTTTGCTTATGGTTGGCCTTGCAAGTTTAGACACCGCAAATCGGCGCCAACGCCCAGCGCCACATGGGGAGGGTGCACACAGTACTGCCAAAACCACCTCACACGCTACCTTTTCACCCATTAAATAACCTTCAATATCTTATCAATCCCTTATCCATATTTACATAACACACGTTTTAAGTAATACTGAATTAAAATACTACAAATTTATAGTTATAGTATATACAAAGTAGCTTTTATAATAATACAGTGGTTCTGAATTTTGTTCTGGTACCAATGTGTTTGGGGTGTGGTCGAATGCGCCGCCGTCGCTTGCCTCAGACAGTCTGGCGGGCGCTCGCCCCGCTGAGTAATACGAAAGTCCCGCAACTTTTGAAATCTCGGTGAGTAGTTCCTCATTCATATGCTCACGTCTGAGATATACGGCTTACTCAGGGGGGCATATATTGAGACGTAGGCCCTTCCCGGACAACTGCATACTCATCTGGAAGACATACTTTCCAAATGGCATTTTTCCGATACACAAGATATTTCAGAATTAAACGTCTGATGTTCCAACAACTTCCACAAACTATGACTCATTCACGAGGTTACAATGTGTCTCAAAATTTCTCGAATTATTTAGGTATTACTAATTATAATTGCAAAGTACGATCTTCAAGCTCCAATAGTTTTAGTTTGCAGACATTCGTAATCTGTGAGTCAACGTTAATATCCAGTCCCAGTGTTTTAGAAGTTCCAGAATGTATCGGACAAAATTCTTACAACTCTAGGTGAGAGTTTATCGAGTATTGTATCAACAAATGTATTTAATGTATATCAACAAATGTATTTATGTTAACTTAATTTTCAGAAATTATTTGAGTATAACAAATATGCATATGGCAGTGAAATATTTAAACCCAATCAAACATTTAAACGCGTAAGTAAACTGTATATAATATGAACAAGCTATACACTATACAACCTACATGAATATACAGAAGGAAAATGTACAACAGGTGAATATAAAACTTAGAACACGACAACTCTGAAAAAAATAAGTATATATAGTGTGGCAGGTGTAGGGAGAGTGAGAAATAGAGAGAGGACAAAGCGTACGGAGGCAGACAGAGAGGGTTAGACAAATACTCACAAACACACAAACAAACACACTCACACAGACACTAATACATACACAATCAAACAAACAGATAAAATACATATAAGCAGACAGAGAGACAGAAGCACACGGAGCCAGGGAGGTAATTTAATGGGTACAGGAAGTGCAGGTACAAACACTTGGTGTGTGTGTGTGTGTGTTCATATTCATGACGTGGGGAAGAGAGGGGGAGCGCACTATTCACTCACCTCTCACAGCTTCACGCACGCAAGCACTCACACAAACCCACCCGACGCACGCAAGCGGCCATAAACTAGGCACGAATACACTGGCTGACGCGCGCGCACGCATACACACACACATTCTTCTCTCACCCCTCCCCCCTCCTCTCTCTCTCCTTCACTCCACTCTTCTTTCATTCACACCCTTTCCTTCTCTTCCTTCATTCACACCCTCTTTTCTTCTTTCTCTCCTGTACCTCCCTCACTCTTCTATATTTCATCTCTCACCCCTTCTCCTCTCTCTTCCCTTATTTAATCCTTCTCTCCCACCCAATCAACTTTTAAATCACATACAGAAAAGAAAATCACATCTTTATCTCTCTGCTCAGTAATCCTATATGCCTTGCCAAACACCTCACCACCGCTTTCTGGTAATCCTTGTAGAAATCTCTTGAGATTATTAATCGCTCGTTAAATCTCCAGAGATTAATAATATACCCCCCTCCTTCCACCTCCCTTAGGCTCCCTCCATTACCCCCCCCCCACCCTTTTAGGCTCCACCTCAAACCCACTTCTCACAGGCTCCACCCCAACCCCACCCCTAATTCCCCCAAACCCTCACAGGCTCCTCCACAACCCCACCCCTCACAAGCTCGACCCCAACCCCACCCCTAATAGGCTCCCCCCAAACCCTCACAGGCTCCTCCACAACCCCCACCCCCTCCCAAGCTCGACAACCCCACCCTCACAAGCTCCACCCCAACCCCACCCCCTCATAGGCTCCTCCCCAACCCCACTCTCTCAGGCTCCACTACACAACAATATCCCCAAAGGCTCCTCTGATTTAAAGCTGATCTCCTTAATATTTTAATGCTGGGTTTCACGACCTTTGGGAATCTTCATGTTATCCAAGTGAGGTTAAATACGACCTAAAACATAATGTATAAAAAAACAAAAATAAAATAAACATTGAAATACTGTATATAAACACAAAACACATTGAAATATTCTATAAATATTAGAACTGAGATATACATAATAAAAATACAAACTTTAACTGAAATAAAACATCAATCAAAAATAAATAATAAACTGAAATAAACATAAACAATAAAAATAAAAATAAATCAATATATAAATACAAAATACATACAAAAATACATATACAGAGTCATACATATAAACAGGACGATAGAGGCATAATGGTAAATTAATTCTAACTGAGAACTAAGGCAACTTGAGCCAACCACCGCCACACACACACACACACACACACATTAAGGCATTATTAACACGGCAGCTGAGTGAGGAAGACTTCTAAAACACACACAAATAGAATTCATGGAAATAATATTCGCGGTAAAACAGAATTCGCGAAAATTTAAAACGAGTAAAAATCTGCTGATAATGAGGAAAGAAATTAAAGGTTAAAAACTAAATAAGATAAATAATAAAAAAATAAGTAAGATTTGTACATAATAAAAGAGGTTGAAAAAGTTGATAAATGAAGAGTGACGAAAAATTGACGACTCGAAAACAACAATAACTTGTCATTTCTCCAATTGTATTATCCCCACCCCCTCTCTCTCTCTCTCTCTGCCCGTCTGTCTGTTTGCCTCTCCCTGTCTGTATGTCTATGTGTCTGTCTGTCTGTATGTTTATGTGTCTGCCTGTCTGTCTCTCACTGGCTCTATATGTCTACTTGAGTACGATGACATAACCCCTTGAGTACGATGATAACCTCCTGAGTACGATGGCTTAACCCCTAGAGTAGAATAAGTTAAGCCATCGTACTCAAAGGATTATGTCACCATACTCAAGGGGTTAAAACCTTTACTCTAACTTCACGCGATAATCAGAGGCTAATAACCTAACTTAACCTAACCTATCTCAAATTTTGGCGACGAAAAATAAGAGACACGAATCAATAAGGAACAAAAACAACAACTAACAATAACAAACTAGAAAACAAAAGCAACTCAGGAGCCGCAAAATGACGTAACATCCACCAGTGTGTTACAGAGGCGTCACGTCACATATAAGAGAGAGTCACACAGCCCTCATGACACACTGGGAAGTAACGCGAATTTCTCCTCTCTTCCCACCTGTAATTGACCAGTGTAACGCATATTACAGCACCCGTTATGTAACTATATCCTGTAACAGTAGACTGAGGTATTCTGAACTGTTACAGATGATTTATACAGTGGCTGAGTGGATACAGTGCTAATTTCTTATCTATAGAGACATTAGTTCGAACCCAAGGTTTCCACAACTATACACTTGGAGGAAATAAGGCATCGTATAACGGTAAAATAAGGAGGCCTATTATGGTAAAATAAGGAGTCCTATAACGGTAAAATAAGGAGGCCTATTATGGTAAAATAAGGAGTCCTATAACGGTAAAATAAGGTATCCTATAACAATAAAATAAGGCATCCTATAGCACTAACACATCCTATAATAGCAGTATAGGATATAAAATTCCTTCCCTTAACAATATAGCGGTTATACAAGACACTGTAAATCCTGCCAGACATTATACACTGAAATATGATCTGCCCACTGACCATACACATTATTTGTTTAATAAAGAATGACCTTCCTTCCTTCCTTCTCTCTTCCTTCTTTCCTTCCTTTATGTTGTGGACCCACCCTCTTCCTTCCTTTAAGTCCTCTTCCTTCTCTGTGTGGACTCTCTCGTTCTCTCTTCCTTCCTTCATATCGTGGAACCACTTTCTTCCTTCTCTCTCGTCTCTCTTTCTCCTTCCTTCACTTTCTCCTCTCCCTGGACCCTCCCTCTTCCTTCTCTCTCTTCCTCTTCTTTTCCCTCTCTTAACTCTCTTCCCCTTCCCTCCTCCCTCCCTCTTCTCTTACCCATTCCTCCCTTAATCCTGGACGTCCCCTTTCTCTTTCTCTCCCTTTCCATCTTTATCCTCCCTCCTCCTCCTCCTCTCACCTGTTTTATCGCTCCTTTATCAGTTCTACTTTATCTCCCTTTCCTTTACGTCTACCTCTCTACCCCTCACACATTCCCTCCCTCCCACTATTTTATTTCACTATCCCTTCCTCTCCCTTATTCACTTTGTGCGTATTATATCTCTCTCTTCCTCTCTCTCACTCTCTCTCTTCCTCTCTCTCTCGCTAACAGATACACAATAACTCTCTCTCATTGATAGACTCTCTCTCTCTCTTACTGGCAGGCCTGAAACTCTCTCTCTCTCTCTCACCCCCACACACACCTCTCACCCCCCACACACCCACACTCCCACCCCCCACACACCCACCCCCCCACACACACACTCTCCCACCCCCCCCACACACTCTCACCCCCCACACACACACACACCCACACTCTCACCCACCCCCCCACACACACCCCACCTCTGCCCCACACACACCCACCCTCTCACCCCACACACACCCCTCTCACCCACCCCACACTCCTCACCCCCCACCCCTCCCACCCCCACACACCTCACCCCCACACACCCCACTCACCCCCACCCACCTCTCACCCACCCCCCACACACAGTTTAACACTATACAGCCCTAACTATACAGCCCAGAGTAACATTATCACCCCCTCCCCCACAATCGATGGATCCCCCCCACCACCGCCTTTCCCCTTACGTGTCTCACCACCAGACAGTGTAAGTCAATTATTAATACTCTCTTGTTTTTACATCGACCCACTGAGACAACACGGCGAAGGTAAGGGAACACCGAGCTACACCACACACACACACAGAAACGTCCTAAACCTTATATTGAACACACACACATGGACAAAAGACACGCTGCACATACAAACACGTGCATGCGTAAATTGACATAAACGCACAAAATATTTTATGCACGATACACAGAGCCACACACACACACACACACAAAATCAAGGGCGTTGACCCTTTTATTGGTGAAAGGAATCCAGGCGAACTATTGGAGGTATGTGCTCTAAATCCTACTCCACCATAGGATCGAGTTCTGAATCCTACCTAACATCCTAAAGATCCCAAGAGTCGCTAAAGAATGATTTAATCCCTTGAGTACGATGCCATAACCCCTTGAGTACTGAAGGGGTTAAATCCTATCCAGGCGCCATAGGTTGTGGAGTGTCCTATGAGTCCTTGGATGATTGTATATCCTATGTAGCTGATAGGAGAGAGACGGGGGGGGGGATTACATATTGAGGCCGAGGAACACTATGACCTAAATTCCTAGTCGTCTCGCCACTGTCTGAAGTGCAGGACACGACCAATGACGACCACTCGGGACACACCTTAAAACGACCACCTCTCTCTTATACACGACCCTCATTCATTACCAATTATCCCTTTCTCCCTCATACATACGACCGTAATACGACTATTATCACCAAGAGAAACGACCCTCACACACGACCATCATTAACGATACGACCTCTCTCTCTCTCATACACGACCCTCGTTCACGACCATTCTTCTCTCACATATGACCGTAATACACCTCCACACGACCACCATACACGACGACACGACCACCACAGTACCACCTCACATATTATGACCACGGTCGTCTCTCCCACCAAGACCCTCATATACACGACCACACGAAGACGACTAGTTCACCACGACCTATCCCAGTGTAAATAGCTAGTTGACCTTTGACACGATTATGACACCTACCTGACCACCCCCCCCCTCTGACTCATGACATCTCCCTATGACACTTGGCACTGTTCTATAATCCATGAGTGACCATTGAACCTCCTGACACCCCACTATGACACCTGATTAACCCATAACATCCCTACCCCATGACACTTAACTTGACACAAACCCTCCCTGACACCACCTAATTAAACCCCGATTCTTGACCCGCGCCCTATGACACCTGACCTTTGACACGGACGTAAAATTTCGGGTGTGACACTAGGAGCTTCAAGTGAGGCCCCGGAAGTACACATGAGAAAACCCAATATCGAAAAGTGAAGACGGCTGCCAGAGATTGATGATATTATTGATGATGATGATATTAATGAAAGAGAGAGAGAGAGAGAGACCCACCACCAAAGACTCCCCCCAAAAAGATAAACAAACAATGTAAACAGATATAAAACAAAAGACAAACGCACATAATATAGACGAACAGACTAAAGACAGAATAAAGAATAAAAAAAATATACTAAAGGCATCTAAAATCACGTCAAGACAACAAGAAGTGAACGCACCCTATCTGAATCCAAAAGAAGTGAACACACTCTATCTCAGCCCAAAACAATGAAATAAACGAACCCTAAATGAGCCCTCCCCCCCCCTAAAACGAACCCTAAATGAGCCCTCGCCCTAAAAACGAACCTAAATGAGCCCTCGCCCCCCTAAAAGAGTAAACGCACCGTGACTGTATTCGGCACGAGAGTAACCAGAAAAACACCATGAGAAGCGTGAGGGAAGCGAGTTTTAGCGTGTGTAGTGTGACCCAAATATTCTGGCCGGGGTACAGAATATTATGTAATCTTTATGACGAGTAGAGTTGTGGCCTCTCAGGTGGGGTGGGGGAGGGGGGAGGAGGTGGGGGGTGATGTATAAGGTATCTGTTGAGAATTAGGGAGTGAAGTATGAGGTAATGACCACTGTACTATTAGTTCCCACCACTGTAACACCCTGCCACACCCTTGTACCCACGACCACAGTATCCTGTACTAGTTCCCACCACTGCAACACCCTGCCACACCCTTGTACCCACCACTGTAACACCCTGCCACACCCTTGTACCCACCACTGCCAACACCCTGCCCATACCCTTGTACCCCACCACTGCCAACTTACCCTACCACACCCTTGTACACCCACCACACCAACACCCCTACCCACCCTTGGCACCCACCACTGTAACACCCTACCCACACCCCTTGTGCACCCACCACTGTAACACCCTACCCCACCCCCTTAGCACCCCACCACTGTAACACCCCTACCCACACCCTTGTACCCCTGCCTGTATCACCTGCCCACCCCTTGCCTACTGCCCATCACCCTGCACACCCATACCCACCACTGCATCTTCTCCCACACCTTGTACCCCACCACTGTGTCCCACCCTACCCACACCCTTGTACCCACCACTGTATCACCCTGCCACACCCTTGTACCCACCACTGTATCACCCTGCCACACCCTTGTACCCACCACTGTATCACCCTGCCACACCCTTGTAAACAAACACTCTGAACACCTCAAACTCATTAGCACGATACATATATATTTTTTCATATAACTTTTAAAAAACAAGGCTCGTTATTCTCGACATATACAGTATACTCGTATACACCAGAATATATCCCGGTATATTATTCATCTCATAATCATGGAAGCCAACACGACAGACCACAGTGACGAGTATATATATATATATATATGTATTAGATTTATTGTGGGAGGGGTGGGGGGTGGGGGATCACATGAAGGTAGGTCACTCTCAGTTTATTTCACCTGATGATTAAACACCCTAACGCTACCTTGGAGGGGGGAGGGGAGGGGGTAAGGTAAGGTAAGGTAAGGTAAGGTAAGGTAAGGTAAGGTAAGGTTAGGTTAGGTTAGGGTGGTTAATCATCAGGTGAAATAAACTAGGGTGCCTAATCTTCAAGCTATCCTTTCCCATTAACCACATATACCTTATACACCCCCTCCCCTGTATACATAAAGGGTGACATGATAGCATAACTCTAAAATAATGATATAATACAATAATAATACAGTACCCATGATGTTGATACAGTACCCATGATGTTGATACAGTACCCATGATGTTGATACAGTACCCATGATGTTGATACAGTACCCATGATGTTGATACAGTACCCATGATGTTGATACAGTACCCATGATGTTGATACAGTACCCATGATGTTGATACAGTACCCATGATGTTGATACAGTACCCATGATGTTGATACAGTACCCATGATGTTGATACAGTACCCATGATGTTGATACAGTACCCATGATGTTGATACAGTACCCATGATGTTAATACAGTACCCATGATGTTGATACAGTACCCATGATGTTGATACAGTACCCATGATGTTGATACAGTACCCATGATGTTGATACAGTACCCAAGATGTTGATACAGTACCCATGACGTTGATACAGTACCCATGTATCCCATGACCACCACAATGCAGCACCTCAATTATTTACAAGAACCAATCAATACCATCAACAGACACACACACACACAGACATACACAGACACACACATACGCACACACACATACACAAACACACACATACGCACACACACACACGCATACGCATATAACTTACCATAATTTTGACAAGATATGTAAATTTATTGGATGTGGCGTAAATTAACATAGCTTTCTCTTTCAGTGTCTGTCTCTCTGTCTCTCGCTTACCTCTTTCTTGCTATCTCTCTCTCTCTCTCTCTTTTTCTTTCCTACCTTCCCTCTCTTTCTTACTTTCTCTCTCTCTCTCCTACCACCACCTGTCTCTTTCCTACCCTCCCTCTTTCTTTTCTACCCTCTCTCTCTTTTCACCCCCCCCCCTCTCTCTCCCTCTCTCTCTCTCTCTCTCTCTCTCTCTCTCTCTCTCTCTCTCTCTCTCCTAGCTACACATCGACCATGGACATAATCCCCAGAGCTCAGTATACCAGCGAGCATGTATCAGTTTTAATTACATAGGAAATATACATAAATAAGCGGTGAATAGCCAAGGGGGTGTAATGGAAAGTGGGGGTGGTGGAAGGATGATGGAGGTGTTGGAGGGTGGTGTTGGAGGGGTGGTGGTGGGGGAGAGGGTGTTGGATGGGTGATAGAGAGGGGGGGTGGAGGGGGTGATAGGAAAGGGGGTACTGGAGGGGGTAATAGAAGAGGTGGAGACAGAGGGGGAGGGGGTGACGGATGAGGATATAGCGTGACACTCAAGGTAAGGGACGGGAGGAGAACGGACGGACTGAGACGGACAGAAAGGAGATCGAACAGACAGAAAATAAGGTCAAAGAAACGGACAAATAGACAGACTCACTATTGTTACTACTACAATTAACCTTATTTTTGTTTTTGTTTCTTTTGTTATCATCACCATTATTACCTGTTGTTTATCTTATTATTATTATCATTATCGTCATCACCATCATCATCACCCACTGCTTCTCATCACCATCATCATCACCATCCTCATCACCATCACCATCATCATCACCCACTGCTTCTCATCATCATCATCATCATCACCATCATCATCACCCACTGCTTCTCATCATCATCATCATCATCATCATCATCACCATCATCATCACCACTGCTTCTCATCACCATCATCATCATCACCATCATCATCATCATCACCCACTGCTTCTCATCATCATCATCATCATCTCTGTCATCACCATCATCATCACCCACTGCTTCTCATCACCATCATCTGTCATCACCATCATCATCATCATCATCACCATCCTCATCACCCACTGCTTCTCATCATCATCACCATCATCATCTACCCTGCTTCTCATCACATCATCACCATCATCATCATCACCATCCTCACCACCCACTGCTTCTCATCATCATCATCATCATCACCATCATCATCACCCACTGCTTCTCATCATCATCACCATCCTCACCACCCACTGCTTCTCATCATCATCACCATCATCTACTACCACTTAATACACTATCACAGCTCTCTTACACTGGTCATAAGAACACCACTTGACATCTTTGTTGACGAGCCACACATATCCGGTGTTGTAACCTAACCTAACCAAACCCTAACGCTACCTGGGTGAGATTAGGTTAAGTTACTCAACAACAAGGAATTCAGTTACGTCACTCAATAACAGCAAGTCAATTACGTCACTCAATAACAGCAAGTCAATTACGTCACTCAATAACAGCAAGTCAGTTACGTCACTCAATAACAGGGAGTCAAATACGTAACTAAATAACAGCAATTCGGTTACATCACTAAATAACAGCAAGCAAGTTACGTCACTCAACAGCCAGAGGACAGCACCAGTCACTACATCCCCTGACCTTTTCCGACCTTTAATAATCTAAATAAATGATATCTGCACACTTGGCTTGCATACTGCTAACCCTTCTCCTGCTGCCTACTGCTGTGTTATGTTGACCCTTCTCCTGCTGCCCACTGCTGTGTTATGTTGACCTTTCTCCTGCTGCCCACTGCTGTGTTATGTTGACATTTCTCCTGCTGCCCACTGCTGTGTTATGTTGACCTTTCTCCTGCTGCCCACTGCTGTGTTATGTTGACCTTTCTCCTGCTGCCCACTGCTGTGTTATGTTGACCTTTCTCCTGCTGCCTACTGCTGTGTTATGTTGACCTTTCTCCTGCTGCCTACTGCTGTGTTATGTTGACCTTTTCTCCTGCTGCCTACTTCGCTGTGTTATGTTGACCTTTCTCCTGCTGCCTACTGCTGTGTTATGTTGCCCTTTCTCCTGCTGCCCACTGCTGTGTTATGTTGACCTTTCTCCTGCTGCCCACTGCTGTGTTATGTTGACCTTTCTCCTGTTGCCTACTGCTGTGTTATGTTGACCTTTCTCCTGCTGCCTACTGCTGTGTTATGTTGACCTTTCTCCTGCTGCCATCTTGAATTATCTATATATTTTCCACCCTACGAGGCGAGGGTCATGGACTGCTTCAAGTACATATATAGATGTCTGTTCTCCGTTCATTGTTCTTCATGATAAATAACCATATCTTGTTCTTCATGGGCCTCCTAGATGAACATATAGGAACACTTTATAACAAGCTCATACAATCCTTCTCTTACCCCCTGTTCAGCTTATCTCTCTCTCTCTCTCCTTCCCTTGTTAACTAATCTCTCTCTCTCTCTCTCCCCTTCTTCCCTTGTTAACTCATCTTCTTTGTATTTCTCCTTCTCCCTTTGTTTAAATCACCTCTCTCACCCATTCTCTTTCTCTGTTTAATTCTGTCTCTCATTTCCTTTTCAATTTATCTCTTTCAATCTCTATATTTTGTTTTCTCTGAGATCCCTCCTCCCCTTCCCCCCCCCCTCTTCATCAACAAGGTAACACACTCCTCTCACGCACCAAAACAAACCCATCTACTGTATCTCGAGAGTAGAGGGTAGAAGTAGAGTAAGTAGATAGTCCTTCACCCTCCCCTCCTCCCAACCCTCAACCCGGCACACGGGGAAGTAAATGGATACTCCCCTAGAGGAACCCCAAGACTGTAATTCACTTGATATTTCCTGATGAAGAAGCCCCGCCCACCTTACAGCTGATTGGTTAATTACATAATGGCGGGAGAAGGGGAATAACTGCAGCTCTTCCTAATTCCAATCAATATTTCTTCATTTTAAGTAATTTATTTCATTGATAATATCTCCTTACCCCCAGAAGACGATAAAAATAAGTTAATGACGATGAAGTTGGTGAAAATAACTCGGATGACAAAGTTAGTTTATAATTCCGTCACCAGGAGGCTGAGGCTTATCCAATCACAGCTCAATATTCAAGTTGGGAAGCCTGACCCAGTTTTACCAGGTTAATAAAAAATGGACTTTAGTATCCTTGACACATGAGGTGTAACGGGTGCCATGTGACTTTCTCTCTCTCTCTCTGGGTGCCAAAGGGTGTTCAAAGAGGCACTATGATTGACAAGGGTTCAGTACAAAGGGGCCAGTGTTTACATGACCGGGATCTCTCGTGGCCTAGATGAATCCAGGTTAAGTTAATGATTTATCACATATTGGGAAAGTAAAGGGAGGGATAGTGATGATAATGATGATATTAACAATAATAATAATAATAATAATAATAATAATAATAATAATAATAATAATCATAATAACACTAATAATAATAATAATAGTAATATTAATAATAATAATAATAATAATAATAATAAAATAACAACAATAACAACACCGTAATCCATAAATAACATAATGGAGTCAACCTGAACAATAACCTTTCATTAACCACACCTCCAAATATATCACAACACACTACAACTCTGACCTACACACGAGGGACAGTTGTGTATCTACTTTTCCTTAATTAATCATCAACACCTAACAAGCCCTAAAGGGACACTCGAATAGGTATATATAACAAGCCCTTAAGGTACACTCAAATAGGTATATAAACAAGCCTTTAAGGTACATTCAAATAGGGATATAAATAGGTATGGGACGGAAATACAGACGGACAGACGGAGGGATGAACAGACGGGCAGAGTTAAAAATCAATGTGTCCCCCAGTACTGCCCAGGGGGGAGGGGGGGGATATTTTGACCTATTAAAGAGGGTGAGGAGGGAGAGGGCAGCAGAGGGGGAGGAAGAGGATGGAGGGGAAGGGAGGTGAGGGGGGGTGGAGAAGGAATGAATGATTAAGGGGATGAGGAAGAGGAGGAGAGAGAGGGAGGAGGTGTGAGGGAGGGGAGGAGGGAAAGGGAAAGGACATGAAAGGGGTGGAGGCAACACAAGGTGGGGGAGCTTGTGGGAGGGGGGGTTAGTAAATGAGGGGGAAGGGAGAAGTAGGTGGGGGAGAGGGGAATGGTTACCTCCCCTTACCCCCTCTTCCTCCCCTCCCTCTTATGGGGTCGCCACAGAGTCTAGACAGTTAGCTAATCAGTCAAACAGCCAGTCAGACAGCCACACTAGTAGACAATTAGACAGTCAGAAATCAGACAGCCATACTACCAGACAGTCAAACAACCAGTCAGATATTCAGTCAACAAACCAACAGACAGTCAAACAGCACCCAGACAGGTACCCAAGACAGTCAGATATTCAAACAACCTGACAGTCAGACAATTAAACAACCACAATCTACAACAAACACTGAATCAAACAAGACATAGATATATACATACATACATATATACATACAGGCAGTGGAGGCGACAGTCTGGGGTGGCGTGAGCTAACCCTTCAATTATCGCCAGACTCTACTTCTACTTCTACGTGTACATCAAAAATTCATTTACATTTCCAGTGAAGTTGTACACATAAGGTCATTGTTATGTTGTTTACAAGGTCTTTCATGTAAGTTATAATGTACAGACGCATTTACAAGATCTTTGGGGCATTTTTTACAAGGTATTTCGTAAGTTATAATTTACAGACGCATTTACAAGGTTTTCCATATGTTACAATTTACAGACGCATTTCCAAGGTCTTTAGACCATTTTTTACAAGGTCTTTCATAAGTTATAATTTACAGACGCATTTACAAGGTCTTTCATAAGTTGCTATTTACAGACGCATTTACAAGGTCCTTGGGCCAATTTTTACAAGGTCTTTTGTAAGTTACATTTTTCATTCCTTATACATTTCGTCCCTCTCTTCCTCATTCTCCTTCTTCCTTCTTTCCTTCCCTCCTCCCTTCTAACGATCTTCCTTTCCCTCATTTTCATTCCTTATCCCTTTCGTCCCCTCTCCTCTTCCTTCTTTCTGCACACACACACACAAAGTGATAAGAAATAAAATGCGTAAAAGCGGACGAGAGGCAAAAAAAATTAACTAATATTAAATAAGAAGAGGCAGTAAGAGGAAATAAGAGGCAGTAAGAGTGGAAATAAGAAGAGGCAGTAAGAGGAAATAAGAGGCAGTAAGAGGCAGTAAGACGCAGTAAAAGAGGAAATAAGAGAGGCAGTAAAGGGGAAATAAAAGTCAATAAGAGAAACAGTAAAAGAGGAAATAAGAGGCAGTAAAAGAGGAATTAAGAGAGGCAGTAAGGGCCGCCAATATCACTACATCATTTATACAACACAATAAGAAATTTCGTCGGAATCCCAAGAAATTAATCTGGAAATCCAAGATGAGATGGGAGGGAGGGAGGGAGGGAGGGTGAGTGGGAGGGAGGCACGGTAGAAAGAAGATGGAAGAGATGGAGAGATGGGGAGAGAGCTGAGTGGGAGGGGAGTTGAGTAGGAGGGTAAAGGAGGGGGGGAGGGAGGGAGGGAGAGAAGGGTGAACAGAAAAGGAGGGAGAGAAGGATAGGGTTATTTTTACGTTCCTTGGCTGTAAAAATATATATAAACAACAATTACACCAAAGAGGTTATGTTCGTGGTATTTTTCCCAACAATGTTCATGTTTACATTTACGAGTACCAGCTGATGTGTTCCTTGTTTACATTTACGAGTACCAGCTGATGTGTTCCTTGTTTACATTTACGAGTACCAGCTGATGTGTTTTTCAGTGTTGTCTGTAAATAAAAAAACACAATGTAAGGTTTTAATCTATTTACTTACCAACGCTGATGACGAATTAAACAACAAAACAAAAACAGTAACCAATCAGAGTGTTGCTGTTATTTTGACCTGACCTTTAACCTCAGAAACAGCTGATCTGAGATGTGTGATACCAGGCAGATAAGTTGATTTGATTCAATGAGCCTTGATCCTCAGAGGAACACAATGCCTTACGGTACGGGAGGTAATCTGACTCACCTCAAGTTATCCACACCAGGAAGATGGTCTGACTCATCCAAACTGACTCACATACTTAAGTAACATTCATCTGACTCACATGACTCATCTGAAGTAAAACAAAAACAAACTTGGCCTTATTAACTGGCCTAACCAAAGTTAACGTGACTCATCAGAAGTTACTTAGATTCACCTCCCAAATGTTGACCTGTCTTGGAATATTGGCTGACCTGACCCAAAGCAATCACCTTTCCCTCCATACGATAGCTGACCTAGCACGACTATCAAAACCTAACCTGACCTGATCTGCCCAAAGGCTGACCTAGCACGACACAACATAACCCACGATGAACAGGTTTAAATGGCGCCGTCATTATGGATAAGATGACTCGAGATATACTCTCTCTCGATTCCAGCCTCTCTCCCTTTCTCTCTTCCCTTATATCACATCCTCTCTCTCTCTCTCTCAGCTGACTAACAACAACACCACCGCTTCCACGAAGACAAAAAGGTCGACCCTCCCTGGAAATGCCACAGGGGAAATACATGTGATAAGACCCCCTCTATCCTTATGGTACCTCCTCGTCCTCCCCCCCAATGGTCCCCCTTCCCTCTTTCCATGGTCCCCCTTCCTCTTCCAGGTCTCCCCCTCTCCTTCCATGGTCCCTCTTATTCTTCCATGGACCTTTTCTCATCCCATGCCCCCGTCTCCTCCATGGCCTCTCTTTCTCCCATAGTCCCCTCTTCCATGGCCCTATCCTCCTCCCATGGCCCATCTCCATCTCATGAACCCCTCCTCTTACATGCCACCCCCCCCTTCTTCGTCACATTAAAAAATTAATATATAAACAATAATAACAATAAGAATAATAATAATAATAACAATAAGAATAATAATAATAATAATAATAATAATAATAATAATAATAATAATAATAATAATAATAAGATATAATATAGAAAAAAAATAAACAAAAAAAATCAGATAAAAAAATAAAGGGAGTCAGAACACGTAAACCAGAATACCAAGAGAGAGAAAAGACTCTGAAATCAATATAACTTTGGGGAACACGTCCAGAACGCCTCTACAAGATATTAGTGAAGTTGCTCCAGCCTCTACCTCGGGTGAGAGAGAGAGAGAGAGAGAGAGAGAGAGAGAGAGAGAGAGATAACTCTATCATGCGAGTAAGAGAAATCCATCAAATTTCCATCATGTTACTTATAAAACGCCTCCTTCCTCCATCAGGGAAGGAGAGAAACACTCACTCCCTCCCCACCCTCATCCATCCCCTTTCCCTCCCCTCCCCTCCTCTCCCCTACCCTTCACCCCACATCCACTATCACCTACAAACACACACACACACACGTCCTCCATCCTTCCCCTCCCTTCCCCTACCTAAAACCTCCTCTCCTCCCTCCCCCCCTCCCTCCCACTCATCCCACCTCCTCCTCCCTCCGCACCTCCCCCCCCAGTGGAGCAGGGCAGTGGGACAGGAACGACGGGACGGGTATAGCACTGTCTGACTCCTGTAATCCATTTCGGGGAAGTGACACGAAATAAGGTGAAGAATTGGGTGATCCCTCTCCCCTCCTCTTCCCTCTCCTCTCTCCCCTCTTCTTCCCTCTCCTCCTCCTCTCTCCCCTCCTCTTCCCCCTCGAACCACTGAACATCTGGTCACATACGATCCACCAAACACGGGGGAGGAGGAGGAAAGAGAAGAGGGTCAGGGAGAGGGAGACAGGGAAGAGGAGGCAATGAGAGGTACAGGTCAAGGAAAGGGAAAGATGGAGAGGAAGAGAGAGAGGGAGAGGGGAGGGAGAAGGAAGTAGAATGGAGAGGGACAATATTGGAGGCACTTAACCCTTTATGAGCCAGCTAGTGCCTCCACCACACCTACAACTGTTTACTCTCTACACACTACACCTGCCCCACACACACACACTACACCTGCCACACACACACACTACACACACACACACCCACACACACACACACACACACACACACACACACACACACACACTACACCTGCCCCACACACACACACACACTACACACACATACACCACACACACCATATATACACACACACACACACACACACTACACCTGCCACACACACACACACTACACCTGCCACACACACACACTACACCTGCCACACACACACACATCACCCCGTCCATCAAGCACTAATTTATGACACCTTCCTTAACTAATTCCCCTCACTGTATATGCAAATCAGTCTTCTTAATTCCAGTCATTGTCAGCTCATTCCCAGTAATTCCAGTTAACAGCACGTAGTAATTCCAGAAAGTTTGGGCTAATTCCGGGTCCTAGCATGGAAAACATCAGGGCCGTGTCTATCAGTCTTCCCTTAACAGACAATATCATCTGTTGAGAGTCTGTTGCTGTCTGTTCACGTGTTGTAGAGGAAGGGTGAGGCTGTGTATAGGTAACATAGTGAGTTTTGACAGACGAGAGCTTTGAGGTTTGCAGGTAAGGTGTACAGGTGAGGTGTACAGGTAAGGTGTACAGGTAAGGTGTACAGGTGAGGTGTACAGGTAAGGTGTACAGGTGAGGTGTACAGGTGAGGTGTACAGGTGAGGTATACAGGTAAGGTGTGCAGGTAAGGTGTGCAGGTGAGGTGTACAGGTGAGGTGTACAGGTGAGGTGTACAGGTAGTGTGCAGGTAAGTGTGCAAGTGAGTGTGCAGGTGAGTGTGCAGGTGAGTGTGCAGAGTGAAAATGTGCAGGTGAAAGGTATTATTACTGAGTAGATAAACAGGTGAAAGGTGTGCAGGTAGGTAAACAGGTGTAGTACATAGAGTGAAGGTATACATGATTACAAACTTCTCTCTCTTTCTCTCTCTCTCCACACATCAACAAAACTTCTCTCTCTCTCTATCTACCACACATCGACGAACTTCTCTCTCTCTCTCTCTCTCTCTCTCTCTCTCTCTCTCTCCCTCTCTCTCTATCTCTGAAAAATCGACAAACTTCTCTCTCTCTCTATCTCTCACACATCGACGAACTTCTCTCTCTCTCTCTCTCTCTCTCTATCTCTGACAAATCGACAAACTTCTCTCTCTCTCTCTCTCACATCGACAAACTTCTCTCTCTCTCCATTATATACCCACCCAGGGTAAGGTATGGCACCATTGGTATGCAAATCAGGGCCTGCGAGTTATGGTATGACTGGATGGCTCTTATAAACTCTTATATTTTCCCCTATAGTTACTCTTAGATTTTCCCCTCTAGCTACCCTTATAACCCCTTAGAATTTTCCCCTATAGCTACCCTTATAAAGCCTTACACCTTCCCTTTAACGACCCGTATAAACCCTTAGATTTCCCCCTACAGCGAGCATTGGATTTTCCCCTATAGCTACCCTTATAAACCCTTAGATTTTCCCCTATAGCTACCCTTATAAACCCTTAGATTTTCCCCTATAGCTACCCTTATAAACCCTTAGATTTTCCCCTATAGCTACCCTTATAACCCCTTAGATTTTTCCCTAATACTATCAACAACAACAACAACACTACCACCACCAACATAACTACAACTCATTACAACTAATTCTCTACTGTATCTTACCTGTATAACATCACCTATGTATACCTCACCTGTATAACATCACCTATGTATACCTCACCTGTATACCTACCTGTATACCTCATCGTATTAATTCGTCAGTGCTAATTAGTTCCAGGTTTATGACGTCACTTGACTCTATGGGAAAATTGTGTATTTGTATACATGTAACTCTTACCTGTATCTGTACCTGTAACTTGTACCTGTAACTGTACCCCAACTTGTAACTACCTGTTTATGTACCCTTACTAGTAACTATAACTACCTGTATCTGTACCTATAACTCTACCTGTACCTGTAATTCTACCGGTACCTGTACCTGTAACTCTACCTGTACCTGTACTTATAACTGTACCTGTATATGCAACTCTACCAGTACCCCTACCTGTAACCTGCAACTTGTACCTATAACCTGTAACTTGTACCTGTAACCTGCACCTGTAGTGTGGTAAGTGGATAACCTCATCTACTACAGTCACTCTTCATTAAGGAGCCAATTCGTCTTGTCACACTTAATATCCTCCAGGCTTTTAACTATTGCTCTCTGCTCTTACCACACAGGGAGATTACAGCACCTGTACCTGTAACCTGTACTTGTAACCTGTAACTTTTACCTGTAACCTGTAACTTGTACCTGTAACTTGTACCTGTAACCTGTACTTGAAAATGTTCCTCATACACTGTAATACCTGTGTGTGTGTTATATACCCGTATGTATGTATGTATGTATGTATGTATGTATGTATGAGCGCAAGTGTATAGACAATTTAACACTTAATAAACCAACCAAACAATCACACACCCTACCAACCCAACCCACCTCACTAACCCAACCCAACCGAACCTAACCTAACCCAACCCACCTCACCCACCCACTAACCCAACCCAACTTAACCTAACCTAACCAACCCACCTCACCCACCCACTAACCTAACCCAACCCACCTCACCCACCCACTAACCCATCAAGCCACTGCACCAAGGAAGGCTCAACACATATAACCCCCGAATATGAAGTCTGCCGCCATTGGTATGTAAATAAGGGTATATGAACCGCTGATATAGAACCACAGGGCCTCCACTTAAATGGTTCTCGACTAATCTGGTGTAAATGAGTTCACATTGTAGTAGAAAATGTGTCGTGTTAAAATCAATGGGGGTAATAGTAAGAGGATAATTGTAGGATATAGGGTGATTATACATCATTAGGTACATGTGATGTGATTGGTTATACATACATAGATACATACATACATACATACATACATACAGTACACCCATAACAATAATACAAACCACATGATGTATATGATAGCGTAAATAATTTAATTAATCATTCTCTCTCCCTCTCTCTCTCTCTGACATACGAGCACCAAAGTTTAGAATCTCATTAAAAAAAAGTTTGTACAAACTCCACAAGTGTTCCATCCATCTGAAAAAAATAATAATACTCGCGCGTGTGTGTGTGTATGTGTGAGTGTGTGTGTTCATCCATTCCACTTATCCCTTCTCTCCTCCAATTTTTCACCCCTATCTCATTAGACCCGCATACCACCATATCGCCTAATTTCAACCCCTGACCCTCATTAACAACACTAATTACAACCCCTGACCCTCATTAACAACACTAATTACAACCCCTAACCCTCATTAACAACCCTATTTACAACCCATGACCCTCATTAACAACACTAATTACAACCCCTGACCCTCATTAACAACACTAATTACAACCCCTGACCCTCATTAACAAGTATAGCCTCCTCTATGTCATTCCATTCAGCACACGACTTTTGTTCGCCAATGAAACAGGGTCTTAGGGTCTTTTTTGTCGGTCTGAGCGGATTAGTGTTCGGGATTACCAAGGCAACGGGGATACGTAAACATACTGGTAACGTGGAGGAAATGAAATGGCCTAAGGTATTATTGGGTGGGAGTGGGGGAGGGGAGGAGGGAGGGGGAGGGGGGGAGGGGAGGGAGGGGGAGGGAGGGGAGGGGGGAATGGGAGGAGAGAGGGGGGTGGAAGGTGTTGTAGAATGTAGATGTAGCAGTAGTAGTAGTCAGGAGGTGTAATAAGATAGAGAGTTATTGATGGATTATATTTTGTTAATACTACATAAGGTAAAAATATATAGTATACCTGCTTTCTCTGTCTCTCGCTGTCTGTCTGCTCTCTCTCTCTGTCTCCCCACACTCTCTCTCTCTCTCTCTCTCTCTTTCATATTACATTTAGAGAAAGTTTTAAACCCAACCACCATTTCCCATTCTCCTACACAGCAGCAGCAGACTGACTCACACCCCATCCCCCCCATCCCTCCCATCCCACCCATCCCTCCTCAGTAAGTGCCGAGAATGTGCACTGTGCCACCATTGGTATGCAAATCACCAATACAACTTGTGATGTGTGTTGGAGGTCTCTTTAATGCATTTTTACTTTAAGTGCTCGACAACACCTGACATCTATGAGAGACTGGCGGAGACTCGTCCACTCAAACGCTCTAGCCTGGATGTGTTTTGGTGAAGGAAGAAAACAACATTGATCTGTAAACATTAAGTGATTGTTTATGTATGTGTGTGTGTCTAGTTATAGGTTAGGTTGGTACTTTAGATGAGGTTTGGTTAGGTTAAGTTTACGTTGGGTTAGGTTAAGGTTAGTTTATGTTGGGTTGGGTTAGGTGAGGCTAGGTTAGTTTATGTTGGGTTAATATGGGTTTAATTGGGTTAAGTTAGGTTAGATTGGGTTAAAGTAAATTAAATTAGATTAGGTTAGGTTAGGTTACGTTAGGTATCTGTAAGTCATAAGTGGGAAGCATTTTGGATTCTGAGAGGGATTTGCATATAAGAGCTGTTGACTGAATAACAAAATAAAAATAAAAATTCTAAAGCCTTAAAATGTAATCACCTAAAAGACGCGCTTATTAAAATACAGCCTCGTCGTTAACTGTATTCTGCAAAATACAGCCTTGACCTACACCTTGACCACTTGGCCTTCATCCTCGACCTACACCTTAACCTTTAACCTCGACCTACACCTTGACCTTTAACCTCGACCTACACCTTAACCACTTAACCTTTAACCTCGACCTACACCTTAACCACTTAACCTTTAACCTCGATCTACACCTTGATAATTACCCTCTACCTACACCTTAACCTTTAACCTCGACCTACACCTTAACCTTTAACCTCGACCTTCACCTTGACCACTTAACCTTTCAGAGTTAAATGGGTTTTCAGAATCTCTTAAACGGGACCTATCCTTAAAGTCTGAAGCCGATAGGTCAGGGCGTTCTGCTGAGAGAGAGAGAGAGAGAGAGAGAGAGAGAGAGAGAGAGAGAGAGAGAGAGAGAGAGAGAGAGAGAGAGAGAGAGAGAGAGAGAGAGAGAGAGAGAGAGAGAGAGAAGAAAATAAAAATTGTCACAGAATTAAAAGATAAACATAAACAAAAGAACAAAACACAAAAAAGACAAAAGCGACAAAGAATAAACAAAGGAGAAGGAGATAACAGACAAGACAGAAGTAGAAAACAAACAAGGGGGTGAGACAACAGAGGGGTGAGAGACAACAGAGGGAATGAGAGACAGAGAGATAATGAGTGACAGAGGGAATGAGAGACAGAGGGAATGAGTGACAGAGAGATAATGAGAGACAGAGATATAAAGAGAGACAGAGGGAATGAGAGACAGATAATGAGAGACAGAGAGATAATGAGAGACAGAGGAAATGAAAGACAGAGAGATAATGAGAAACAGAGGGAATAAGTGACAGAGATATAATGAGAGACAGAAGAAATGAAAGACAGAGATATAATGAGAGACAGAAAGAATGAGTGAGAGAGAGATAATGAGAGACAGAAAGAATGAGTGAGAGAGAGATAATGAGAGACAGAAAGAATGAGTGAGAGAGAGATAATGAGAGACAGAAAGACAATTATGTAGACAGAGCTGTAAACAAAGTACTTGTTACCCTCTGACATAAAACATCTCACTACATACTCAACTACTACATAATTTCAGAGCCTACGATTCTCTTTAATCTTTTCCTTCTCTTCTCATTCTATTTTTCTTTTCCCACTTTTCTTCTCTCTCTTCTTTCTCATTCTTATTTTTTCTTTTTTTTTTTCTCTCTTTTCTTTTTTCTCTCTCTCTCTCTCTCTCTCTCTCTCTCTCTCTCTCTCTCTCTCTCTCTCTCTCTCAACTGGTGGTGGTGAGGAGAGGACATACAGTATCTAAATTATAATGGAAAGAGTCACAATATAGTCTCAGTGTAACTTCAACGCCATCTTGCCTTACAGCTTTAAGTCAGAGTTTAAGTGAGGTGAGTCTGTTGGGTTAGGTTAGGTTAAGTGAGTCTGTTGGGTTAGGTTAGGTTAAGTGAGTCTGTTAGGTTAGGTGAGTGTTAGATACTTTCCCTCGTGTCTTTTGCATGGAAATAATTAGGTTAAGTTAAGTTAGGTTAGGTTAACTGCCTTGCCTATTGCGGGGAAATAATTAGGGTTAGGTTAGGTTAAGTGCCTTGCCTATTGTGGGGAAATAATTAGGGTTAGGTTAGGTTATGTGCCTTGCCTATTGCGGGGAAATAATTAGGGTTAGGTTAGGTTAAGTGCCTTGCCTATTGTGGGAAGATAATTAGGGTACGAGGTTTTAAGAATCACCGCTAATTTTTACGAGGTTATTCCCCCCAGCGAGAGACAATGGCGCCGTGATTGAAAGATATTATCAAGGAAAACGACCAGTGATTATCATTATGTCATTATTATAGAAAACGGGAAGTAATTACGTCATTATTATAGAAAACGGGAAGCTATTACGTCATTATAGAAAAACAGAATCGATGACGTCATTATTACAGAAAAGGCGAAGTAATTACGTCATTGTTACAGAAAACGAAAAGTTATTACGTCATTATTACAGAAAACAAGAAGTCATTATTACAAAAATAAAAACGAGAAGTGATAATCATTATATCACCATCATAGAAAACGGAGTCATTATAATAAAGCCATCATCGCGTGAAATATATGACAGCATTCATTATAACCCCGATAATTACTTCAACCTCTGCTAATTATAACGGCAACGGATATTTTATTGATTATTATTAACTAATTATCAGACAAGAATTATCACGGCATGGCATGAAATTATGGGAGTTATTAGAAGACCAATTATCTAAAAGACTTGATCAGGGTTTGATAATTACTTGGGTGATTTATTAATGTTTGAATTATCGAGATGACTTGTGTGTTATGATATTGTATGGTGGCAACGAGAAGGGCTTGGCTGTCTGTCTGTCTATCTGTGTCTGTCTGTCTATATATCTGTCTATGTCTGTCTGTTTCTCTCTCTCTCTCTCTCTCTCTTTGTCTATCTGTGTGTATGTATTTCTCTCTGTCTTTCTCTCTATCAGTCTGTCTATTTTTCTCTATCAGTATGTCTCTCTCCGTCTCTCTCTTTGTCTGTCTGTCTATTTCTCTCTCTCTCTTTCTCTCTCTCTCTCTCAGGTTGGAAAATCAAGGAACAAACCTTCCACTCTCCAGGATTGGGTAAACGATATTAAAACCCCCTGTAACAAGTGGCCCCGCGTTACCTTAACTACTATCACTATCACCACCATCATCCTCACTACTACCACTATCACCATCACCACAACTACCACTTATCACCATCATCCTCACTACTACCACTATCACCATCATCATCCTCACTACTACCACTATCACCATCATCATCCTCACTACTACCACTATCACCACCATCATCCTCACTACTACCACTATCACCACATCATCATCCTCACTACTATACCATCACCACCATCATCCTCACTACTACCATTATCACCATCATCATCCCCACTACTACCACTATCACCACCATCATCCTCACTACTACCACTATCCACCATCATCCCCACTACTACCATTATCACCATCATCATCCTCACTACTATCACTATCACCACCATCATCCTCACTACTACCACTATCACCACCATCATCCCTCACTACTACCACTATCACCATCATCATCCCTCACTACTACCACTATCACCACCATCATCCTCACTACTACCATTATCACCATCATCATCCTCACTACTACCACTATCACCACCATCATCCTCACTACACCATTATCACCATCATCATCCTCACTACTACCACTCATCACCACCATCATCCTCACTACTACCACATCACCATCATCATCCTCACTACTACCACTATCACCACCATCATCCTCACTACTACCATTATCACCATCATCATCCTCACTACTACCACTATCACCATCATCATCCTCACTACTACCACTATCACCACCATCATCCCCACTACTACCACTATCACCACCATCATCCTCCTACTACTACCACCATCCCACCATCATCCTCACTACTACCACTATCACCACCATCATCCCTACTACTACCACTATCACCACCATCATCCTCACTACTACCACCATCACCACCATCATCCTCACTACTACCATTATCACCATCATCATCCTCACTACTACCACTATCACCACCATCATCCCTCACTACACCACTTCACAACCATCATCCTCACTACTACCACCATCACCACCCATATCCCCACTACTACCACTATCACCACCATCATCCTCACTACTACCACTATCACCACCATCATCCCTACTACTACCACTATCACCACCATCATCCTCACTACTACCACTATCACCATCATCATCCTCACTACTACCATTATCACCATCATCATCCCCACTACTACCACTATCACCATCACCACAACTACCACTATCACCATCATCATCCTCACTACCACTATCACACCCACCATCATCCTCATTACCACTATCACCACCATCATCCTCACTACTACCACTATCACCACCATCATCCTCACTACTACCACTATCACCACTACTACCACTATCACCACTATCACCACCATCATCCTCACTACTACCACTATCACCACTACTACCACTATCACCACTATCACCACCATCATCCTCACTACTACCACCATCATCATCATCATCATCATTACCACCACGATTACAACCCTTACCACCACAACCACCAGTACTACCACCATTACTACTACCACCAACCAAACAACCATGAACAGGGTCCTCTTGCACGACCACCATTACCACCCGCACCACTCAACCGAATTATCCGCCCCACTTCATCTCCTCACCCCACCCAAGGGAGAAGTGTTGAGTGTAGGGGAAGCACCTCTACCTCGTGGAAGGGTGAGAAGGGGGAGGGGGGGTCAGTAGTGAGAGGTGGTGAGGGAGGGGGGTAGAAGTGAGAGGTACTTAGGGATTTAGTGAGCACTTATCGACAATGTGAGGAGAGGGGGGGAGGAGGAGGATGAGAGGGTTGAAAGTGAGGGTGGTGAAGAGAGAGGAGGAGGGAAAGAGAGGGAGGAAGAGGAGGAAGAGGGAATAAAAAAGGGAAAAGGGAGAGAAAGGAGAGGGGAGAATGAAAGGATTCTCCCCTTCCCCTACTTCCCCCACCTACTTAACCTACCATCCCCTCCCCAACCATCATCCCCCCTCCTCCCCAACCCATCATCCTCCTCCCCAACACTCCTTCCCACCCCCTCCCCAACATAGATCAAAGAGGAGGGGTGGTCACTCACACGCCACTACCTCGCCACCACTGCACTATCACCCTCTCTCACACGGGAGGGGGGGTGGGAAAGGGGGAGGATAGGGGAAAGAAGGGGCAGAAGGAGGAGGGGAAGAAGGTAGAAGAGGTAACAAACAGAAGAAGAAGAAGAAGAACCAATTATACACGTAACTAATACACACTATGATAAAACACGTGGGAGAGCAGAGACAACAATAACAATGAACCAAAACAAAGAGAAGAGAGGGATAAATAGAAGAAGAATTAAAGGAAGAGACTAAAGGAAGACATAGCCAGCAAAGGAGAGAGAGAGAGAGAGAGAGTAAAAACAAAATAAAAACAAAGAAAGATGAACAAAAAACAAGAAAACAGTGATAACAAGGAAGAAGGAACCGAGGAAGAAATAATTCAGTGAACACAGGAGAAAATAAGGGGGCATAAATATAAAGATAATAGCGGTAATATGAGAATGGGAAGAGAGAGAGGAGGTGATAAATAATGATTAGGGCGAAGGATTAAAGTTGGTGGGAGGGAGAGAGAGAGAGAGAGAGAGAGAGAGAGAGAGAGAGAGAGAGAGAGAGAGAGAGAGAGAGAGAGAGAGAGAGAGAGAGAGAGAGAGAGAGAGAGAGAGATCTTTTAGTTACAGACACACACACACAAAACACACACACTGAACTAACGAACCTATTTTTCTGGTCTAAACAAACAAGCACACACACACACACACACACACACACACACACACACACACACACACACACACACACACACAATGAACTAACGAACCTACACTTCTCATCAAAACAAAAACAAAAACACGCTGAAGAATAAGCACAACATTTTTTTTACCAACAAGGACAGGGTATAAATAAAGGCCACAAAATAACCTTCCTTCTTCAGGAGAGAAAAAAAGGGCGAGCGTACAACAGGTGGGGGGCCATCATCAGGCCGGGGATTTGTGATGGTGGGAGAGGAAGGGGAAAGAGGAGGAGGAAACGCGAGAATGTGGAGAGCAGGGTGAAAAGGAGTTAAGGAGGAGGAGGAGGAGGAGGGTGAGGGTGAAAAGGAGGGAGGGAGGACGAGAGAGGAGGAAGGAGGAGGGAGAAGGGAGGAGGGAGGAGGGGTGAAAAAGGAGTTCGGGAAGAGGAGGAAGAGGGTGAAAAGGAGGGGGGAGTGGAAAAGAGTGGAAGGGGAAACAATACGTGGAGAGAAGGGGGGGAAATGAAGGAGAACTAGAGGATGAGAAGGAGGGAGGAAAAAGAGATGAGGAGAAACAAAAAGAGAGAAAGAGGAAGGAAGGAGAGAGGTTGGAGACTGAGAGGAAGGTAGGTAGAGGAAGAGGAGGTAAGGAGGAGGCACAGTAAACACGATCCACCAGGTCACTGAGGGATTACTGTGTCGGCCGCTGTCCAAGAGGCTCCCAGCACCTCCCCGCACTCCTACCAGCACCCTCCCGCATCCCTCTACACCTCCCGCACCCCTACCAGCACCTCCCAGCTTCCCTCCACACCTCCCGGACCCCTCCACACCTCCAGGACCCCACCAGCACCTCCTCGGACCCCTCGACACCTCCCCGAACAAACACCGAAGTCACCATGAAACACACACACACAGAGACTCACCTAATCACTCAGAAAAGCATGAAATCCCACGAGTCTCGGCCGCCACCGGGGGAAGTGAACCCAACCAGAAGGTGACAAAGCTGACAGTTTTACCAGTGAATGCATATAGTCCCTTTATTGTAGAGAAACGCTTGAATTGTCTCTCCCAAAGAAAAAAATAGGGAGTTACTTTTTCTTGTTAATTCGGCCGATATCTTAGGCATATCTCTTTTATCTAGGAAGCTGAAATGGTGGAATAATTATGACCAAGTAATTTGATAGTTTTTTCCTTCCTTTTCTTTCTTTTCTTCCTTCCTTTCCTTCCTTCCTGCCTTCCTTTCTATCTTAACTCATACCCTTCGATATTATAAACACCTCCCCAAAAAATTTACACTGACATATACAAGTAGCTGAAGAGTCCCTTTTAGGCTACGGTCGATACATTAAGTTACATAAACAATACTCTTGCTTTTCAGTGTCTTGTCTCCACCTATGATAAAAAAAAAATTCCAGTGTTATTGCCTCATATTTCTCTTCCTTGTTTAGTGGTATCTTATCTATATAAAATTGTGTTGAGAAAATATGACACGATGGACGAAGGATTTTGACAACCCTACCGAGATAACAGGAGTCACAGTGTTCACTCTGGAATTCATCGCCCCTCCCCCCCACAGTGTAGTAATACATCTTGTTAAAATCTACAGTTAAGTATTTATTAACATTATTTCTATGTACGGGTGTATATAGTGAGCCCTCCATATGACGGAATTTCATTTCTATAGTGTTCGTTAGATGGAGGTTTTTACATCTGACAGGACCTCGATATAACGTACTTTCATCTCCAGTGACAGACAAACCTCTCCATATAGTCCGTTAAATAGAGGTTTCACTGTATATAATATATTCCTTTTAGTCTCTTCTCTCAGTAGCAAATAACAGGAGTGTGTCGGCTTGTCTCAGCTGCTGGGTAGACAAAAAATGTTTATGTCCGGAGGAGTTTCCCACTAGACGGGAACATTCTGAGACAACACCTCTCTCTCTCTCTCTCTCTCTCTCTCTCTCTATATATATATATATATATATATATATATATATATATATATAACTATCTGTCTCTCTCTCTATTTTCGGTACTTTCTTTCTTTTTTATCTTTCCCTGCCTTCTCTCTTAACTAGTGCGTCTCTATCCTCTCTCTTTCTCCATCTCTGTCTATCTATCTATCTATTTATTTATCTCTCTCTATCTTCGGTTCTCTCGTTCTTTTTATCTTTTACTTCCTTCTCTCTTATTTTGTGCGTCTCTCTCTCTATGGTATGGTTCTGCCAGACAAGTCGTTCCCCCCAGCCATCACAGCGACGCCCGTCTAGCCAATGTGTGTGTGTGTGTGTACTTTTGTCTGTGTCTGTGCGTGTATGTGTGTGTTTGTTTATGTATGTGTTTTTGTATGTGTCTGTTTACCTTTTTACATGTGTGTATGTGTACTTAGAAAAAATTATATACTCAATTAAAACAGACAGACAGACAGACAGACAGACACACACCACACACACACACACACACACACACACAGGAAAAAAAATACACCAAACATAAATACAATATACACGGCCATAAAACTAGTGATATAATCCTTTGTGAATTATTTTTCTCGAAACTAATGAGTCTCTCCCCCCCCAGTAGCAGGTCAATATTTTCTCTAAATCTATATTTTCCCCAAAAGTGGGTAAATTTCCCCCGAAAGTAGTTACACTTCCCCAGAAAAATAGTTTCTCCCCAAAGTAGGTAAATTTCCCCAGAAAAGTATATATTTTCCCGAGAAGATGGTAAAATTTCCCCCAAAGTAGGTAAATAAATTCCCCTAAAGCAAGTATATTTCCCTAAAAAAAACTATATCATACTTAGGAAAAAAAAAAAAATATATATATATATATATATATATATATATATATATATATATATATATATATATATATATATATATATATATATATATATATATATATATATATATATTCTAATTATTTTTTACTAATTTTCCAAACACTAGATAATCCCCATGCTATATAGTCCTACTGTACCTAATTATATGAAATAATTATCCTGTATGTCAATATTCGTTAATTATTTTATGACTCAATATTGCTCTCTCAAAATTATCGAATTGACTTATTTTACGTAAAACGAAAGAATTATTTGACTGAAGAGAATATATCTATTTTATTCGACAATATTAATTTCTTCTGAATTCCCCTCATTATTTTCATCAAAACATAATTAATTCCCCTAAAAGATTACAAAGTTATTTTTCCAATAAATAAATAGAAAATTATTCTTAAATACAAAATAGATGATAATTCTGCCAAAAAATTCTAATAATTAACAAATTATCTTTCCTGAAACCAATATAATTCATTCGTAAACAACAAATTATTTTTTCCCAGTTTTTTCTTTTTATGGTGGGAGGGACAGAGGGAAGGGGGGAGAGTAGGAGGGAAGGAGGAAAACAAGGAGGGGAAGAAGGTATTGAGAATTACAGGAGGCGGTCTCTTAGCAACGGCATCAGCGCCATCTATTTTTGGCGCGCGGAACCAGAAGGTGGGCAGGGGGAGGGAGGAGGGAGTGAGGGACGGAGACTGGCAGGGAGGGAGGGAGGGGGGGAGGTGAGGGAGGGAGACTGGCAGGGAGGGAGGAGACTGTCAGGGAGGGAGGGAGACTGTCAGGGAGGGAGGGAGACTGGCAGGGAGGGAAGGAGAGGGCACAACACCGCCACGTGATTCAATACAGCAGTAGTTTCTTCCCCGCTTATTGTGGTCAAGGGAGCACCCCGTTGATCCATGGTGGATTAGTTATGCCTGTACTAGTGTGGATTATTAACCATGAGTCCGTCTGCCAAGTGTGTCTGTGTATTTGTCTGTCTTCCGTTTCGTCTGTTATTCTGTCCATCTGTTACTCCATTTCGGTTTCATTTTCACCCATTTCCCCCTTCACAATTTGTCTCTTTATTTCCATTCCTACTTTCTCTTCCCTCCTTCAGTTTTCCTCTTTTTCTCTTTTTTTCATCCATCCTCCTCTACTATCACTCTCTCTTTTAACCTCCTCTCTCCCCCCCCCCTCTCTCTCTCTCTCTCTCTCCCGGTGACAATAACGCAATTTCCCTAACAAACAAATCAAATTTTTTCCCCAATACCATTAAATTTTGTCTTCATTTCCCATACTGTCGCCCGACGAACATTCCCTCCTATAAAATATTTCAAAAGTAAAAAAAAAAAATCGTTCGAACTGTAAAAAAATATAATAAACTAGAGACTAAACTTAAAACGAAGGTCTATAACGCTTGTCACTTGGTTTGTTTTGTTGGGGGAGGGGAGGGGGGTTAATGGGTTTTAATATATGCAAACTGGAGCTATATATGGAATGGCTTATCTATGCCCTCTCCCACCTCTCCCCTCCGTTACACTGACCAACCTATGTGACCTTAACCTTTGACCTATAAAGATTATGTCTATGATTAACAACTTGTATTGTACGGACAAGATTGTATTTACGGACGAACGGACTGAGAGAATATACGGATGATGAATATATATCCCGATTATATTTGGTTAGACAGACACACAGACACACACCGGCGCGCCCACCTCCCTATGTGAACTAAGACACCTAGACGCCCAGAATCCCATGTAAACAGAGAGGATTGTGACCAGGGCTTAACCTACTGTATGTGTGAAGCCTTGTGTACCGTGGGAAGACAACACAACACCTCCCCCAGAATGTTTACATCACCGGCTGCCCTGCAAACAAACATTACTTCGATATTTATAGGTAATTTGTATGTTTACTTAATGTTATTTCGCTTTTTGTATAGTATGTAAACATTTGTCGTCTGTGTTTATTGTGTATGTTTTACCTTTTTGCCTGTCATGTTGTCAATAAATCGTTAATTATTATTTTTATTAGTACAGACACACATACTGTACACATACACACACACGCACACAGACATCCACCTACCCACACATGCACATCCATCCATGATCCACACATGCACAGCCATCCACCCACCCACCCACATTACAAACACACGCACACACACACACATCCCCACCCACCTACACACACACACAATTGTCATCGTGATAATAAACATGCAAATTTCCGGTCGTTGTGTCAGGACGAGGCAAAATCATCACCAACTTGAAATTAGTTTGCAGGTAAAGGAAAGTTTTATTTTTTAGATTGGACATAGAGCCTATTTTGATGGGTTTAGTTCAGAGCTTAGTGAGAGTGAGGACATACCCCAAGAATCCCCACCCCGGCTTATTTCACTTAAAGATTAACCTAACCTAACGCTAACCTAGCTCTAATCTAACCTAACGCTAACCTAACTCTAACCTAAACCTAACCTAACCTAAGCTAATTCACACCTAACCTAACTTAACCTAACTCACACCTTACCTAAACTAACCTAATTCTCACTTAACTTAACCTAACCTACCACTCTTCCACACGACTTAATATATATATATTATTCAAATTAGGTGATATATATTTTAATTATTTTATAGGAACGTAATGGTAAGGTCATATACTGTATATATTTTGAAAGTTTTATATTACGTTCATATACTTTGGTGGTTCTGTATTACGTTCATATACTTTGGTGGCTCTGTATTACGTTCATATACTTTGGTGGCTCTGTATTACGTTCATATACTTTGGTGGCTCTGTATTACGTTCATATACTTTGGTGGCTCTGTATTACGTTCATATACTTTGGTGGCTCTGTATTACGTTCATATACTTTGGTGGTATATAAAATTACGTTCATATATTTTCATGGTCTAATATTAGTCTCGTATATTGTATTTTTCAGGTAATGTATTTTGACAATTTTATAACATTACGTTCATATATTGTATTAAACTTTCAGAATAAATCGTAGTTTATCTTTTTTTTATATATGACATCACAATTTTGTCCCATTTATATTTCAGTAACAACAATAATTTTACTTAATATTACAAAAATAAAAAAAAATCAGAAATATTTAAGATAAACCATATATAATAATTTTATATCAAACAAAAAAAAATATAAAAAAATACAAAATAAAATAAATTAAAAAAAATACAAAAAAATAAAAACATTAAACTTGACACCAAACATAAAATAATTACAAAAACACTACAAAAAATAACATTACAAAACTTAACACCAAACAAACTAATTACAAAAACACTACAAAAAATATTACAAGACTTAACATCAAACAAAAAATAATTACAAAAACACTACAAAAAATAACATTACAAAACTTGACACCAAACAAAAATAATTTAAAAAAAATGTGACATAAACATTCCAGAAATACCCTTTTGTCGACTATTCAGAAAACAAAAAATAGTGTGTTTTTATTATTATTGTTATTACTCATATTGTAGTTTTGTGCAATATTAAAGGTTTATTATGGGCAGGTATTTCTGTTGTACCTGGAGGACGGGAGGCGGGGGGATACCTGTATTTATCTGTGGGTGTTTTTGTACGATGTTTCTTTGTTTCTTTGTTTGTTTATTAAGGACCTTTTAGAATATTTGTTTTTGTTTACTGATGGACTTAAAGGTGATGAAAAATATATCAGGATTATGATGGTGAAACTATCTCTCTCTCTCTCTCTCTCTCTCTCACTAAAATAATATTAAAATTATAGACAAAAACAATTCTCTCTCTCACTTTCTCTAACTAAAGCATTAAACTTATATGAGTGAAAGTTAAGCCTCTCTCCCTCCCTCCCTGTCTGTCTCTCTCTCTCTCTCCCCTAAATTAATTACCCAAGGACACTGTAAACATCATATCTTAATAAACATCTTTATTTTTTCAACAGTTTGGACGTCATTTACATAAACGAGTTCCTGTGTTAAAACCAGGTCACGTAACCTCCCTGTGTATACGAATATACTTATAATTATACGGTATATGTTCCTCTGCCTTGTATATTAATTTTATTTTTATAAGATTGATTATATATTTAAATTTTTTTATACCAGTCGATAGCAAACTTGATATAGATTTAGATAGCAAACTAGAGACGAACAACAAACAATATAGACAGCAAACGACATAGATTTAGGCAGCGAACGATATAGATTCTGGCGGTAAATTGGATATAGATTCTGATAGGAGTTTCCCCGAGTGGCTCAAAATCTTGTTTCAGTTCGATAAAGGATGTTTTGCAAGCCGTTCTGGAGACGACAAATTTGATTAAGGGTGTGCAATTTTCAGAACTTCTCCCTCACTCTACCTCTCTACCCCTCTCTCCCTTTATTTCTCTCTTCGTCTACTTTTACCTTCTTCGCACCTCTCTCTCTCTCTTCTCTTTATTCCTCTCTTTATCTTTCTTCATCTTTTTTTTACCTTCTTCTTTCTCTCTCTCTTCTCTTTATTCCTCTCTTTATCTTTCTTCATCTTTTTTACCTTCTTCCACTCTCTCATAATTTATTCCTGATCTCTTTTCTGGGTCTCTCGGAAGCGCAGTTCAAAAGATGTCGAAGTCTTTAAACTACTAGAACATATTATGAGCACGGGGTGGAGGAGACTACAGTGGGAGCGGGTAAACAGAGTGAAAGGTTACAGGGAAATAGCTTTCGGGCTGTCATGTTATCTTAATAAACCGTTAATTATTATTATTATTAATATTACGTCTCGTAATGTAATACCACTACCCCGTGTCTCCATGACCACGTGAGATCCTCCATAACAATACTTACGGACGAGTTACTGGACCACGAAGCATAACGGACCTCACACATAGTAGGACAAGAGAGCAGCTCGGGCCATCAACTGGTTCACACACACACACACACACAAAATTCAATTGCGTCCTCCAGCACCAGAAGTCATAACAGTATCGATAAACAAAGACATAACAATGGCTCGCTGTTCTCTATATAGGAAGGAAAGAAATATAAGGAAAGGTTATATAGGTATGGCTATACAGTTACTCTGATGTTGGTATAGGGAGATATATATCAGTATGTTACTCTATGATCACCTAAGGACGATATATTTCAGTATTAGTCCTTTATTTTCACCCATGAACGATATATTTCAGTATTAGTCCCTTTATTTTCACCTACGGACAATATATTTCAGTATTAGTCCTTTATTTTCACCCATGAACGATATATTTCAGTATTAGTCCTTATTTTCACCCATGAACGATATATTTCAGTATTAGTCCCTTTATTTTCACCCATGAACGATATATTTCAGTATTAGTCCTTATTTTCACCATGAACGATATATTTCAGTATTAGTCCTTTATTTTCACCCATGAACGATATATTTCAGTATTAGTCCCTTATTTTCACCCATGAACGATATATTTCAGTATTAGTCCTTTATTTTCACCCGAACGATATATTTCAGTATTAGTCCTTTATTTTCACCCATGAACGATATATTTCAGTATTAGTCCTTTTTTCACCCGAACGATATATTTCAGTATTAGTCCTTTATTTTCACCCATGAACGATATATTTCAGTATTAGTCCTTTATTTTCACCCATGAACGATATATTTCAGTATGTCCTTTATTTTCACCTGAACGATATATTTCAGTATTAGTCCCTTTATTTTCACCTACGGACAATATATTTCAGTATAGTCATTTTATTTTCACCTACGGACAATATATTTCAGTATTAGTCACTTATATTTCGTCTCGTCGTGGCAGCTCTTGATATAAGATTTGTGGATGTTCATTAAGAATAAAATACGTAATATTTAAAAAAAAAAGTGTCAGTACTGTTGCCTGTCAGTGTGTGTGTGTGTGTGTGTGTGCAAACTCACCCACTCACAGTACCACACCACATTACCCATTGTAACCCACATCCATCCACAAACGTCTCAGCGCTCATATAGTCAAGAGGTGTCCCTGGCTGGCGCCTCCTGAGGTTGGCCAGCCTGTTTGACCATCTGCCGCCCGCCCAACCTTCCCTCACCTGCTTCCCTACCTCACTACATCGGGATTCAACACCAAAACATCCAAGTGATCAGTACAAAGATTGGTTATCAAACAGTGATCCAATAGTGTATCCCATGGGAAAAACAAGAGTGACTGACAATAACAATCACCAGTGAGCAGTGTAGCACTAACACGCGGGAACTTTGTCGGTAACCCCCGTACCAGAGACAAAGACCGCCGCGGTGTTGACGACCAGAGAAGTATTGGCAGATGTCTACCAGTGTACCACACCACGGAAATTTTGTCGGTGGCCTTCAAAGTGCCGCCATCGAGTCAGAGGCCACCGCGGACAAACACTTCCATACGTCCACTACAACAGATATTAACAGGTGTCCACGACTGACATACTCCAGGCGCTTCCTGTACAGTTTAAAGCGAGGTAACGGATATCCTGATGGCAGTGTTATTGCTCTATTAAAGTCACTGAACATATTCCATGCTCGTAGTCGTAGACAAGGACGTCGTATACAGAAGCCCATCAAGACCATCATCTCCACTAGAAAACCAAAGAAACCCACTCCTGACAGACCGCACCAATACATTGAAGTTCCCCGAATAAGGTAGTCTCCCCTCCTTACTGCTTTTCAACGTCACCTCCTGCGCTAATAAATTTGAGGAGCTCGTCACCACAGCCAGGTCAGTTACTGCCCACGTCGTTGCCATCTGTGAGGCGTGGCAAATTGCTCCTGAAACTTGCCACATGGAGGGATATCAACTATTTCATCACCTTCGTACCCTGGACGTGGAGGGGGCGTTGCCCTCTTCTGTCGAGATGAACTACGACCGTCACGCCTGGATGTTTCAATACCAGCTGATGTGGAGGCATTATGGGTACGTGTCCACCTTCGCCACACTGCCTCTATCATATACTGTGTGGTATACCACCCGCCTCACTCACCCACCAGTGACACTCTTATCAATCACCTCATTACCACCTCACACCTCCTCAGAGTTAGGTACCCATGTGCCAAGCTAGCACTATGCGGAAATTTTAGTGAAATTGACACCACTGACATCGAGAACCAGTTGCTACTATCACAAGCTGTGAACTTCCCCACACACGGTCAAAACACCCATGACCTTATCCTTGCTAACGGACCAGTACCACCCACCTCAACCATTGCCTCCTATCGGGTGTAGTACACACCTATCAGTGTTCTGGTTTCCAGCTCCCACTACCAGCCAAGTACTAGGTGTGGATGAAGTTTCTGCACCAGCCTCGACACTGTCTCCTGCTTCCATCCAAGATCCCTCGTCCGCGAATTGCTGATCGAACACCACAACCGTATCCAGCCTTGAGCACGTCCTGATTGCTATAAGAACAGCCCAGTTCCAACCATTGTAAAAATTATCAACAACTCGTAGTTAACCTCTCTACCTTTTGCCCTGTTACTTTGTTGAAATGCCCTGTTGAATGACCTTCTCCCCACCTTGTTATTATATAATATATAATATACAAATATGATATTATCATATTTGTATCACTTATGTTACTTGTATATTATTTGTTAATCAAGTGACCCATTCCCTAACTATGTAACTGTATATTTTCAGCCCTTTGGCTGCCATGTTTTCCAATAAACCCATAATTATTTTTAGTATTATTATTACTTTTATTATCATTATTAACACTCCCACCCATAGTACCGCACCACAAAACCCAGCCTTAACCCACACCCACCCATTGTAACAATGAGTGGGTGTGGTTAAGGTTGGGTGTTGTAGTGTGGTACTACAAGTGAAGTGTTATCCACCCACTGTAACCCACACCCACCCACAATTACCCTCACCACGAAACAGCAAAAATGCATTACCTCAATTTCTAAAGATCCTTTTACTGCCCGGCCACAGATGTAGAGAAAAACAATGGATTTATAAATATACGAATAAATAAACAAAAACAAATATAAAAATGAAGGTAATAAACAGAAAATTTAATTGACCAATAAAATGATTAAAAAGGAAGAGTTAATGGACGTGTATATACTTTGTATAGAAATAAATAAGCAGACAACTGAAGCCAACAGACACACCCATGAAGCCAACTGAAGCTTCTGAGTATTGGAAAACCAATTTTCTTTTGCTGTAATTACCCTCTGTGTGTGAGAAATGTCTGTTTTGGTAGTGTGTGTATTTGTATGTGTGAGTTTGTTTGTCTGTGTATATAGGTTTGCGTCTGAGTGCTTACGTATGTGTATTTGTCTGTATGTAGGCCCGCTGCAGTTTCCTCCATTCTTATGTTATGTGTGTTTGTGCACTACCTGTACGTGTGTGTCTGTTCCATATTTCCTGGTTCTAAAATGAATTCCTTCGCCTTCCACACCTAAAATTATCAACCATTTCCTCTCTCTTTCTCCTCCCCTCCCTCCCTCCTGTAATTAAAGAAAAAAGAAAAAACTCATATATGAACTATTTTTATGCCGACCAAATCACTCTCTTCATTTAATCTCTCGACAGACAAATTCATGTTTATAATTTCTAGATTTTATCAACGAGTTCAGCGGAAAAGTCCATGAAGGTATTATTATTAGTAGTAGTAGTATCATCATTATTATTATCATTATTATCATCATCATTATTATTATCATCATCATTATTATTATCATCATTATTATTATTATTGAGCATTAATTATTATCATTATTATTATTGAGTATTAATTATTATTATTTTCATTACGGGGATGGAGAGACTAGTACACACACACCACCAGCGAGACTAGACGTGCCCTGAAGGTGCTCCCAGTGTGGCTGGATCTGACCTAACCTGACCTGACCTCACGGCTTCACCTGACCTAACCTGAAGGATGGAGCACACCTGCATTGCCCCAAGCAAGTGTCCTGGCCACGTACACACCTGTAACCGCATCCAGCCCATACGCAGTCCCAACCATTGTAAAAATTATCAACACCTAATTATTATATATCATATTTGTATCACTTAGGTTACTTATATATCATTTGTAAATCAAGAGACGCATTCCCATGCTCTTTCAATAAACCGTTAATTATTATTATTATTACACACACACATTATTATTATTATTTAGCATTAATTATTATTATTATCATTACGGAGATGGAGAGACTAGTAGACAGACACGCAAACAAAAATTACACACACACACACATAACAGACCGACTGACAAACCTACACAGACACAGTAGGTCAGTGAGGGCGTGTCAACAAGGATGGATTAGGGAGGGTGGGGGAGGAAGGGTGCGTCAGGGAGGGAGGGAGGATGAGAATGTATATATCAGGGATGAGGGTCAGGATCAGGGAAGCAGGGTGGTTGGGTCAGGGAGGTGGCTGGGTCAGGAAGAGAGGGTGGCTGGGTCAGGGAGGGAGGGTGGCTGGGTCAGGAGAGGAGTGCTGGGTCCAGGAGAGAGGGTGGCTGGGTCAGGAGGGAGGTGGCTGGGTCAGGAGAGGTGGCTGGTGGGAGGAGGGGTGGCTGGGTCAGGAGGGAGGTGGCTGGGTCAGGGAGAGGTGGCTGGGTAAGGAGGGAGGGTGGCTGGGTCAGGAGAGGTGGCTGGGTCAGGGAGGGAGGTGGCTGGGTCAGGGAGGGTGGCTGGGTAGGGAAGGAGGGTGGCTGGGTCAGGGAGACAGGGGTGGCTGGGTCAGAGGTTCTCATTAGTGTCTTCTCATCCTCGCCATCAGCCGAGGACGCCATATTGTTTTACTCAGGAAAATATGTGTGTGAGTTTCTGCCTCTCCTACCCGGTGTAACGACACACACACACACACACACACACCTAAACACACATACACACACTAGATTACGGACACAATGGTATACGCACACATACACGGGTTTATCATTACAAGCACACAAGAAACAGTACACGCAAAAAAACACACACACTGGATATACACATACACGGTAGATATATTAGGTGAGTTAATTAATAGTGTAGTTACCCAGGGAGGAAAATAATTAATACGGCTCCACCACGAAACTCTCCCATACACCGCGGCCTCATCTGCGATACTCAGATGGGTGTATACATATGCAAGTGTGTATGTGTGTATTTTGTGTGCATATATATCCAGAGTGTGTGTGTGTGTCATGTGTGCGTATATATCCAGTGTTTTGTTTTTTGCGTATACCCTGTATGTGTATATGTGTGTTTGTATCTCCTTAAAATATGTATGTATGTATGTATGTATTTCCCACAAACAAATCCATAAAACAAACGATACAAAAAGAAATAAGCAACGAAAACAAACGCAACAAAACAATCCTAGATGAACACCGAACGAAGAGATACGTAAATCTTTTTTCTGGGGATGAGACAAAACACACGATAAACGAGAAAAAAACCAACTAAGAATATAAGAGAAATAACAAAAATATAGATAAAATAGTAAGATTGAAAAACTCTTGGAGAATATCGTACGCGACTCAACCATCTTTGTTTACGCCGGGACAAGATGGCTTCCGTGAATCTGACTTTTAGCATTAGACTTAAGTGAATTCATTATATTCTTATTTACTCTTGGTATTTTCTCGCTGCTTCGCTTTTATCTCTCTCTCTCTCTCTCATACATGTAATTATTCCTCAACATTTGACACTTCCATACGTATGTCAACAAGGAATTAAAGATTGCGTTCAAAATGGCGTAAAAAATGCACTGGTACCTACAATCACCCAGAAACAAGAAGTACGGTGTTGCCTGACTAGCTAATACAGTGTTGCCTGACTAGCTAATACAGTGTTGCCTGACCTCCAGCTAATACAGTATTGCCTGACTCTAGCTAATACAGTATTGCCTGACTCAAGCTAATACAGTATTGCCTGACTCTAGCTAATACAGTATTGCCTGACTCTAGCTAATACAGTATTGCCTGCCTGACTCTAGCTAATACAGTATTGCCTGACTCTAGCAAACACAGTGTTGCCTGACTAGCTAGCGTGCAGATATACATAATATAACACACTTCTGTCATGACGGTCCGCTAGTCATGAAGATGCATGACCATTTCATATTATAGTCTCAGGGTGGGATCGTATAACAAACAAAACGTGTACACAGTTGTATGACAGACACGCATGGAAGCTTAAACACAGACTTGCACAATTACTTAAAAGCTGAATTTAATCCCCCACCCCCCCCAAAAAAAAACAACAACAATATATGGACAAGAAGGGCGTACAGGGACAAGAACAAAACACATACAAGGACAAACACACAAGAAAAAAACACAAGAACAAACACAGCCAAGGACAAAAACACACAAGAACGGCAGGAAACATTACCAAGCAACATATGAGTATATAGCAGATGACCAGAGGGACTTAGCTAGAGGAGGAGTGTGGGCGAGGGAGTGATGAATAACACGTAGGAATAACAACAACAACAAAGATAATAAAGAGGAAAGTCGGTGGCTGAAGGATTCTGTTTACCTGCCAGTGTGTGACGTCAGAACACACACACACACACACACACACACACACACACACACACACACACACACACACACACACACGCTCAGGTGCATGAGAGTGGTGAGAGGTATGAAGGGTGAGGGTGAATAGAAGAGAGAAGAGGTGATAGAAGGAGAAGTGGGGGTCCAAATAAGAGGGCCAGGTGAGAGGGCCAGGTGAGAGGGACGAAGAGGGTCTGGTGAACAGAAGGTGGGTCGCCCCCTCACCCTACTGCATAGTCCCTACCCACTACACAATCTTTCCTTATCATTCACCACCCCTCCCTATTAATCCCGTCCCTACCTCCCCAACACCACCTTCCCCCCAACCCCCCTTCCCCCCAACCACCCATCACACCCTCACCCAACTCTCCCCTCTTCCCACCCCTAACATCTCCTCATAATATCTCATCACCCCCTCCTCACTTCTTCCCACACCTCTTCGTCCTCCCCACCATCTTCCTCTACTCCCCCACCACATCTTCCTCCTCCTCCTCCTCCTCACCACCTCTTCCTCCTCCTCCTCGCCACCTCTTCCCTCCTCCTCCCCCACCACCTCTTCCTCCTCCTCCTCCTCTCCACCCTCCCTCATCTCATCCACTTAACCCGACCACCAACAACCCACGACCAAATTGTCCTCTGAAGTAGACAGGGTGTGGCTGGGAGGGAGATATCGGAAGGGAGGGGAGAGGGAGGGAAGGGAGACATAGATGAGGGAGAGAAGGAGAAGGAGAGAGGAAGGAAAGACAGGGAAAGCAGAAAGGAGAGGAAGAAATAAGATGAAAGTGGGTCAGTGAAGGAAAAGAGAGAGAGAGAGAGATTCTACGATGGAGGAGGTACACAAGAGTAAATTTAAGCCACGAGAAAAAAAAGAAGAGGAGAGAGGGAGAGTGAATGAGGAGGGATAAGGGAAATAAATGAGGGAAGGGGAGAGAGGACACAGTGGATGAAAAATGTGGATGAGGGGAGAGTGAATGGAAGTAATGAATGGAGAGAGAGTAGGAGGAGGTTGAGTGGGGAAAACACAGACGAGAGAAAAAAAAAACAATCCCTCTGAGCTGGTCATTACGTCTTTTAAACGATCACTACCATACGAGAGCGCTACGATGGTCTCTACTCAATAAAAAAAACCCCACTAGATACCCCTTAAAGATACCTACGATACCTCAATCCTTACGAAATCTCACAAAACCCATACGATACCCACAAAAATCCTACGATACCCACAAAAATTCCTACGATACCCCCCAAAAAACCCATACGATACCCACAAAAAATCCTACGATACCCACAAAAATTCTACGATACCCCAAAAAACCCATACGATACCACAAAAAATCCCACGATACCCACAAAAAATTCAACGATACCCCAAAACCCATACGATACCCACAAAAATCCCTACGATACCCACAAAAATCCCTACGATACCCCCAAAAATCCCACGATACCCACAAAAAATCCCTACATTTCCCCCCAAAAATCCTACGATACCCACAAAAATCCCTACAATACCAAGAAATATCAATGGGGTTTCTAAAGAGATAACCAACGAAGTTCTCTCTACCATCTCGACAAGGTTTCTATGATGGAGAGACAATGGAGGAGGGAAGCTTTATCTCTCGCACACTCCAGGAGTCACAGAGGCTCCCCAACACCGCCTTCAGGAGTCACAGAGGCTCCCCAACACCGCCTTCAGGAGTCACAGAGGCTCCCCAACACCGCCTTCAGGAGTCCAGAGGCTCCCCAACACCGCCTTCAGGAGTCACAGAGGCTCCCCAACACCCCTTCAGGAGTCACAGAGGCTCCCCAACACCGCCTTCAGGAGTCACAGAGGCTCCCCAACACCGCCTTCAGGAGTCACAGAGGCTCCCCAACACCGCCTTCTTGGTCTATTGTTTAAATTGAGGGACTTGTAGTAAGGGGGAGCTAGGTGCTTCTTTGCCTCCGTGTCTGTCTGTCTGTCTATATGTGTTTGTCTCTGTCTATATGTGTATTTGTCTGTCTGTCTGTATGTATGTCTGTCTGTCTCTCACTTGTTTATGTCTTATATTCTCTCTCTCCTTCAACTCAACCACACTCAGCAAACTCATCATTACATTAATATCAAATTAAACGCAGACACACACACACACACATACACACACACACACACACACACACACACACACACACACACACACACGTAGTCACTCAATAATACCCCCCCTAAAAAATTAAATAAAATATAAAATTCCCCAAATTAATAAATGAAATGTTATTCCCAGGACAGTCATGCATGTTCAAATATTTCCAACTGGGAAAAAAATTCACGTGAAATAAATCTTTTTTTTTTCGTCCCTAAATAAATTTGCTGTCAAAATATTTTAACGAGAAATTAGGACGAAACATAATTCTGTATTCATTGAATGGACGTCGACTGATTAATTTATTTCATTATATCACTACCATACATTTAGAGGCATTATTTCTGTAGTAATCTAACGCGTGTGATATTAAAGTATTATTTGTAATTATATTTCTTCGTTTAATTAAGACATTTATATACTAACTGATCACTTGTTGTAATAGTAGACGCTCAAAAAATCCACGAGAAATATTGTTACCAGAATCAATTCGGTGTAAATATTTAGTTGGGGCGGTGCGTCGATCTGGTAACAATACTCCATCCAGCTGACTTTTATTTTCCTCATCAGCTGACTTTAAGCTCCCAGTCTGTGTTTACGTTAAAAATCACAATAAATTAAAGAAACTAGATCCGTTAGTTTTCTTCCCTTCATCCGGATTAACGAGAACGAGAACGTATTCTTAATACAATCTTACTGCAATTTCAACCGTATTTTGCCCGCCATGGTAAGTCGTAACCTGAATGAGCCTGTTAGTTGCAGTCTCATATCTCCACTTAGAGGAAATTTAAAGAACGACCCTTTGAGAATCCAGAGTTCAGTTCTCGATGATGCTGTGTGGACCGTGAACTCTGGGTGAATGGCATATTGCTTCTGTTTAGTGGTCAACACGCTGGAAAACTAGGTAAAAAATTGAAAAAATAATGTTCTCTCTCTCTGTCTCCTGTTTCTCTCTCTCTCTCTCTCTGTGTCTGTATGTCCTCCTCCTTCTCTCTTTATCTGTCCCCTCTCTCACTATCTCTCTATCTACTCTCTCTGTTCCACCATTCTCCCCTCCCTCACCCCCTTATTTTCTTCCTCTTGTCCTTTATCATCCCCTTTCCTCTCCCCCCTTCCATCATCCTCTTTATCTCCTCCCTCCCCTCTCCCCTTCCCTCACCTCACCACCTTCCCTCTCTGACAGTCCCTCATGCTGTTGCCTCTCTGCTGCCCATTCTCACCCTTTCCCTCTTTTTTCTCGCCTTTCCCTTATTCCTGCTCTACCTTCCCCCTCTCATCCTCCTTACCTCCCCTCCTTCCCATCCCCCCTCTATCTCCCATCCTCCCTCACCCTCTTCCTGCTCTTTCCATCCTCCCTCTCCTTTACCGTCCCTCTGGCTCTCCCCTCTCCCTTCCACTCTCCTTTCCCCTCAACACACGTACACAAAAGCCAACAAATAAGCGGACAGACCAAACGAAGGTCCCTGTAGCGGCGACCGGGGGAGAATAAAATGAGGGTGGTACTGGTGGTGATGCTGCAGGCTGGCCATGACGTGCTGCCCCGGATCACACACACACACATACATACATACACACACACATACATACACACACACACACATATATACAGGGTTATATATACATAAACACCTGACCATGAGATATCACAACACCACAAAGCAGAGAGTGAGATACTGTAACACCACACCACCACGTGAGGTCCTTCATGCCAACACCTACAGACAGGTTACTGGACCACGTGGCCTGTGACCTCACACAGTGGGGAAAAGACCAGCCCGGGCCATCAACTATAAATTATAATTTGTATGTTCAATTAATGTTCCTTCTCCTTATATAATGAAAGCTTTTATTAAACGACCCACCCACCCCATGTTTTTTTATGTAACAAGTCATTTCTGTTCAATGTATATTTTCAGCCTGGGAGAGAGATCCGTATGGGCTGGCCAGGGGACAGAGAGAAAGAGATGAAAATTGGCAGGAACAGACTGACACAGAGCGAATCAAAGAGATAAAAAATACAAACAGATGAACAGATAAACAGACAAAATATAGATTGAAAGAGAAACAGACAGACAATCAGACATAAATACACCCGCCAGTAGAGTGCACCACCGGGCGGCCTACAAACATTTTCAACCAGTATCCAGTTTTTCACTCCAGATTTAAAGTAAGGTAATGATATCTAAAACTGTTCAGATGGGGAGGGTACAGAGAGCAAGGGAGGAAAGGGGGTACAGGGATGAGGAAAGGCAACAGAGGTGGATGGAGGTACAGGGGGATGAAGGGGAAGGTACAGGTGGTAGAGGAGGGCATAGGTGCCACCCTAATGCTACAAGTCAACAATTATGGCACTAAGTGGTGGGGGGGGAAGGGGTAGGTTTTAGTAGGGAGCTCCTTAAGGGGAATAGGGATTAGGGTGGTCAGTAGGTTAGGGATTAAATGGTCAAGGGTAGGGGCTGGGTAAGGTGGGTAGGCTGGTGCAGGTGGATAGGCTGTGTAGGGTGAAGGTGGTTTGCGGTAATTCTAATTAGTGAGGGAGAGTAGGGAGATTAATAATTCAGGGTGTGGATAGGAGCTGAAAGATATATCGGAGTCTAGGGAGTTTAAAGGGTGGCGGAGGAGGGAGGAGGGCGTGGATAGGGGATAAGAGGTGAAGGGCGGAGAGTTAATAGGTAAATGTGCAATGAAAAAGTGATGAAATATAGGCATAGGAGGCATTAGGGATTATATGAGGAGAGAGAGAGAGAGAGAGAGAGAGAGAGAGAGAGAGAGAGAGAGAGAGAGAGAGAGGGATAAGGGATAAAAAATAAGATAAGACTAAAAGGATAAGGATAAGGGGTTACTTTAGGATACAAGTGAGAAAAGATGTGCTAGTTATTCCTGTGTTTTCTTTTCTTATTTCAGCCAATCGTTCTCTTTCTGGTCATGTGAGGAGATATAAAAAGTGTTAGGATGACAGCACTCAACGCTCAAGCACTTACCTAGACCACACACTCAGCCTAACCCCTCACCCCAAACCACCCCCTGATCTCACCCCCTCCCCCTGACCAACACCCCCCTGACCTCCCACTCAGTTCTCGTACATCAACAACAGTTACCGTAAATACCCGAGCAGCATCGAACATTGGCTGACAATAGTGCTGACGCGCGCAACACTTACCGCACATTGCCAACTGATTGTGCATTGGCAATTGCAAGCAAGCGTGCATCGTACACAGACGCAAGTACAGCAGTTATTGTACCACTACCATCATCATTATCACCCAACTATCATCACATCTTCACCAAATTTAGATTTAGGCGTGAAATAGGGAAACACTGGTTTGGAAACAGAGTAGTGGATGAATGGAACAAGTTACCAAATATCATCATTAACTCGAATACGCTGGATAGCTTCAAACATAGGTTGGATGCTTATATGAGCAACAGGGGTTGGGTGTAAACGGGACTGCCCAGTATGGGCCAATAGGCCCGCTGCAGTTTCCTCCATTCTTATGTTCTTATCATCTCCTCCAACACCCCACTATCATCACATCCTCAACCCTATCACCATCATTATCCCCATCACCACCTCCCACCACCCCCTCAAAGTCTCACCCATCACTCAAATTATACCCACATCCTCCCTTAATCTCTCGCTAGTGACTTTTTCAACCTGGCATTTTAATCTCAGCGTCCCGTGACCCAGAGTAATCACAGGGCCCAGTTGTTTTATTGCTCCTAAACTTAACCAGACAACACTCTCATTGTCTCTCTCTCTCTATTTTTGTTTCATTTTTATAATTTCTGCCTCCTTCTTATACCAGAGCCATAAAATACGAACGAGAAATAACAGGTGTAAATAGACCTTAAAATGAGGGGAAAAATCAGCTGTGAGGGAAAGTTAGTAGGGGATTTATATGATAATCTCTTGAGAACTTGCGGGATTTGTATGATAATTTCCAAATATACACAAATTAAGTTGTTTTAGTGTACTATTACTTAAGAAACAACTAAACAAGCGCTCTCAATAATAAATACCTTCCACGCCTTGACGTCATGGGGTTGACCTTGAATTGTTGTGACCTGACCCTTGACCTCTGCTGATCTCACACCGTGTAAATGACTCCTTCCTGGCCTGACCCAGCACTCATCTCCCTAGACATCAAAATAATTACGTACAGATAAATTAATAACTAAATAAACTAACAGAAATGTAAATAAATACATTAATAAATAAATAATAAATATAGATCAACAAATTATCAAACAAACAGAAACACATCGTTAAATATATAGTAATAATAGAGACAGCGTAGTTAGCAGTGCACGCGACCATCTTCACTACCCCAAATGTGAAGTCAGGTACTGTACTTATTAACAGCCGAGTGGACTGGGAATTCCAGGATCGAACCATCAACCCTTAAGACAGGACGCGAGCGTTATATCCACTCAGCCACCGCACCCTTCTATATGCATAATATTACATATTCACCACGAAGGCTAAATATAAGCTAAATATTGTAAACGCTTCCTTCCCTTACACCATTATAATAATCTTATATATGTTAATAATAATAATAACAATAATAATAATAATAATAATAACACCACCAACAACAAAATTAATAATAATAATAATAATAATAATAATAATAATAATAATAATATACAGTACACTATACACGGGTCCAGTATATCAGCTAAGTGTGTTACAGACCCTCCTGGCCTGGCTGGTATATGAGGAACCTATACCTTAAATACTTCATTACTTATTCATGCGATGGTGGCAGTCTCTCTCTCTCTCTCTCTCTCTCTCTCTCTGAACCTCTTCCTCGGTTTCCTTTATCAATTTTCCCTGGCCTCTTCTCTTCCTTTTCTCTCACTTTCTCTCTCCCTCAGGTAGGAGGAATCCACAGAGGACAGTATGCACCGATGGACAACGGTATTGAACTACGGGCTGTGAGAGAGAGAGAGAGATGACGAGAATGTTGAGGGAAAAGGAAGAGAGAGGAGTAGAAAACAAGAGGGAAAGAGAGTAGATGAGAAATAGGCGGGACAGGAGGGAGAAGAAAAGTGTGAGATACGTAAGGGAGGACAGACAGAATACGAATGCGAGGAAGAGGGAAGATAGGGTGGAGGGAGGAGATATTGGAGGAAGGGAGAGGGAAGACGAGAGAGAGAGAAGGTGGAAGGGGAAGAGAGTGAGGGAGGTAGGGAGGGGTCATAGGAAGTAGAGACAGAGGGAGGGAGGGGAGGGGGGAGAACCGGGAAATACGTGGAGGGTGAAAAGGGAGGGAAGTAAGGAGGGTGAGGTCAGGGGAGACTGGGAGAGAGGGGAATTAAAGGGAAGGATGGAGAAGGGAGGAGAGGGAGGGAGAGAGGGGCAATTCAATCAGCCCCCAACCATTCCCCAGGACCCTCCACCACTCCTCCACCAGGACACACACACACACTCTCTCTCTCTCGTCTCTACCTCTCTCTCTCTCTCTCTCTCTCTCTCTCTCTCTCTCTCTCTCTCTCTCTCATCTCTGCCACTCCCTTCCTCACCCACCCACCCACGTACTTTCCTTCCCTCCTCCCTACTCCCCCCACCCTCCCCCCTCCTCCCAGAGATCACAACAGAGCGAGGTGTAAGGAGGCTGGCTGCCTAAACAAGAGGTCTGGAGTCATAATAACCATGCAAATGAGATCAACACAGACTTAACCACCCAAGAGGGAAGGGGTGGTGGGGTGGGTGATGGGGTGGATGATGGAGTGGGTGATGGGGCGGTGGGGTGGATGAGGAGGTGGGTTGGATGATGGGGTGATGGGGTGGATGATGAGGGCTGTGGGGGGATTATGAGGTGGTGGGGTGGATGATGGAGGCAGTTACCAGTGTGCAGAACAACGTGAGAGAGAGAGAGAGAGAGAGAGAGAGAGAGAGGCGGCAGAATAAGAAAGGGGGGGGGTATAGACTAGGAATATATATGGGACAGTGCCGGGAAGGGGAGAAGGAAGAGAGGAGAGGGAAGGAAATGAATAATAAGACCCCTCTCTCTTCTTTTACGCTGTCTCTATCTCTCTCTCTCTCACACACACACAAATATATTTAATTTCTTTATCTCCTTTCAAGTCTCTCTCTCTCTTTGAATGAACCCTTTACCTCTTGAGTGAACCCTTTAAAGCCAATATGAATAAGCCTTTTAACCCCCTAAATAAACCCTTAACCCCCTAAATGAACCCTTAACCCCCTAAATGAACCCTTAACCCCTTAAATGAGCCCTTCACCCCCTAAACAAACCCATTGATCCCTAAATGAACCTATTGAACCCCTTAACAACCTAAATGATCCCTTAAACTCCTAAATGAACCTATTGAACCCCTTAACAACCTAAATGAACCCCTTTATCCTTTAAAAGAACATACTGAACCCGTTAATGTCCTGAATGAACCCCCTTCAAACTCCTGAATAAACTCGAAAACACTTAAATGAAGCCTTAAATCCCTAAATGAACCCCTGAAATCCCGAAATTAATATCTTAACCCCCCTAAATCAACCCCTTAACCCCCCGAATCAACCCCTAATTGAACCCCTCATCAACCTGCATTCTCAGAGGCAGGGAGAGAGGGGGAGGTTTTACTTGCAGGTGATATTTGCGCGTGTTGCAAATAATCAATAATTGTTGCAAGGGTTCCTGGGCGTGCAGTCACCTCCTGCACATGCACGACACGAGCTTAAGAGAAGAAGGGGAGGAAGAGGGGAAGAGAAGTGATGAAGGTGAGAGGAAGAAGAGGGGAGTGTGAGAAGGAAGGTGGGAGGGAGACGGGAGAAAGAGGGAAAGGAGAAAATGAGAGTGGAAAAACGAGAGAGAGAGAGTAGTAAAAGAAGGAAGAGGGGGGAAGAAGAGAGTAGGTAAGAAAATGAAGAGAAAGGGGGGAGAATAAAGGGAAGAATATAACTGGACAGGGAGAGCAAGAGAGAGGGCGTGGGGGATGAGTGAAGGAAAAAAAAAGGAAGAGAAGAGGGAAACAGGATAGGACCAGCGAGGGTGACAAAAGTGAGACAGGCAGACGGACACACACACAGGTAGAGCGAGAGAAACAAGACAGTATGGCGTAAGTCCCCGGGCATTTCCGGATGCAATATGTATCGCATAAAAGGGGCGTTGAGGCACGGAGGGGGGCGTTAGGGGGGGGGAGGGAGAGTGGACTTTCGGGTGTTGAGGGAGGGAGGGAGGGAAGGTAGTGTTTAGTAGGTGGAGGATATTGAGGGAAGGTGGACTTAGGGAGTAGGAGCTGTGGAGGTGGGATGAGACACGGTGAGGATAACTTCGAGAAGTGTGAGAGGAAAGTTATGGTTAGGGTGAAGAGAAGAGGCAGAAAGGGGGCTGAGGGACTAAATAGAGGAGCAGGGGCGTGGCAGGTAGGTAGAAAGGAAGGAGGGGGTTAAGGAGAAGGGGACAGGGATGGAAAGTGTCCCTCTTTCTCCCCCGGAACCAGAAACACGCAGTAATGTTGACACAAAACCTTTCCGATACATTGCTGACTGATATAAATACTGGCAGCGAAAACCCTGACACAAACAGTGGGGATTTAAACCAAAATGTTTCCCTATCCAAGTTTGTTTTGTTTAAAATACTGACACGGAAAGTAAAAGGCAAAGAAGGTTGAAGACACAACAACGATAAAACTCGCAAGTGAGAATTATAAACATGCAAATCCTGTACTTCTGTTTACATTTCAAGCGGCGCATGCGCATCAAGCAGGCCAGTAGACGCCTCATAGTTCCACGTACTGTATTACCAATTTTGATTAAACTAAAGAAGAGTTTGTGGTTTTATGAACGATATTTTAGTTATTTCTACACGGCAAGACAAATCGTTATTACAGGTAATCAAATGTAAGAGCCAAAAAGTCATTATCGATAACATTGACAAAACATATTCAAAACTGTTCATCCACGTCCGTTTACTGTTGATATCTGAAAATCCGGGACATGCGCACTACACTGACAACAGCCAATATTATTGTACTTTGCTATCATCACCTATATTTAGAAAATGAAGAGAAACAATAAAAAATATGTAAAAAAAAAACCTCAAGAGGTATCATGGTACGTTTATATATAAATGCGCGGGGAAAATTGGAAAATCAATAAACCACGTGGCTTTGTTTTCCTATCACCTGGTGACGGTCGCGACGCCATAGTCAGCCTATGTGGCAGATGAGCGCTTAAAGTTCAACACTATTTAATGATTAACCTCATGTTCTGCTTTCCTGCTTCATAACGAATCGTCTCCTCATCTGGTTCCATACCAATCTTCTGCTTATACCTACCTGATGACAGTATCTACTTATCTATTAACCAACCATCTACTTCCTTTGTAATCTATCATCTACTTACCTACATATTAACAAGTTATATATTTGCTGCTTACCAACCAATCATCTAGCTTAATTTTCTGCTTGTTAACCAATCATCCACCTCTTACGAACCAATCAATAACCTACATGCTAAACCAACATATATTTACATCGCTTATTCACCAAATCCTACCACACTGCCACAACTAATTTAGACAACTTAAACTTAGTAACAATTAAGACAACACTTCAACTGTGTCAATGTAAATACAGTACTTTATTTTGATTTTGTATTATGGAAGCAATATGTGTGAGAATTCAAGGAATAAGTAAATGCAAGAAGATACAAAACAAACTGTAATAAGACAAGTGGTTCATGATGATACATTTCAGTTGGTGTTAAACTGCGTCATCACGTAATTGCAGTCATTATTATTTCGTCAGACAGACAGACAGACAAATATATAGACACACACAGATAGGTGAATATTTAGTAAAATCGCCAAAGTGTAAATGAAGTAAAATTTTCAGGCCTACTTCCAGGTTTTTTTTTTAAAGATTATAATAATTTTGTTATCTGTATTTTTTAATTATTATTTCTATCACCTTAAAATTGTTAAGTTAGGTGATACTAACTTTGCAATTGGCTCAAAATTATGTAAACTCAGTACATCTTTTTGAAACTTCTAATACGAAATAACATACAATAGGTCTACACTATATATGCGTGCTTATCGTTTATCGTAAAATCATCCCAAAAATGTAGTATAATAAAAGGGAGAAATTATAAATATAGTGTATTTTCTACATGTAATGTTTAAATAAAAGATAAAGTAAAATTTACTACGCGTGTTTTACCTCAACATTAAGACACCAAAGAAAACGGACAACATATTCTATCAGAGAGAACGGACACATCCTTCTAGCACGGCGTCTGACAATTATTTTCTCAGTTTTTCAAATTCGAACGGATGTCACGTTGTCACTTGTCGTTAGACTGGTTTAAAGATATTTCTTGGTCATATATATCTATGCGACTTCACCTACTGAAACATGTCTAGGCATTTAACTAACATTCATGGTCGGTAAACGCCATCTGTTTATTAAGCTCGACTGATTCCACAGGTGACCACGCCCCAATATTTACCGACATATGCTATTAAATACGAATGTTTAGCACTAATAGACAATTAACAATGAAGCAGAGTAAGTCCATGAACACTCTAGAATCCACAACATTGTAAGTCCTTTTTAAACACAGGCAAAATAACACTTACATGACTGCAGTTCAGACATGTTGAACGATGCTGCTCTAAATCTCACGGATTTGAAGTTAGAGGGAAAATGTTGTCAACTATAGTATATACAGGTATATTTATATGTTATCGTACCTTTTATATCATATTTTAAAAAATTTACCCCCCGTATAAATAAAAAAATACTTGTGTGTAATATGCACGGGACTTTTAATGTTTATTAATTAATTTTCGCAAAATAAATAACAAATGTTGAAGCTGGCTTCTTTTGCTTGATGCTTTTACTCATTCCTGAATTCTCACGAATACTAAGTTCTTGTAAATTGTTTTGGTGATGTGTTAACTTTGGGTTTTAGTCATATATTTAACCCGATGATTTTTATTCTCACAATTTATATTAAGCATTATTAATTTTATATCTAGATTACAAATCTTACATTATTTTTTATTTTTCATTGAAAAATGTTGTTACATCAACGCTAGATGGATAGATGTTCACTAAAATCGTCACATTGATTCATCACTTTCTGTACGTACAGCCAGGGACTAACACACACACACACACAATTTACGTTTAAAGCTGCTTTTGTCGAACAAATGCTAGCGGTTAGGCTCTGTTCTTTTTCTTATTATGTTACGATTGCACTTCAACAACGAAGGATCTTTAGCATGTAACAAGGTTAGTAATACACTAGTCCAATAACTATAAAATATATATGAGATATAACTTTGGTTCGACTCAATTAAATTCAAAGAACGTTTATATAATATACCTCCTGCATTACCTATACACCTGCTGAACTGTACACTTTTGTCTTTATTTTTCTGATAATACGGTAAGAGAAAACATAAGAACATAAGATTGGAGGAAACTGAAGCAACTGAAGCAGGCTATTGGCCCGTATATTGTTTCCAAACCTGTGTTTACCTATCTCGCGCCTAAATCTAAATTTGTCTAATTTAAAGCCATTGCTACGACTTCGCTCATGGTCGGACAGAAGCACATCATATTGCCTATATAAAGGCAATACACACACGCACACACACACACATATACCTGGATCACGCGCACCTACAGTGATTTACTTGCATATATATATAATTTACATTCGACACTATAATGGTGTAGTATTTAATATATCGAACAAATGAAATATGGAAAAAAATACATAATATAAACAGAAAGTTAACAGTTAACACACAAATGTCATCTCACCAGTGTCACGTGACCCAGGGAACCCTCCACGAAGAGTATAAAAGTAAAAGTAAGTACAGTACGGTACAGTACGTATCTATTTTGACGAGTATTGGCAGCACGCCAGATTGGCACGTGGTTACCTCTGGGGTGGAACACTCCACTGAAACTTCATAGCCTGAATTCCAAACCCTTGACTTAGAAATCAACAGTCATATTGGTGCTGTTGAAGTTATAAAGGTATAATTTGGTAAGGTCAGGTAAGGTTAGGTTAGACTAAAGATATCTTTGTAGACCGCACGCTATAGTAGCACCTGGAATTATTATTATTATTTATATAAGAAACATGGGATTATAAAAAAAATCGCCCAACCCACTTACAGCACCAGTAGTTATCATCTGATGTGATAAGGTGTTGTGAGAGCTACATCACGAAAAACGTTCGTGCTTCCGCCAACTGTACTAATTAGTGCTTTATTACAATACAAGAACACAGGATTTTCGCGAATGAATCTCAGGGTTCCATTTTGTTTAAAATGGACATCGGGTTCGCGACTGACTGCTAGATTTTGAAAAGTGATGAACTGGAACATCTCAACTCTCGAGTAGAAAAGAGGTTTCATTAAAAGCGTGGTTTTAGTTTTACCTTTTAGCCCATTGTTACCTTATTACTGAATATCCGGGACCCTTAGATCTGAGCCTTAATCTTAAGGCTTGTGGTGGCAATCTCTTGTACTCTTTGGGGTTAGGATGAAAGTATATACTCAGCTGAAGAGCAGAAAGATCTAGATTGAAGAAAGGAGAGAGAGGTAGAGATAGTCTAGAGACTTTTGACTGTGGTAAAGAGAGAATGAGACACTGACCACCGCTTCAGGGTGGGTTAGACGGTATGAATAATGGGTACGAGTCGTACAACTGGTCCGAGTCAACCCGACTCCACTAGCTGCAACTTCTAGTTTACCTGCTTACATATTAGCAATTTTCACCCATTAATGTATGAATCAACTCGTGAGATAAGACACAGGACCACATTTATCAGCAGACCGCCAGCGAGTGTCAACATATAGAGGTTGGTAGTGAACGGAGTGAGTGCCGTTGAGAACGGCTCAAAGCTGTCTGAACACGTGATGGCAGGTTTCCAAGAACACTGGTACATTATTGTATTCCTAGGTTGACAAATTCCGTGTAATATCTCCTGATTGGTTCAATATTTACTTAGTTTATTGTTTAAACTTTATTTAACCCAGATTACGTGAAGGAGACTTCTTGAACTTTGTAGGAATCTATAGATTCCTGTGCTGACAGAACAATACTAAACATTTATACCTTACCTTAATACAATTTAAAGGAGACACACTTCTCCAAGTCATTGCCTGAATGAATGTGATATGCTATATTTTAAGGGTGGGTCCAATACATATTTTATCATAATCAACCAACACACGAGCCTCGGGCAGGTTTTCATTTTACTGGGGTACAATCTTTAGGACTAGTTAGTGGTTGATATGTGTTACTGGTACCGATAGTGATTTGTGCCCAGCCCTTCTGCCACACACTGTAGATGTACATGTAGGTTTAGGTAGGTTACTTTAGGTTAGTTTGATTACGTAAGTTCTGACAGGTTCAGTGCATTCTCGTTTCCATACGTTGGTGGGATATATTTTCCAGGATCTTTTCGGTTTGAAGAACTGCATTTTTAATAAAAACATTATTCTGAGTTTTACATTCTAATTTCGAAAATATCTATATTTTTAGAGAAACGTATAAAAAACTATTTAGGACTCTAGGATTAAGGCAAGAGGGTACCCGTTTTTGTGTTTAGCATGTGATGGTGTTTACGAAAGCGAATCTTTACCTTTCTATATGTCTATTGGTTAGGATAGCTTAGGTTTTCAAAGGTTTATTTATATATATATATATATATATATATATATATATATATATATATATATATATATATATATGGTTATCAGCTTATACTTGGATCAAGCGCACCTAGTGATTTACTTGCATATATATATATATATATATATATATATATATATATATATATATATATATATATATATATATATAGAGAGAGAGAGAGAGAGAGAGAGAGAGAGAGAGAGAGATTTTTTCAAAATTATAAAGTAAAAGGGCCAAATTAATGTTTTTATTAAAGCAAACTGAAGTTCATCAAGCCAAAAAGATCCATTTTCCATTGCAAAAGAGTTACATGTGGTCTGACATGATTTCATTGCAAAATGCAATAATAATTGGAAAGAGGAGAAAGCGTACTTACCATTGTAAACAATAGTGGGACAATCAGCCACTGCCAGAGAATTGTGATGACACAGAGTGTGAGTTCATTCAAAATAGACTTGACCAACACAGGCGCAGGTACAGAATACAGATACATTCTGGAGCCAGTACAGTACAAGTCAATCGTGCCCGACCGTCCAATCAGCTAACATGCCTATCAGTGGCGAGTCACGACTCACGAGTGGCGCTGTGGCGCGCGAGGGTAAAGCAGTGTTGACAGATTTTTCAGATGTGAATTATCGTGCTAAATCCTCAAAATTATCGTTTCTGTCAAAATTATCTTACACTTCTAGATAAGTAACTTTATTTATTGGAAAGTTACCCTTTGATTGACGGAGTTACTGTAACACGTACGACATTTTAAAAAATCTGTGGGAAGCAAGACCCATGAAACTTCAAATAATTAAATCATAACTGATATTGTTTCCAACTAGATAAAAGCTTTATAACGGTAATAAGGAACAAGACAGTCATATTAAACTGAATATTTTTTCAAACACTTTTTACTGGTTGTACAGATTATCGTAGAAATATAAGAAGTGGAAAAAATTAGCATAGACATTAACAATTGAGATGCTCAACCAGACGGCAAAGCAATTTTTGTGGTAAGATAACACAGTTTGGAATTACAAGTCTTTGAAGTCATATATTTTCTTAATTTCTGGAATTACAGAGGCCAGTATCGGTAATGTTGACCGGCAAAATAAAACACTCAGTGAAAGTCTTAACTGGTAACTTTGGAAAGCAATTATCGCGCTCTCAGATTTTGTACCTAAATTATCGTACAAATCGTACAATAATATGAAAAGGTATCGTTTATCGTGTCGAGGGTAAAATTATCATACACGTACGATAATTATCGTAAAGTAATACAAACGTTTGAAATTCCCACAAAACAACGTCACCGCCAAGGCAGGCACTGATTGGCTGGGTGACTGAGGCGAGCCTATATAACCGAGTGAGCTATACACAGCTGATCTCTCTCGAGTAGACCGTTGGCAGGATTGTATTGGAATCTACAACTGTAATAAGTGAGTACCCTTGTATTATAGATTATATATTAATATAAATGTTACTTTCAATAAGTTCGGTATACAGAAGTCCGTATATGTTACTACTTCGGTTTCGAAGCGGTGTACTTGGTAGACTGTTATCTATGGTAACAGACGATTTGTTCGTGTGTTGCCTTTGGCGCCAATTTGTGAACAGGGGTGGGACCTCGATATTGTGTAACAATTAATTTGCACGTCGTTTTAAGATATATATATATATATATATATATATATATATATATATATATATATATATATATATATATATATACTCTGTTTAGTAAATTAATGAAGGCTAATTTGAATAATGTATGTTATGATTTGGTAGTGCTTCTCAAAACTAGTACAATGATTTTAATGTGTTATAAGTGAGGGGTAGACAATATAAAATTTTCCTATACTTGTTCAGTGACTTTGTTTATCTTTAGTGTTGCAATTGTTTATTATTTGTTTATCTTTAGTAAAGCAATTATTTATTATGTTAATGCTGTTGCAGGGAGATTCTTGTTAAAAGAGTGTCGCCGTTTTCTGTAAAGTTTATCGTACACTAGCACTTGACAGGATATTTTTTGTAATGCATTGATGAAATGATCATTTACTAAACCTGTTCCTCCTGTAGCTTTCACGACACAACTGTCTTGTTCCTAACTTAAACTATATGAAGCAGTCTGAACGACAGTAGGCAATTTCAGTGGTTGGATTTCATCCTGATTGATAATTTTTTCAATATGTATTTCTGTATTCAGGGATAAATGGTTTAAGTATCACTTAAGCGAATTGTACGAGTTTAGAAATTAACATTTTACATACATGATCGATCACATGTGGTGGCTATCTACCCTTGAATATTCAGTTCTTCTTTATTGGCATTTGATGCCAGAGATGGCGACCTAGTTGTATTCAAGGTTCTGCGTAGTCTAATATGATAATGACGTCTAAACCCGCAGTGTTAGTCCAGTCTCACGTCAACACGTAAGGTACCTGCCTATCAGGTCAGCTGTTGCATACGTCCACTGTGTTGTGTGTGGAAGTCATGATCTTGAATAACATTGTTCCTTTGGTAACATCGTTGTGTCCGTGATGGGCAAATTATGTGTCCTGACATCTTATTGAAGGTCACGCACCCTGTGTCGTTGATGGGATCTTCTGCTCCCAGTCTCCACTATTTTGTTTGTTTGACCAGTGAAAATTCATAGAGATGATAGACGAGGTCATTTAATAAAGTGTTTCGTAGTTGCTTTCAGCTATCATCGTTGATTGTAAGGATTTTTAATAATTACAAGTAACTATAATTTAGAAATTTGGTAAATTGGTGGGGGGTTCCTGTGGATGAGGGAGGATGGGGCGATGTGATTGTTAACACCCTTTGTCAAATAATTTTCCCAGAATTTACCATTTATTCATAAACCCACAGCTCTTCAAAATGTAGGTTATACTGTAGAATTTCCTCTGTCTGAATAAACTTTCAATATCAATAAAATAAAATAAAAATCCACATTTGTTGTCTACCCAAGTGTAGGTTACCAGTTACTTTGTGCAACTTAGCACCAATATACATCATCATCATTTTTATAAGTTGAATGTCAATTAATCATTACTGATAATCCCAGTATAATGATGTCATTTTGAAATGATACCGACAATAAAAAAAATCCTAACTTAATTTCAGGATGGAGGGAGTTACTAATGCTGACTATCCACTCAGTAGACCCTTGTCTGCAGATGATCCTGAGGTCTTTGAGATTCTCAAGAGAGAGAAGGTGAGTTATATATATATATAGTATATACAGTACCTGTAATTAAAAAAATATTAATTTTCATTAGTACAGTACATGCTCTATAAAACCAATACATTAAAGGAATTTCCATGAAATTTAGTTGCAATCATAATTTGCAGGATCGTCAGTTCCGTGGGCTTGAAATGATTGCTTCGGAAAACTTTACATCACGTGCAGTTAATGAGTGTTTGTCTTCCTGCCTCACCAACAAGTACTCGGAGGGCATGGTTGGCCAGAGGTAAGGCATCCTGACTTGCTTATCCTCATTGTTAAACTTGTTTGTCATTATTGTGCTTGTATGAAAGTTGTGAAAGCAAAATAAAATACAGTGACCCCTCCGTTAACGAACTCAATCCGTTCCAGAAGGTCGTTCGTTAACCGAAAAGTTCGTTAACCGAAACCATTGTTTCAATGGGTTTTTGGGTAATTGGTTCCAGCTCACCGAAAATTTCCTAAATTCAACAAAAATGGTAGAAAAGTTCACTTACTTTGAGGTGTGTATGTAGAAGGCTCCTGGATGATGATGGGATTTAGAATGGGGGTGGAGGAGAAGGAAGAAGAGAAGGCATTGGGGTGGAAGAGAAGTCACTCCATGGTGCCATTTCACCCATAAAATTTTAGCTCTCTGGTGTAATTCAAGATTATTTTCTTTAAATCAACACTGCACTGCATTGTCAATATGTAAAATATATTTCAAAATGACCAATAATTTGCTTGGAAACACAGAAAAAAAGCGTTTAGTTGAAGAGAGTCTCAAGCAAGATGTTACCTCCAGTGAAAACAGAGAGACTAACTCCTGTTTGCTGTGTTGAGAGGCTGGATGCCGCTCATTAAACTAGTCACTTTACCTTCAATTATGTTCAATAATTGTTAAAATGACTAAAAAATTGAATATTAAACTTTTAAAATTATTGAATAGTATAAACTTCTTGATATATACTAAAATAGTAAGGAATTTAAGCCCTAGAACCGATTAATGTATTGGCGGACTGATACTAAAGCTGGTTGCCCGGTCAGTGCAAGCGAAAACATGTTGAGGTCAGTTCGTAAGAACTTCGTTAACCGAATTGAAGATCCTTATGGAAGGCAGTTCGTTAATCGAAATTACGTTAACCGAGGTGTTCGTTAAACGAGGGGTCACTGTAAATAGTAAACGTTAGAGCATTCCCACCAGGAACCAAAATTTCTTGAATTGGGAACATGCATCTGATGCTGCCATCCGTCTTGGATGTGTATTGTATTTAAATTTTTTACCCGAATTGGTGTGATCTCTATTGCTGCTTAAATTTTTACTGTCATTATCAACTCCTGGCCTTGTAGGTGATTATCACCCTTCAGAACAGAAGCATTAATATATTTAGTGATTCAAAGGAGTGCTCTCCAAGCTCTAAATCTTTTAACCCTCCACCCTGGTGCATAGATTTATGAAAAATTTGTTTGAGACTTTTTCATTAACATACGGGTAACCCTCTCGCAAATCCAGGTCTACTTGTACCTGTATTGTCAATTTAATCACTTAATATAATTCCAATTTAAAAAATCACACAGACTTTGTTAATCCTGGAGTCCGGTAATCATATGATTGGTAACCGATAAAAAAATATATAAAGTATTTACCCTTCCAGATATTATGGCGGGAATGAGCATATAGATGAGGTGGAAAGTCTGTGTCAGCAGCGTTCTTTAAAGGCTTTTGGGCTGAAACCAGAAGAGTGGGGTGTCAATGTTCAACCATACTCTGGATCTCCAGCCAACTTTGCAGTCTACACAGCTCTTGTTGAACCCCATGGGCGCATTATGGGTAAATACAGGTTTTTATTTGTCATGAACTTGAGGAGGTGACAGGAGTGTGCTGAAGAACAGTGTAACTGACAAGTGACCCACACTCAAGCTAGGCTTGTTTAGTACACCATGGAGTAAAAATAGATGTATAATCAAACTGAATAAGAAGAGTTATTGTATGCTTTACATTTTATGTTGCAAGATGTGTGTTGATGGAAAGAAATGGAAATAAAAACGGAATATGATTATAGAATGGTCCCCAGGTACGGTATAGTACAGCCGTACAGTATACAGAAACTAGAGGTATTGGCTTTATTAACATTTTATTAAAAGAAAATAATTTAAAGTAGAAGAGTCTGGCACCTCATCAGATCTTCATACATTTTAAATAGGAGTGGAGTGCATGACTAGTTGGATGTAGCCTTTTAATCATGTAGGAAGATGTTTACCCAGAAAAGAGAGGCTTGTATACATACTGTTATACTGTACTTGACTATGAGTGTACTTGATATTTGGACCTTGATTGACCTGCACTATTAGTATGCATAACTGTATGGCTAACCCACACATGCATGGAAAATGTCCATAAAATATGATGAGTGATGATCATGAACTACAGTAATCTGACCTGAGCTCCCAGATGCTAATTCATCTCCCCTCTCATTTCCATGGCCTTAATCAGTGTTAAGGTTAGTGTTAGTAAAATCTTGACTTCAATTTACTGTCTGCTTGGCTGTGTATCTACATTGAGTGACCAAATACTGTACCTATCTGATGGGCAAGACAATAAAGCTGTCTTGTCCTGATTACTGGAACTTCTGATCTTTTCATATTGTCCACATTTTTGATTAGTGAGGTGTCTGCCTTAGCCACTCAGTACTGTATTGAGTGGAGATTTGTCATGAATTATTCGGGACTTTAGAAAATCATCCATATTTATGGGTAAATAAGGTGTTGTGTCTTTGAGGTTCCACTGTACCATATACTGTACAGTACTGTGTATCTTTTAGTTAACTTCTAGTAGCAGAATTTCATCACAGCATTATTGTAACTTTAAGAATGAAGCTTCTTACTTTATTGACTTGGTCATTTCAGATTGGGTACTTTAGCATAAGTATAGTACAGTACAGGTACTTGGGTTTTACAAAATGCTGTACTTTATTTCTTGTATCAGTTCTTTAGCTGTTATCTCCCCTCCTTGACAGCTGTCAACACGTCAACCCCCCCTCCCCCTCCTCCCCTTCCTCACAGCCAGGGTGAAGGTAGTTTAGGCTTAAAGTTTATGATAAAATATCAAGGAATATAATTTACATTGCTGGAATCCTTGTAATATTGTGATTAATTTGAGTATAAACATCACATAGATACAATTTTTAGTCTAGTGTAATACAGTACATTTGAGTGTATTGTTGAATTATTATTACCTGACCTCGGTTGGTCCGGCAAAACTGGCAAGGCTTTGGAATCACGGGTGCCGGAAAATCGGTGGTGTACCTGTACTGTACAATAAATTGGAAAAATGAAATGAAAGGGTTTGTGCAAAGGATGACTCTTGGGTATGGATTAAAGAATTCTTTTATCTTTCAGGTTTGGATCTTCCCGATGGGGGTCATCTAACACATGGGTTTTACACAGCTACTAGAAAGGTGTCTGCTACTTCAATATTCTTTGAATCTATGCCCTACAAGATTAACTTGCAGACAGAATTAATTGACTATGGCAAGCTGCAGGAGACTGCTAAGCTTTTCAAACCAAGGCTCATAATTGCAGGTAAGGCTCTTATGTCATTAATTATTTCTAATCATTTTACTCTTCTGGTTAAAAAAAAAAATCTGTGGGATTGATCTAGCCTAGAGTTAGGGTGCCCTTGAAGTGCATGACACCTGGGAAGAAGACTATGCTTGTTAATGATCTTACTGAATTTGATACACAAGGTTAAACTTATTCACAATCAGGCATGCTCATTGGCCAGGTGTAAAGGTTCAGCATACTCCAGCACCTTGACCTAAAAGACTGTACACCCAACCCCAAATCATGGTTTGAGCCAGGTTTCTGTAAAGAACATTGTGATCAGAGTACATCTTGTAGAATGAAGTGTATAGTACAGTATTGAGATAACATGAAAAAAAAATTTTTACATATGAAAATGTGTAATACATAGGTTCTTTTGGTGAACCCATGAGAAAAAATAACTAATATTTCAATTGGGTAATTAGTATGTATAACTTGTGAATAATTCTCAAACAAGGAGAGGTCATGAGCTAAAAATATACTGAATTCCATTTCAGGTGTCAGTTGTTATCCTCGTCATCTAGACTACAAAAGGTTCAGAGAGATTTGTGATGAAAATGGTTCCCTTCTGATGGCAGACATGTCACATGTGAGTGGGCTGGTAGCCACTGGCCTAACTACAAACCCCTTTGAATATTGTGATGTAGTAACCACAACAACGCACAAAACACTGCGTGGACCAAGAAGTGGAGTGATCTTCTTTAGGAGAGGTATGGTCGTGAAATATCTTGTGCTAAATTTATAGCAGTTCTGTATGCATGATTATGTACCCAAAATTTGATATAAAGGATAATGAAATTCATTATACAGTACATGGTACTGTATTTTTTAAACAGAAAAGCATTTCTGAAGGTTGACTTGTGTTCATTCATAACTCTGTACTGCACTTCTTGTCTAATTTGAAGTATTTCTTCATTTCATAAATTGCATGTTTACAACTACAGGGCAGAAAGGTGTGGATAAAACTGGGAAACCAATCATGTATGACTATGAGGACAAAATCAACCAGGCAGTGTTCCCAGGGCTTCAGGGAGGACCCCATAATCATCAAATAGCTGGCATTGCTGTTGCTATGAGACAGGCTGCTGATCCTTCATTTAAAGACTATCAGAAACAGGTTAGAAACTTTAAAATCTCCCAGAATAGATAGGAGAGAACTTTTAATTGCCAGTAATTTGGCAGTTCGGCAAATGTATTGTCATATTTCGGGTGAACATTAAGTGACTAGTAACAAAGTGTTTGCAAATTTGTCTTAATTTTTGGTCAGTATTCCTTTACTTACTGTTAGTCATTAACCAGAACTTCATACTAGGGTGTAGTAGCCTAGTGGATGCCACACTGGCTTCCAAATGGACACTGTACCTAACTTCACAGTAAGAGGTGCAGGCTATAATGTAAAGTAAAATGCCAAAAACACTTGTTTTTTTGTAGACTGGAAATTTAGTATTCAACACAGTCCCTATTGGGCCATCAGGCCCATGGGACCCATTTTTAGAATTGTACACAGTACTGTACACTATATGTAAGATATACAGTATTGTAAAAGAATACTACTTAAGGTAGGAAGAGGAATGCCGTTTCCCTGTATTATTGTAAATTAGTTAATGTACAAGTAATGTACAACACCAGTTTTTACATGCGCTAAATAACTATGTAATGTTGAAGCTGATGTCCATTGCAGGTGATAAAGAATGCACAAGAACTTGCTGCAGGCTTGCAAGCTGCTGGCTACAAGATTGTCACTGGAGGTACTGACAATCACTTAGTGTGGGTTGATATGAGGTGTGTGGGGCTTTCTGGTGGTAAAGCTGAAAAAATTCTGGAAGATGTCTCCATAGCTTGCAACAAAAACACAGGTGAGAGGAAATTTTGGTCCATTTGCCTTCTTAAATATACTGTGTATCTTATTTCATTTGTAATTCGAATTTTTTTCTTGGACAGAGTATGCTAGCCTTAATCAATCAGATTTACATTTGTTATTATTATTTGTCCCACAGTTCCTGGTGATAAATCAGCATTGAACCCAAGCGGTATTCGTATAGGGACTCCAGCTCTCACTACGAGGGGCATGAAGGAAAACGACTTCAAACAGATAGTGACATTCATGGATGAAGGTAGGAATTATAGGTTTTTAAGTTTTGAATTCCATAATTTACTTCAATAGCTGAGTTCAGATCAGTAGCTTAGACAGCATGACAAATTATAAATGAATACAGGCTAGGTACAAGAAGAGATTTACTTGACCTTGATCTTATTTGGTTGAAGAACACTACATTCTTACTGCAACTTTATCTTTCTTTTTATTTAAACAAGAGGTTTTCTCCCCAGAGGCTACTACAGTAGGAACCTCGGTTGTTGTAGCTATTTTTCGGGTGATGGAAATTACTTGTTAGGACTCTCGTGGTTATTGGGTTTTTAGAAGAATAGCCTTGGATTTCAGTTAGGTTGATGCTTTGCCGTGTTCATGAGTAAAAGACCTGATCACTTGTCCCTAATTTGATGCAGGTGAATGGTTGGCTAGATTTCAAAAGATAATTGGTGTTTGGTTTTGTCTCTGGCCTGGTAGACCCAGTACAGTACAGTATTTGATGGCCTAGTGGAAGTGACTAACATGAAACTGAGGGAGAGGAAGAGATGGTACAGTACAGTAGGTCCTTCAAATTCGTGGGGGTTATGTTCTCAAAATGTCTGCGAGTCGCCAAATCCGCGAATAACATTTGCTGGGTACATTTTTACTTGTTTACAAAGAAATGTATATTCCCTTTGTGTGTTTGCCCTTAGGACAATTATTTCTTTTACCTGGTTTGTTATTAATAAAGCATGGAGTAGACTCACAATTTTAATAAATTTGTTTCCGATTATTTGAGTATTTTCCCATTATATATAAAATGGGAAAATTCTCACAAATAATCAGAAACAAATTTATTAAAAATGTGAGTCTAACCTCAAGTCTACTCTGTGCTTTGCTATTAATAAAGCATGGAGTAGACTCACATTTTTAATAAATTTCTTGTTAAGGATTTTCCCATTATTATTTATTTGTGTTTTGTGTGTGTGTGTTTACACACACACACACAAAACAGACACACATATATATATACAATACAGGTAAAGGAATCAGGAGGTCCGGAGCTGGGTGGTTCGGTTTCAGTTCCAGTTCATGTCCAGTTACATTACAGGTACAGTACAGGAAATTAGGGTCTCTAGAACCAATGTCTCCTTGTCCCAGCCGCAAAAGTGATGGCAACTTTAAAACTACCCACAGACAGTCTTGGGTACATCCAGGGTGTCATCCACGAATATTAGAGGACCGCAAAATAAAAATCCGCAAATTATGCGGGCGTACTGTACTGTATAGGACATAAATGTAGGACGTAAACACTTAACTATAATAAGTTCAAAAGTTATCGGTGGCGGAGCTACAATTACAATCTCTACACGAATGACAACTTTCTTGTTAAGGATTTGGGTGCATTAGGATTAAAGAAACGAATAGTATATATCTATGAGAGAACCGAGACAATGTTGTTCTTTCATACCATACCAGTATAGAATTTAGGCTACTGAAATTAAAGATACTAAGGTATGTGTTATTAGAACGTTGCAAGCATGTACACAGGATGGCTGAGAAAGCAGAAGTTACGAGATTTGGAATTGTAGCAAACAAGGAGATATATCCTGAGGTGGTCTAGATAAGTACTGTGCAGAGGACGACTATTGATAAGATGTCAAAGTAATGTTAAGGAAATGAGTGAGTCCAGTGCTTGCCTCCTGCTCTAAGGGTTGGTGGTTTGATCCCAGTCCACCCAAGTGTAAATGGGTACATAACTTAACAATTAAGGTAGTATGGCATTTAAATGCAGTGCAGAGACCATGCCTCCTTGTGTAATGAAGGTTTATATACAGCATGCTATATCCATATTTTCCCAAGAAGGCCATTAGGCGTATGGGGCATAATTTCATAAGGCATGAGTGATAGAACTGACTATAGGACCCCAAAAATGAAGGTGGAGTACTGTACGTACATAGTTATGTAAACTGGAGCAAGTTACCCTCAAATTAAGTCGAGAGCATGGATAAACATTAATTTTCATGGTTTAATAAACATAATGTGAAAGTGACATGATTTTGGTAATGAATTTGGTAGGCCCTTTTGTGTAATATTAAAAAGAGAATGGCAGTTAAGGTTAAATGATGTGGGTCATTTTTATCAATAATGTACAACATATACATGAGCATGTTATAGTGTGTATAACCTTCAAAATTTATTCTAGCCTTCAAGATTGCAAAAACTGTACAAGATAAATCCGGACCCAAGTTGGTGGATTTCAAGCGGGTCCTGAACGAGGAAGAGTTTAAGGCTCGTGTGACTGCCCTCAGAGAAAAGGTAGAAGATTATGCAAGGAAATTCCCATTACCTGGATTACCTGAAATTTAATCTGAACCTCTGACAAGTCATTAGTCAGTATGGTGCCTAAATATTGTCTCTCCTATACTTCTGTCTTGTCTGAAAATCTGTTAAGCCTGTGATAATGATCTGTATGGGGAATGGTTATTTGGTAATGTATAATTTTTATTAAAGTCTCAGATTTGTAATTGTGAAATATTTGACATTGGTTCATATATTTTGTATAATAAATTTCTTGCACAATCCCAAGATTTTCAATATAAAGACCTATGCTGGTGATGTGGACTTTAATATACTGTACTGTATACCAGGTCAGGTTGGAGTGATAATTTTCTTCAGGTATACTAACAAATTTTGAAGAGTATGTTGGAAGTACTGCTGTAGTGTGTTAAAAATTTGAGATAAGAAAGTTTAATGCCATTTTGGACTTGCAGGGAGAGTGAAATATGTGTTGGCATGTAAATCTGAGGGATATTGGTTCCCAGTGAAAGAGGTCTTCTCAAATTGTTAATGTTGTAATGGTCATTCAGTATTTTCATGAATTGGGTGATAAATGAAAACGAGAAGAGCATACATATGGTAATAAAGATTCTAGATTGAAAATGGGCGGTGTATCAGATGACACTTGCAGCAATTCAGAAAATACAAATGTTAGTGAATGAGTGGACTTTTGTGTATACAGTAAATACTCGTACAACATCGTCCAACTTAACGTTTTGGTACTACGTCGCTAAACTTTAAAGACCCAAAATTTGTTTAACGTCCAGGTGATCAGATACTACGTCGTTTGGCGTCGTCATAGACTACATTTTACTGTGCATCACCCTCTCTCGGCTTGGCGCAGTCTCCGTGACTCGCCACCCTCCTCCCTTCCCGCCATCTGCCTCCTCTGCTTCACTGCCCACCACACAATCGCTCTACCACCTCCGCCCATTGGCGAGTACCAATACAAACTTAGAAGTTGTATATGTATGCACTATTTTCTATAGAAATGGCAATGATTTTCTGTATATGCAATGTATTTCATGGGGCAAAGGGAGGCTCAGGAACATAACTCCCGTATTTTATCTATTTATGGGGAAAATTTATCCACTTAATGTTGTTTCTTTTAATGTCGCATTTTTAGGAACGTAACCCCAACATTAAGCGAGTACCATGGGCGTCCGCAGGGAGGGGCAAGGGGGGGCATTTGCCCCCCCCTGGAAAATAAAAAATTTGAAAAAATTACATGGAAAATACAAAATGAATAAAATAACAAACATTTCTCAACAGTTCATTCAGTTAGAGCAGGTTACTACTCTTGGAACAGGAATTGGAGCCGTCGGGGATCTCTTCCAAAATTGTCAATGATGTCTTCACACATCGAATTCAGGATAACATTGCCCCCCCCCCCGCATTTTTTTTCTGCGGAAGCCCATGGTGAGGACCCCCTGTACTAGTAGAAAATTAAGTGTATGTGAAGATCAGTTGATAAAGGAGACCGCTTGAATGGACTAAGGGATGTTCCAAATATCTGGGAGTGAAGTGTTGGTTAGTGGAACAATAGGGAATTAAATAAAGTAACTGGGGATGGAAGTAACAGGTGTATGAAGAAAGACAATGGAAGTAAAGTTGGATAAGTAGAGAAATTAATGAACTACCCTGTATCACTACTATAGGGGAGTGAGACATGGACTTAGAATGCATGAGGAAACTTCAAATTAGAAGTGAATGAAAAAAAAAAAATTATATATATATATATAAATATATATTGAAACAAAATACATTGGACTGAGCTAACCAGGATTTATAATGGGTGTTGAGGTATATTGAGTGGTAAAATATATACAACTGAGTGGATGGTAAGAGAAGAGAGACCAAAGAAGGATGAGGTGAAAAAAGTACATTAGAGAACCGTACTGGACTAAAAATGAGGGGGATGGACATAGCAAAATTGCACATGAACGACTGGAAAGCATGACATTCGTTGGTTTAGTTGGATATTCCAGCAAGTTTAGGTAAAAAAAAACTTTTGCTCTTCATTCCAGCAATACTGTAGCACAGCAAGAGAAGTCATTCGAGAGGAAAAAAAGATTGCTGAATGCCTGTTCCAAGCAATTATGCAGTACAGTACATATTAATTGGTGGTACAGTAGTAACTTCTCATTGCTCCCATAGCCCTCAAGCTACATACAGTATTTGTATGTGAGTTTTGACAACCTCACTTTCACCTGACTTTCATTGTCATAATTAGTTTTTCCTCTTATTGAGCTTATTTCCTACAGTAACATGGTTACAGTGATAAAATTCTACAATGTATACTTGCTACAAAAAGTGTCTGCAAAAATTTTGTGCTAGACAATATGACAACAAAGGATTTTGACTACCCGATCGAGACAGTTGTCATATTGTTCATTTTGACATCCATCAGACTCCACCTTGCAAATACTGTACTTTCTATAGTGAGTGTATAACCATGATAATAAACACAATATTGAACACATCCTAGAGACAAGCACAAAATATCAAACCCAGGTGTGAGCATACTTTTTTCACACGGATGTAGTGTTATGTACCCCCAGGTGCAAAGCTATTGAGCTACCTATTTTCTTTTTGTATATTTTATTAATAATCCAATTCACCTGGGGGTACCATTGATTTAGTGGGTATAGGGTGATTTCAAAATTGACCACTTTTGAAAAGTAGTTGTTAGTCCATCAAAACACCTTTTTGTGCTAGTTGACAGACTTGTGCAAAGAAATTGTCCACATATTGGGCACATCCTACAGGGATAATAGTATTTCAGAGCATTCACTAGCCTTTGGTTATCCTCTGCTATTTCAAAACAATCTGCCTGGAGCTAGATTTGACCTTCATAATTTAACAAACGGCAAAATATGTCGACTGGGGTACAGTATTTAAGGAAAGTCAACGAATGTTCATGCCAAGATTAACCACTTCGTGTATGCTGACTTGGAAGAGTAAGTAACAAGTGTAAATAAACTTATGATATGAAAAGTCCACACAATTATTCACCTTATTCTGTAGTATTGCAACAAATGCTACTTAGCATGTTCCTAAGGTGTGTAAAAGGGGCTGGCACTTAGCCTTGCCAGTTTGAAACATCTGTCCTCTTGGACTGTTAGCTAGGAAATTAATTAAAATAGTGGACAGATACCTTGGCATGTTTGACACTGACAAAGCAGTCAAGGCTTTAAGACCTATAAGCTGCTAGATGGCAGGTGTTGCACGATGTCACATTTGCTGTACAGGTGTGACAGAGAGAGACGATTGATGTATAGTAAACCTCATTTACACTAAGGTCACAAAACCAAATTTACAAGTACAGGTACTACACAATATATTTTTTGCTTCATATTAAAATTTTTGTATACTGAACCAAGGTTCACACATATAATGTATGTATACAGTAAACTTGAGTTATGTTGCAAAATAGGGATCAAGAACATTCGCTAAGTAAAAAAAATTGCGATATAAAATATATATAATTCAAAATTAAATGAAAGCTTAGGTTTATTATTTACTAAACACCAACAAGATATGTACAGCTTTCTGGTACACCATGGAAAAACAGGGTATAGATTTGCTTTCGGTTGACCACGAAAACTACTAACAAAAGTACAGTAGGTTTCCCTAATATATTTTGTGGTGGTGGTGATTTCGGTGTTCAGATGAGGACGGACCCATAAACTCAAAAGTGATTCTTAACCTTTTTACAGGTTAGGTTTACTGTTATTTATTGTTAATTTTCGCCCATGTACAGTCCCCCAATAAGTATCGTTAGATTTTCCGTTGCTACAATTTGAAATGCGAGACGAAATGCTTTGATATGATCCCTAGTGCATCATCATAAGTTGGTATGCCTGCTGGCCATATGAGCAACAGCCAGAGATGGAGGTAGGATTGGAGGAGGTCATCCTTGTATGGCATACTAGATACTTCAATATAACAAGAAATCCATTAAGCTACATTAATGCAGTAATTGTTCAAAAACAAATATACAGTGGTCCCTCGGTTAACAAGCACAATTCGTCCCAGAAGGTTGCTCGTTAACTGAAAAATTCGTTAACCGAAACCATTGTTTCAATGGGTTTTTGGGTAATTGGTTCCAGCTCACCGAAAATTACATACAAACGAAAAAGAAATGCAGTAAAGTACACTTACTTTGAGGTGTGCATGTAGAAGGCTCCTGGTTGATGATGATGATGGGAATTAGAATGGAGGTGGAGAAGGGAGAAGAGAAGTCACCTCATGCCACCATTTCACCCAAATGGGTAGGACTGGACCTGACTATACTGTATGGCTAACAGGGTCTCCTGTATGGCTTTCTACTATTCTGGCAATTCATCACGAAAGACTTTCAGGGTTGGAGTGGCAGCCACATACCTCGTGGTCCTGGTCTAGCCGCCCAGCTCACCGAGTCTATCGCTCAAGAGCGTTTCAAAATTGTTTATACTGTACAGTCACCGATAAACTACGTTCTAAACATTCCTTTTAAACTGTACGATGAGTTCTGAAATATCTGATTTCCTGTTAAACATTTGAACTTGGGGCATATCATGGTAAAGAAACTCAATTATTTTCATTATAATTTTCTATTGGAGGGGAGAAAAGTAACAACATATTACACATACAATCAAGACCAGTGTTACAACTGTGACACGTGATAATTCACATGTAAAACTTCTAAAATTATGACCTGAATTAAGTTCAGTGATGTTTGATCCAAATTTACAACTTTTTAAAATTAAATATGGGCAAAGTAAAAAAAAACGTGATCAAGATTTCAAAAATTTAATAAAAAAAAATTTCCTCCAAAATGCAATCTACACACCTGTTGATAAGGTCGGTGTATCATGGTGCTGTTACTGTCAAGCCATTTGCTACCGTGCCACTGACTGCCTTCTTTTAAAAATTCTATTAATATTAGTTTGTTATAAATTAATGGTACAGTATATTGCTATTACTTTTTTGGGGGAATGCAGGAATGCATCTTCAATTTATAGCATCAGGTGAATGGACAATAAGGCTCCAAGATACAATGAGTCAACTTGGGATTGTAAATTGATGGACACATCCCTGTTGTAACTCTGGACTTTCTTGTATTTTATAAGACGTAAACAAATAAGATGATTTTATAAATTATATTATAGGATCCAATTTATAACCTTTAATTCTATAGCACCAACTTTTGGTGTCAGAAATTCATTTTAACACAAAAAAAACAATATTAGCAAGATATTGAAATAAACTTTCAACAAATATTAAGTTAAAATAATGTCAATTATTTACTAACTACAGTACAGTATATTTATTCATGTCTTCTTTTTTTTCCCACTCTTCCTGCTTTCTGGTGATGTTTCTGCTTTGTGTTTTTTAGATTTCCCTGAAGATGGCCGTTTCTTTGTGGGTGACTTTGAGCTAATTTTTGGAATCGATGTACGGTTCTCTTCCAACTCTTCAGATAAGAATTTATTGGTAGATTTCCCTCTCTGCTTAGTAGATGTATGCCTGGCCTTTAATTTTTTAGGATTACTTATTGAATCAAATTCAGTCTCCTTTAGACTCTCTGACTTTTTACTTGACATTAAATTTGTGTTACTCTCATCCAACTTTTGAGATTTTGTTTTCTTCTTAAGAATTTTACTGCTAGCCCTTGATTTCTTTACACTACCCTTATCCACCATTGATATAGAAGGCATATACATTTCCTCACCATCATGTTTCACATTTTCTCTGTTGTTCTGTTCTTCTTCAATCCCAAATTTCAAGTCTGAACTCTCATTATTTTCACCCACACTATGACATTTTCTCTTTTTATTTTTTTTAGAACTACTTTTATTGCCTTTCATGCTGTCAGTAATCAAATCAATAATGTCTTCTTCAATGTCATATTCTTTTCTTTTCTTTTTCTTTTTCTTAACATCCAGCAATTCCTCTCCCTGACTTTCATCATCATTCTCTTCTGGCCTTTTTCTCTTTTTGCCTTTTACTTTTACTTTTTGCATATTTTTTCCTTTATCCTTCTTGTTATCTTCTTTACTTTGTTCAGGGATGCTGCCTTGTTTTTCTTCTTTTTTCTCATTTTCCATCTGCAACTCAAGGTCACTGCTACTAATACCACTGTCATCATCAAAGATAATTTTAGTATTCTGTTGTGGAGTATCATCCTGGCTTTTTGAGTTTAGCAGCTCCTGCACCCTAAAAAAAATAAATAAAAAGAGGCTGATGAATTATGTAGCATATTAACTACCTAGAAAGATCTGTTGATCATATACTTTCCATTACAATTGATGCAACAAGCTACACACAAAACTATCAGGGCTTACAGTTTTGGACATACAATGGAGTCTCAATAATTTGTGGGTTAGGTACCAAAAGACATCGTGAATTATCAAATTGCGATTGTAATTTCATTGATTTTAATGAAAATAATTAGTTTGGTTCCAAAAGCCAAGAAATAATCATAAATTGTTCCAATACGTCTTTAATAAACATTAAACATTGTACATAATACAGTAACACATGGATATTGTAAAAAATAATAATAAAATAAAAATAGTTCCATATTACAGGTATCCCCTCGGACAGGGCCAAAAAATTCTCCCTTACGGAATTTAGGTAAAGTTGTAATTTTTCAAGCATAAAAATGTCAGTACAGTATAGAACAAAAAATTTCACCGAAATTATAAAATTTATTTCATGCGGATTTCTTGGTAGTTGCTACAATACGGTTGAGGACGGCTCAGTTCGATTTCAAACCCTAGCTTGTTCAGTTTTGCCTGTGTTCAGGCCTGTGTTACTGTGTACCCTTATTCAAGATGAGTGGAAAGAAGCCATCAAGTTCAAGTGAAAGAAGTGGTGCTAAAAGATCCTATAAAAGAATTATATTGGACATTATACATGATGTTTTAAGGAGGTAACTCCAAGTAACTCTGATCACACCACCCCACCTCACCTCACCACTTCACACAGCACTCAACTTTGTTTGTGGTGAGTTAAATATAAGTGTTGTGTGCATTTATTATCATGTTACATCATGAAGTAATCAATGTATGTGTTTAAACATATTGATTTATATTCATATGTGTGTGCTTGTATTATGTAACTTTGTTGAAAATATTTCCTAGGGAATGCATCTCCAATTATATAATGGGAGTCAATGGGAAAATTGGCCCCAAGTTACGGAAAAATTTTCAAGGACACATCCCTTCCGTAACCATCTCAAAATTTGGTGTGGGTTATGCCAATACAACAATACTGTACAGTATAGAGACAGTGAGGTGCAGGGCTGGTTGTCACCACATTATGTCAACATAGAACCACAAATTTAATACATACTGTACACACTAACTTCTCTGGGGCTGTGTATGGGATTTTTGTCCATGATGTTGTATTATCCGGTATCTAGTGAACCTAAATAATACGGGAATTATGGTGAAATTGCATAATGTTGTATTAATGAGGTCAGAGGGGCGTGCTCGGCTCGGGTACAGGAGGAGAGGGAATGCAGTCCACCAGCAACCCGCCCAGTCTTCCACAATTAATTTGCTTATTTATTTTAATATTTCTTATTTTAGTTTTATATTATATTTTCTTTATTTCTAAGTCACACTGGAGCATTGAAGTGATATTCATATTATATTTTCTTTATTTCCAAAGCAAATAAGAGTACAGTAATGAAATTATATTTCCACAACTTTTATGGTTTCTTATGTAAACAAACAATGCGACAGTTAGCGATTAACCACGAATTAAGAATATTTGACAGCAAAATAAAATAAAAAGAGGTAGTAATAGAGGTGCCTATGCATTTTAGAACGCGAATTTATATTTTACGAATTATCGAGACTCCACTGTACTTGACAAACACAGGCTATATCACTTTTCATTTAACACGATACACTATACCCTCATTAAATAAAAAAGAAGGGGCTCTGGGTCACTCAAATTACCAAAAAATTTGTTAATTGAGTTTGGAATATTTTTACTTTACTCAACAATTTCCGGATTTTTGTAGTCAATTATTCATTCGTTTTCTTTTCAGTATGTTCAGATTATTCCTCATTATTCCAACCAACGAACATACTCCCTTACCATGCCTTTGGCTACCACATAAAATATTCTGTTTACAATTACATATTCTATTTACAATTACTGTGCAAACAAATATTTTTTTAAATGTACAAACAGTAATAATAAAGTGAATAATACAGTACTAATGTATAAACCGTAACACTTACTGTGCATTACAAGGTGAGCTGATATGTAGATGATATTCCAAAAGTGGAATGGTTACACTGGTAAATGAAATAAAAATCCACATTGGAGAAATAAAGGACAAAATCTTGGAGATGGTACACTAGGGCCCTCTTAAGCTAACTAACAGAACAAAGGAATCAGGTCACATGACCTGTCTCCTGAGTTGAGTAGGGTGGGGATTTGGGATAATTTTCTTGACGACAGTATTCAGGATCAGGTCAGTAAACCACGGACATCGATACTGACTGATAATTGTTGAGCTACACGATCACTGCCATGTGCGATTACCATGAAGTAAAGCTTGGTACTGCAGTGCACCGGGTGGTTACGTGACGGTGCACGGGTAGACCGCAGCTGACAAATACACCAAGAGATGCGTCCGTGTTGGCCAGACGATAGCCATTGTTCATGAAGATTGTTTACATTGCAAATAGGGGAGTAGTTTTAATACATCACCATTGTTAAAGCAGAATATCAAACATAAGGAGATCATAAATCGGAGGACACCTGTACTGCACTCGACAGCATTCACTCCCCCAAGTTGTAAACTTAGGTACCCATTTACAGCTGGGTGAACTGGGAGTGCCCAGGGATCAAACTACTGACCCACGGAACAGGAGGTGAGCACGGTAGCCACCCAACCACCACACTCCTACAGAATTCAAGTAAGTTTAAGTAAATGTGTAAAAACTAAAAAAATGGGGTAAGTACTTTGCTTACATGTGAGACAGGATGTTGATGTAATTTTCAAAGAAAAATAAATTATGCTGGATGTAAACTTGCTTCAGTTAACATGATACTGTATGGGTCGTTTGTTACACATAATATATATTATAGCTTAAAAATAAAAAATTACCTTGCCAAAATTGCACTGTAAAAACAATGCTGGCAACACTTTTTATTTAAAGTTCCTGTTTTCTCGTTCTCCCTTTTTTGTCTCATATATTTAATATAAATATAAGATAATTTTAACACAAACAAGTTAACTGTTTTACTGGAAATGTATTCATGTTGTAAGAACTGACCATTGTGGCATCATCGCCAGCATAGAGCCATACCAGAGCATTGTAAAATATCTTTCCTGTACTGTACTGTTTTGTCTTCCACTTTCACAATTTCTGTGCTGCAGTTAGTACATAAATTTCAAGTAGTTTTATTACAGCACTGCACTTACAGTATGTTAGATCCTAGACCAAAAATAAAGCAAAAACACAAAAAAAAATTAAAAAGGGGTTAGCTATGGGGGATTTTGGCTCTGATTAGGAATGCAACCTTTTCTAGGAATGTAACCTCAACATAAGTGAAAGCAACCTCTATATATATTATATAAAGCCACAAGGTAAAGAGTTCAACCACTTAGGTATTTACTTAATGAGTACATATCCTACATAAAGACAAGAGTATGTCACCAAAGGCGAAATAGTCTTGGAACTGGCTACTGAAGGCTATATCGATGATTAAACCCTTGCAAATTTAAACCACATAACATTTGGACTTATACATGTGTTTATGAATACAAAGGTCACATATACTGGTGTCAAAACAACCACCTTCTTGGGACCCAGCCCAGATACAAACAGGACTGATATTTCATAAGCAACCTCACAATACTAAAAACCAAAGAAAAAAATTTGCCTTACCTTAATGCTAATATTCACATCTGAAGAACCCCTTTGGGTTGACACTTGGTTGTTTTGTCGACAAAAATACAGAAGGAAGCAATAACTGCCCACTGAGGCTGGCAGCCACGAAATAGTGGGTCAGCAGTGGATTTGACCTGGGGTCATTTGGATTGTTAGGGTTGGGTTAGATTCACACAAATTCATTGATGGTGGAGTAAAGTGACCAGGGAAACTGAGTGCTTTATTGGATAGTTGAGGCTCTAATTCAGTGGTGGGCAACCTGTGGCCCATCAGGCTTCTGAATGTGGCCCATTAAACATCTTGATTGAACTTTACCCACATAAAGCACATGAAAGAATCATACAAGCAGCAGCATATTAATTTGCCCATTTGTTAAATTTTTTGGCCATCAATAATCATTTTTGTAATTTGAGGGTATATACTGTGTAATAATATCTTTATAATACACTGATAACTTTGATTAACTTAATTCTTTGATATATGTAATTAGATTTTCCACACACGGCAGACATATTAATTTTTAATAAGAAATATTTGGCCAGTATTTAAGTTTATTTGTTAAGTCATGGTTGGAGCACTTGACCCAATTTCAATCTTATGACCCATTGAGACAAATGGGAGCTGCTCATGTGGTCCACTCACTAGCTTAGGTTGCCCATTATTGATCGAAGTCGAACTCAAGTTCTCTGGAACAAGCTGAAGAGTAACATGTCCTCTTTATTCTAGAACCACTGACACAAAAGGGACAGGAAGAGTAACTAAGGACAACTGGTAAGTCACCTAACAGTCTGAGAGGTGACTAGTGGAGGGCATAAGAAAAATAATACCATCAGGAACATCTGCTCTGAGGATATTCTCAACATAATGACATTTTCCAACTGGCAGACAATATCTTATATTTTTGTTGTTTTGTTATTAATCCAATTTTGCTTAATCCCCTAAAATGGGTTGTTGCAATAAAATCAGTAAACACTTTGATAATAATATTTACCATAATCTAATGAGCAAACAGTAAATCAATATACCTGTAATCACTATCTATTTACAACAATGTTAATGTAAACTTACTGCAATCAAATAATGATAAGAAACATTATCAGAGGTACAACAAAAAGAAACTGTTAAGTAAGGTCACCTGCCCATGGTGTCTAGCCCAACCTTTCCCTCCTGTCTCATATTCAAAACACATGAATCCTGAAGAAACTAATCAGTTATAAAAAATTACTCACTGTTCAGGGTGGAGTTCTGCCTTGATGTATGGCATGAAGTTTGTCATGCTAACATAAGTGATAGTGAGCTTAACACCATCTTCTTCTTCAACGTAAGTACCGCACCAAGAGTCAACAGAAGTATCCATGGGTCTCGGTACTGACACATTGAACATCCCATGAACCAGGCAGCCAATGTGGTTCACAGTCTTCTTCTTCACAACACCTAGTGGGGTAACTTTATATGATGACAACACTTAATGCTGACTTTTTTATTTAAATACAATACCTGTACAGTACAGTACTGTTTAAATTTCAGTGAAGTCCACCAAGTTCATTACACACCTCTCTCAACAACTAAGGAAGATTATACATTCTCCTCCAACACAATCCCTCTCACTCTTTATTCTTGTGGTGTCAGTAATTTATATAATTTTAAACACATTAGCATCGTTGCTCATCTATACAGATGAACCTCATGGCAATATTGTACTGTATATGATTTTCATCAAACAAAACAAATGGAATAATGGAAACCTGTAAAGTCTGCCTGTTTTAATAGCTTTATGCACCTATACTTTCCAAAATTTTAATACAGTCATCCCTCGGCTAACGAACGCCTCGGTTAACGAATTACCTTCCATAAGACTCTTCAATTCGGTTAACGAACAAAAATTCGGTTTACGAAATTTTTACGAAATCATGTCAACATGTTTTCACTTGCTCACCAGCTGGAATATTAATCCGCCAATACAGTAATCGGTTCTAGGGCTTAAATTCGTTCCCATTTGAGTAAATATCAAGAAGTTGTACTATTCAATAATTTTCCAAGTTTTATATTTAAATTTTTAGTCATTTTAACAGTTATTTAACATAATTGCAGTACAGGAAACTAGTTTTTGGTGCACCAATCAGCCACTTGACTCACCCAACAAGGCGTCAGTTTGTATCTCTGGTCAGTGGAGGTAACATCTTGCTTGTGGCTCTCTTGAACATAAACTATTTTTACATTTTTACAGTGCAATTATTGGTAATTCTGAAATTTATTTTACATATTGACAATATATAGTGCAGTGCAGTGTTGATTTAAAGAAAATAATCTTGAATTACAACTAGTGAACTTAAAATTTTATGGGTGAAATGACGGCATGAAGCATGGGGTGATTTCTCTTCCACCCCCACTTCCTTCTCTTCTCCCTTCTCCTCCACCTCTGCTTCTAATTCCCATCATCATCATCATCAACCAGGAGCCTTCTACATACACACCTCAAAGTAAGTGTACGTACTTTACTGCATTTATTTTTACTTTGTATGTAATTTTCGGTGAGCTGGAATCAATTACCCAAAATCCCATTGAAACAATGGTTTCGGTTAACGAAATTTTTAGTTAACGAACGACCTTGTCGAACGAATTGTGTTCGTTAACCAAGGGACCACTGTACCATTCTTGATTCAATCTGAAGACTACAGATTTGGAGTAGCAAATAGAAAACCGCTAATTTACATGAGTTTTGGAGATAAAATTTCTGTATTTGTTCATCATATAGAAATGAATCACATTATATTAAATTTCAATACTAAATGGGTTTAGTTTTCTGTTTAAATTCCATTTGAAGAACCTTTGCCAACAAAAACTCATTTATACTCTGGCAAGGAGAATTGTGAACTCTTGGAATAATTTGCCAGTGAGCGTTGTGACGGCACCGAGTGTGAGCTCATTCAAGGCCAGACTTGACCAACACTGGTGCAGGTTCAGATATATTCAGGAGCCAGTGCAAGCCCAGTATCTGCCAATAGTGCGTAGCAAATGTGGCTGACCACCCAAGTGGCTAATGAGCAGACCAGTGGCGAAAGGATAAAAGTAAAGTAAAAGGACATCTTTACATATCAAGCACATGTATATTTGTAGTTGTGTGTATAGTACTTACTAGCAACAGCAGTAAGCATAGAAAATGGTAAACTATGAAGAATTGTTTGCAAGGTGACTGTGCTATATACAGTATCAAACATCTGTCCCCGGTCCGAATAATTACCCAAATGTACCCAAATGTAGCCGCAATGAAGTCAAATAATGGTCCTACATGAATAAATCGGACTGCTAATCATTTCTTGACTAGTATTTGGTGTCAGAAAGTCACAAAAAATTGGAAAACTTACTTTAATCTGAGTTAATAGATCGCGTGCATGTACCGAGGGAGCGAGGAATTACCCAAATGTAGCCGCAATGAAGTCAAATGATGGTCGTACAAGCGTAATTCGGGCTGTGAATCACTTCTTGATTATTATTTGGTGTCATAAAGTAAAAAAAAAAATTGGTAAACTTAATTTAATCTGAGTTGTGTTGTGTTAGGTTAGGTTAGGTTAGGTTAGATTAGATTAGGTTAGGTACATGCACTTGATCTATTTACTCAGATTAAATTAAGTTTACCAATTTTTTGTGACTTTGTGACACCAAATACTAGTCGAGGTTAGGTTAGGTTCGGTTCATGCACTCGATCTATTAACTCAAATTAAATTACGTTTTCCAATTTTTTTTTTACTTTGTGACACCAAATACTAGTCGAGAAGTGATTGGTAACCCGATTTATTCATTTAGGACCATTATTTGACTTCATTGCGGCTACATTTGGGTAATTAGTCGGACCCTCTGTCCCTGTTTTGATACATTTCCTGACTGCTGTAAGAATACTGTATTGTGGTTACAGTAGCTACCAGATTAAGACCAAACAGACTTACCTTACACCCATATGCAAAATGTTTTCCTATTCTCTCCAAACTGAACTCCCATTAAGAAAACATTCACAAGTTAATTCAAAGTGTCATACCATATATGTCTTCATCCACTGTCACACACACTATTATCTCCTCCCCTTACCTTCTAATATACTGCCTATTTCTGGAGCAAAGATGTAAAATTGGGCACGAATGATGATGTGGTTGAAAGGATTAGTATCAAACAGCCAACCATTAGACGACACAACCTGCACATCTTCATATGCCATGGCAATTCCACCAAGCCTGGAAACATCAAATGCAGTGTAACCATTAAAATTATTTGATGAATGTCGGAATTTTCTTACTCGATAGGTCAAGGGATTAATATATGGACTTCAAAAACTGATAATTTGGTGACGGAAACTATCCATATTAGATCATATAAAAACAACTTTGGCTATGCATGATACTTACACTTTAGAGTAGCGCTTCTTTAAGGCATTCAACTCCTCAAATACGCCTTTCTTAAGGTTTTGGTAATGCATGGGATGTACAAGTAACGTAAGTTGACTCTCCACCTTCTTAATACAAGACTCTGGTAAAGCAGCAAGTTTTCTAGCCTCCTCTAAGTAATCTTCGAGTGCCATCTTGGTGTCTTGAATGATCCAGGAATAATTAGTGTCATAGGGAACAATATATTCCTCACAGTCCCCTCCACTACAACCACTTCTTGTTATTACACGTGAACTACTCAATGGTTGGTTGGTACGGTCACTCGGTGTCGTACATAGTCGTAAAATTATCGTATTTTTCATAAGTTATTGTACCCACTAAACTAATCGATGGTGCGATTTTAAGTGATTAATCGTTTATTGCTCATTATAAAGGCATATAATGTTAATCCTCTAGTATTTTTACTGAATTTTATCAGACGATAGAAGCAGCAATTTTATTTACCTACGTAAGCAGTAATGCCAAGTAGAAAATATTGATGTTCTTAATTTGTGACTTAACATACTCTCAGACAGACAACAGTGGATATTCAATAGAAATCGTCATACAACTTCATATTGGTGCATTATATATATAATCCAGCTTAGGAATAAAATCAAAGGCAACAGCATGTTAATTTGGCCAACAATTATAAAATTTGGAAAAATACTCATGGCATAATATAAATTATTTAGTACCACCATATATGATTCCAAAATACAGAATTTCTTTGTATGAATCTAATAGTGTTGAAGATCATTATTATATTGATAGAACTTGGATGTCGACAGAATATTTATTTCACCAAATATTCCCTAACAAAACGGCAATACATGAGAATACGAGATTTGGTAACAATTTAAGGTATTCGTTTTCATTCAGCAAGATGAAAGCAAGAAACCTTTTATATGTCTCATTCTAAAATTGTTGTACGGTTAATATATCCTTTACTACACCTAGTAATTTGGTGTAATTTAATAAAATTTTGAGTACAGATGGAAACTGAGTATTTTGGGGGGAGAAAAAGTAAATAAAATAAATATATAACCGGTCATTAAACGGATGAAAACGAACACCATCCGTAGTGTGCCACCAGCTGAGCGGCCCGTCCAGGTGTGCCGTGTACATAAAACTTATTTACACCACTAATTTTACCTTTAATTTGAACACTCCTGTTACAATGCAAGCTTTGAGAAGTATCATAACGAGTAATTACAGTGCTCTTACCTGTTGTATGAGGTATGTGCTTTGATTCTTGTAGGCTAAGGCAACAAAATTGGAATTTATTACCGTATATTTTATGATCTAGTATAATATAGTACAGTATATTAGCCTTCTTGATAATGCATAAAACTAACGAAATTTCATACTTGTTATGGTATAGCATCAGAAGAGGACAACCACAGAAATTAGTTATGAAAAGAAAGGTTTTTCTAGTGGTTTTTATGGTGTTAAAATGTTATTACAGGTACTGTTTTAACAATTGAGCTCTTTCAGCGTGTACCAAAGATAATAGTTACATTAGTCCATCATCAATAAAAAAAATATTTATGGAATTGTGTTATGACTAAACTTTTTACGGTGTTTCAGTCGAATCCGATCTTCGTTTCTGTTGGAAATGAATCATTATGGAGATGCATATAACCCCCCACATCCAAAAAATTTATTACACAAAGTGGGCAGGGCTTTGAAGTAACTGGGGTTATTATTCTGTATTTACCATGTATTGAAATTTATATTGATTAGGCAGCAGTATCACGTGACATTGAGACACGTTGATTAGCGGAGTAATTAGTAAACGGCGTCTCCTGCAAACTTATACTTACTTGAGTAAAATTGAAAGTAAAAATAAAAAATATAAATATAAATTTGTGATGAAAAAATAATGAAGTACAGCATTCTGTTTGTTTGTTTTTTTGCTGTCTCCCTATATAAATATTATGAAGCTCCAAAGTTGTCCTTTATGAACAAATTTTATCATATCTCTTGTGATGGCCAATAAACTGTTTTTATTACGTTGCCTTGTTTGAGGTTAGGTTAGGTTTCTCAAGAATTATTTAATTCTCAGCCATCGTGAGACAGTATGATGACATTTGTTTGTACAATTAACCACGGCTATCTTATATTGTGTAGTTAGTTGCTGGAAATGTTCTATGGAATGGTTGTGTTGTAAGCCAAGAAAAGGATGTCAGTATGACAGTGGCCTGATATAGATGAGTGTTCAAGATGAAAAAGTAAAGACAAAAATATTACAAAAATTGTTTGTGCAATACTCATCTTTTGAGGAGATTTTCTTGAGGTACAAGGAGATGAGAATAGGCTACTGAGTCAGGTTGAGGTAATGAATGAAGCATCAAGTTTTCATGTACTGCACTGGGTACGTGTTGTTTCCAAAAGGAAGAAGACCTCGGAAATAAGATTTTATAAATTGGAATTTAATTTTGGGTGGTGCACATGTGTATATGAAATGAGCGGGTGCAACACACCTAAAATACAGTACAGTATAAAAAAGCAGAAGCTATATGAAAACTGAAAGCTGTAAAATCATAAAATGCAACCAAATGTATGGTTGATTACATATATTTTTGCTTGTGTTTCTTCAGACATCATGTGGGGAGACAGTCGGCAGTGTGTATCTTAAGAAAACAATGTCGCTTTATGAGTGCAGAGCCTCTGATGGCCCCAAGTCCTGATGGCGCACCAAAGGTTTGTTGAGTAATAGATTTTAATTCCATACATTGAATACATAAGAAAATGTAGAGTAGACTAGTAAGCTGATTTTTAAATTAAATAATAATTACGGTACATTACAGTACTATGGGACATGCAAACACAAAGTGTAACAATATGTTCTACCCTCAGGTTTATCCAGAAAAGATTCAGAGCATTGTGTCCCAGATCTCCCATCTGACACTGGTGGAGGTAGCAGACCTCAATGAACTGCTCAAGAAGACACTCAATATTTCTGATGCTCCAGTCATGGCATATGGAGGGATGCCAGCACCAGCTGCTGCCCAGGTAGGGTAAAGATGATGAGTTTAATAGCAACTAATAGCAAAAATATTAGTTACAGTATTAAATCTTTTTCATTAAGCTTTCCATTTTCTTCACTTTACTTTTCATGTCACAAGTAACCCATTTACACTCGCTTTAGAAATTGGAATTTGCACCAGACTCGACAGCTGATGCACCATCCTGACAACAACAGACACCACACTGCCACCCTCGCTTAACAGTCATAAACAAACAAACCAAAAATATTTCTTACCTCATCAAATCTTTTTTATTAAGCTTTCCATTATCTTCACTTTTCTCGTCACTAGCAACCCATTTACACTCGCCTCAGAAGTCGTAATCTGCAGCAGTCGGCTGCTTTCTCGTCACTCACTCAGAAGGACTGAGTGTGAATGCATGAGTGAGCAGCCAGGGTGGCGCCTCTGGTTAGCAAATAATGCATTTGTTTGCCATGGCAGTACATTTGAAATATTTCCTGCCCGATTTCCCTTGCAAAATAAAAACACATCACTATACAAGTACGTATATTGGAAAATGTCGATAATTTTGGTAGCTGCAATTTTTTTTTTTTTTTATAAAGTTGCAATATATCCCAACCCTACTGTACCTGTACATTATTATTTATTCTCTATATTCTTTAATGCTTTATTTGTTTTTAATACTTGTGATAAATAATGAAAATATAGTATAAACATTACAATTGAATGTTTTGGTTTACACCATGATTTTCATAAGAGTACTATACCCCTGATAATACTATAACTGTTCTAACAGGAGGAAGAGGAGGAGGAAGCTGCTGCTCCAGCTAAGGTTCAGACCAGCTTTACACTTAAGATGAATAAATATGATGAGTCCAGAAAGGTGGCTTTGATTAAGGAAGTCAAGGCACGTCTGGAAGGTTATAATCTTGTACAGGTAAGTGAATGTATGTAAAATATGTATTTAAATTGTGTACACTTTTCTAGATATTTTTGTTTTATAAGTAGTGTGCTTTTGAAGTTTTACTTGTGAAAAACAAAGTGGATTGATTTAATCTGATGTGTGTGTGTGTGTGTACCATATGTCTCTCTTACAATACGTTTGGCCATAACTGTACTGTACTTGCATTTATATGTTGTTGTCACAATGCTTCTTATTTGGCCATTGCAGTAATGAGAGCCACCTGGCATTGGGCTTTTCTATAAAATAGGATTTCAGGACCAATTCTTCATTAATGAAAAAAAGGAGAATAATGTATACAGTAGTGATAAAAAGGCCCTTTTTTTTTTTAAGATGCACCAACTATATTCCTTGTACTGTACATTGTGACACTCCAGTTGACTATGGTCTTTGTAAGAAATCATTATTAAAATTACCTGTATCCTATTTCATTAAACACAAATTTTCTTCCTGAATATAGACAATTTTAATACATTTGTCACTGAAAATAAAGTTTTAGGTGCCTCTTGCAGTTTATAGAGTGGTGTTTGAGACCCTCATTGACTGGGTTGTCATAAAAATATAATTTTTCCAATTTATGTCACTGAATGTTATAATTTGTGTGTTGTCTTGTCCACAACAGGCTAAGAAATTTGTGGAGAGCTGTCCATGTGTGGTTAAGGCTGACATACCTAAGGATGAGGCTGAACAGCTGTTGGAATCCTTTAAGGCAGTAGGAGCTGAGTGTGTTATTGAATAGGTCGGTAATAAGCATACAGTATGTCTAACTTCATGCTGATATGGTAGACTGTCATTTTATCTAACATAATGCATGAATATTGTTTGTACATACCGTTTAAACTATAAAAGTACCAGTTACATGGAGAGAATTGTAATGTGTCAAAACTTTTTGTTGCTCATATAAGTGAGAATTTTTGTATGCCATTGATAAAAGATTAATACTGTACTAATTTAAAAGTTCACTTAAGGTTGATTGTGCAGTGAGAGAATAAAGTATCTTCCCGGTGTTTTTACGAAAACGTGTACTTCATAGAACGGTTAAGCAAGGGGTTGCTAGTGACACCATTCACTGTGATGGATAGTCAGATTTCATTATACTTCAGCCAAAGCTGGGAAGATATTTTGTTCTCTCACTGTACATTCATATGTAGTTTCTGATACATTGGTTGTTAAAGTGCATTGGTATTTTAAATGTTAAAATACTATAGATACCTGTACTGGCTTTATTAAATAAAGTACTGAAGTGGAAGCTTTTTTTTTTCAAATTTCCCACAATTATTTTTAATGATACTAACCCTGATAGTTCATCTTTTCAGTTTCACTAAAATTCATCCAAGCATTTTGTGGAGATCCATGAGAAGATTAAACATTTGTGCATTAAAGGAAGCAACAGAACCATATACAGGCAGTCCCCAACTTATGAAGGTTCAATTTATGAAAAAAAATGTCCCATGATTTCATTTATGAGCACTAAATCCAAAGGTGAAAAAACTTTTTTGCCACTTATTTGCCGTCTGAATTTTCAAGAGAACAAAAATCTCTTCTTATTTTAACAATGATCACCTGTTAACCCAAATCAACATGAATTAGGAAGTAAAAGGTATTCCTCTTAATTCATTTTATAATTATTTTATTTTTGGAGATTTCCCTGTTTTCTACTACATCAGTCAACCCCTTGAGTCAGCAGGACTTATCTGGTATGCCCTCTAACATCATGTATCACATCACAAGAATGTACCTAGTACATCCTCTAATCTCCATAACAGTATGAAAATTTGGGAGGGTGAAATTGCTCTGATATGACACTAGTCTTATTCTAAGACACTGGTATCCCCCCTCAGCCTTGTCAGATTTATTTACTTTTCCCTGTCTTGCATTGGGGTGAACACTGAGCTTACTGTATTTATCTGTTTTCTTACCTCTTTCTCTGAGTGGCCAGCCTGTTCTGTTTACTTGTTTGCTAAGAGACTGACCACCACATGGTAGGTGGTGGGCTGCCAGCTGAGTGATGGGAGTGTTCATTCACTCACACACACCCTCCCTCATCCACCTCCTCTGATGATTATAGTGGTTGGTGACCATATCAGCCCCTCTGAGTGAAGGGGTTAATTTAACTATCGGTAAGTTATAACCCACTTTCTACAGGTATCCTCCACTTAATAAATGGGCTAGATTCCTGGAAAACCATTCTTTAAGTGAATTTGCATGTCTCGATTAACAACAAATGGGAAAGATAGGATTCACAAACAAGAAAACCGACCAAACTAATGAAAAATAGAATGCATCTATTGTAATTTACTACCCAACACATTAAAAACGGTAATAAAATACCAACTAGATGAAAAGATGCAGCTAAAACCATTAAGGAAAAGCTAAATGAAAGTTTAACACAACCACCCCATTTGCATAAAATGTAGGTGGGTGACCTCAAAGCTCACCATAGCAACTCAGCCCAGCTGGAACACTGCCTCCACTTCCCCCTCAAGCTCCCTCGCTTGGCATGCTAACTTTTGCACACTAGGAAATGTTTACTCCTTTTATGTTTTTGACCTTAATATAATGTAGTTCTTTCTTTTACTTTTTTCCACATGCATACCAGTCAACAAAACATTACCGAGTTCTTCATCCGCCACCCACCACAGCCAGCCCAAGTCAGTGATAGTGAGGATATGGACTTTCAGGGGTTTGACAAAGAAGCCCTGCAAGCCTCTGTGGTGGATAGTGATACAAGTGATACAGGCGAGGGCCAATAATCTGCCCTCTGCCTCGGAACCAACCCCCCATCCCCGTGTGCCCAGCCATCTCTTCTACGAAGTTAATTGTTAAAAAACCTAATATTATTGATATTTCTTTAAATATTAATTGTGTGTGCATACCATCATAAAATTAAGATGTTATTTTTACTACAACGTACGTATTGTGTCGGAAAAAGGGTAGTCTGGGGGTCGGCCTAGTCCCTATTCCAATTAATCCCATATGTTATTTCGTTTACGCGTTTCTCGCTTTACGCGGACCTCCATGGGTTTAATTGACCGCGTAAACCGAGACTGTACTGTATATCAATTGATTGGTGTTCAATACACTCGGGCATTTTTAACACTGAATAGATATCAGTGAGTACATTTATTGGCAGTAATACAGACATTAAAAATAGATATGGTATGAAATGCCAAAAATCAATAGTACTGTAAATAAGAGTACAATAGTATTATTATTTCATGTGAATATCTGAAATAAAAAAACCCTGCATATTATTCCAACTTAGAAAAATAACACTAATGTAAAGAAACTTGCATAAATTCCTCACTATCCTGAACTTTTGGAGAAATGTTAGAAAAAATTAAATTGCCTAGTACCAGGTATTTACTGCTTCCTCAAGCTTTGTAATTATTATTATTAGCCTTAAATCTACTGCAGGCTGGCACCATCTTATGGTGGAAAGGAAGTAAAACTGTACTGTATCTGTGAGTTCATGGACTATCCAAAGTGACTTAATAATAACTATATGATGAAACTGGAGTAACTGGAGCAGCATGTTAATACATAAATACATTACCATTCTGTAAACAGCTCACTTTAAAAGAAGCTATTTTATCATAAACATACTGTTAAGGGAGATAGTGGACAATAACAAAATACAATTTGAGTTCATGACATGTAGAGGGCACAACAGTGGTGTTATATAAGGCCAAGAAAACCTAAGGAAGGAGAGAAAGTTGTAGTTTGTATTTGCAGACTTTGAGAAAGCATTTGATGTGTACAACAATGAGAAAGCTAGGGGTCGAGGAGTGCTTTGTTTGAGTGGTTATGGCATTAGTATATGAACGCTCAAAAACTGTTATGAAGTTAAATGATGAGGTTGTGCTAACCATGGGAGAATTTCAGAACATAACCCCAGTCGGTGGCAAGGAATTACTATACTGTACAATGAAAATCTAAAATTAAAGCTCAAAACCTTAATACTGTACAGTTAACCCTCACTTTACGCGGTTAATGTAACCCGGAGGGTCCCGCGTAAAGTGAGAAACGCGTAAAGTGAATAACATAACATATGGGATTAATTGAAATGGAGTCCGGGCCGATCCCCAAACTCCACTTTTTGACGACACACAACTATGTTGTAGTAAAAATTTTATCTTAACTTTATGATGGTATGAAAAAACAAGTAATATAGAAGAGGTTAGGTTAGGAAAAATAAAGGTTAACATAGGAAAAATAAAGGTTAGGTTAGAAAACTAAAAGTTAGGTGGAACACTTACGGTAGTAGAAGAGATGGGTCGGCATACGGGGATGGAGGCTGGTTCCGAGGCAGAGGGCAGATTACTGGCCCTCAGGTGAATCACCATTACTAGGTGAATCACCATCACTGTCACTTACAGTTGTCAGGGCTTCCCTGACAAATCCCTCAAAGTCATCACTTCACTGTCACTATCACTGGCTTGGGCTGGCTGTGGTGGGTTGCGGGCGAAGAAATCTGTTATGCTTTGCTGACGGCTGGCGTTGATGTTGTCGTGATACACCTTGATGTACGGCTCCATAGCCTGCACCAGCCGGGTATGGAAGACTTCATAGCGGTCATCGTCATTGTCGCGGGAAAGGAAGGACTTCATTTTCTCTGCACACTCCATGGCACCCTTAATATCACTATGACTTAAACTGTGTTCTTCGGAGAATGACGCACCTTCTTCCTCCTCTTCACTGACGTGTTCTTCTTCCAACATCTCGTCGGCAGTCACTTCAGGATCTCTGATCACCTCCAGGATGTCGTCGTTGGTGGTCTCGGAGAAGCCTGGAACTGTAACAGTCTGCGCAGCTTCTCTGGCAAGGTCCACTGCTACTGCAACATTCTGAACCTCACCAGTCACAGATTGACTCCTCCTCTCACCTGGTATTCCATGCAACACATGTCTCCATGCGTGACGAATTGTAGCAATAGACAGCTGATCCCATGACTCCACCAAGAAGTCCACAGCTTTCTTGATGTTAAATACTCTCCAGAATTGTTTGAACAGTATTTTTTGCTGTTCCAACTGTTGATCCTCATCTTCTTCGCTCTTGCTATCGGTGGTGGTGTCACTCAGGTTACGCAACTCTTCCCTGGTGTTGGTGTAGTCGTTCAGGAGCTGGAATTTTTTTGTTGAGAATGCAGCTTTTACATTACAGATTAACTCTTGGTCCATGGGCTGTAATATAGACGTAGTGTTGGGAGGAAGGAAGACCACTTTTACGTTGGGGTGACGATCTAACAGTAGGGGCGAGTGTCCTGGTGCGTTGTCCAGCAGCAACAAAATATTGAATGGCACATTCTGTCGCTCACAGAATTTTTTTACATCGGGAACAAAACAGTCATCAAACCAGGAGAGGGACAGTGTAGAGAACATCCACGCCTTACGTGCGGTCAGCCAGTGGACATTTAGCTTGGTCATGTCCATGGTTTTGTAGGCGTGCGGCTTGCGTGCTGTGTGGATCACCGATAACTTGAGCTTACAGGTACCGGAGGCATTGGTGGTAAACAGGACGGTGATGCGTTCCTTCTGCATCTTCCGGCCCCGAATCCTGCTGGCATTCTTTACAACGAAGGACTTGGAAGGTAGCTTTTTCCAGAAAAGACCAGATTCGTCCATGTTAAACACCTGGTCGTCACTGTACTGTCCTTCCTCCATAATCTCACGTAAAAACGGAGGAAATTCCCGAGCCGCAGCACGGTCAGCACTCGCTTCTTCACCACCAATGTTTATATTGGTGATCTTGTTCCGGATCTTAAACCTCTGTAACCACCCAGAGGAAGCATTAAAGGGTTTGGGCTCTGTAATTCCCATCTTTCGTGCCACTGCGATGTACAGTTCACGTGCGTAGTCCTTAACAGAGCGCGTGTCGACCGCCATGTTCCGTCGCGCCTGACGCACCAAGTACCTCACAAGTAATTTTTCTGTCTTGAGAAGCACCTGGTTGTGAAAATACTTGATCATAGAAGCACCTGTAGACTTTGTGATCTTCATGTGCTCCTTTATCTTGGCTGCATCCTTCTTTATTGTTCGAATCGTAGATTCATTCACACCATGCTGGCGCGCCAAATCAACCTGCCTTGTTCCTTTCTCCAACTCTTGGATGATGGTATACTTCACCTCGTAGCTTAAGGAACGTCGTGTCTTCTTTGGCTTAGTGCTGCTGGGTCCAGGTAAGGAAAGGTTTCTCTCTGGGGGTGGTGGTCCGGCGGAAGCCATTTTACGGAACAATGGATGCGCGTTTACACGGAGTGGCCTTGAGGGATGAAACTGCCGCGGCTAGGTCAAGCGTCGTCTTTCCTCCCTCCCTCCCTCCCCCGGGTGGACACGTCATAATACTTTAAGCCAATTACAGCTAGCAGCAGAGGGGGGTAGGGATGCATGGCCAATCACAGGTCTGATACGTCATATGACGTCAGTGATAACGCAACAAAGACACACACTGCGCAACCTTACCGCGCCGCTTGCCCAAGCGGAGGGAGGAGGAGGGAGAGGCGAGGAGCACAGGCAGGCAGGCGGGCGGGTGGCGGGTGGGGCGAATCTAAAAATAGCGTCGCGCCGGACACTCTCCGAGTAATGGGGTTCACGTACCGCATAATGTGAGCACGTGAGGATCTGGCAAGGCACCGCGTAAACGTGGAAACGCGGAATGCGGGACCGCGTAAAGTGAGGGTTAACTGTACAGTACTATACTGTACACCACAAATAGGCTCTCAAACAACCAAGATATGGCAGTGTGAACTGGGTAATATAGGAATCAAAGACACTTATTCTAACAGTCCTGCAGCTGGACTCGCATCAAGTTCTGAAGTTAAATGGTATAAAATTCTCTTTCAGTGTAGCTAATAAAAAGTTAGTAGCTACATGGCCAACAAAATCTTGCATGTAAATTTAAACTTAAAATATCCTTATATCTCATTTTACAGAGTCTGGTTCAAACATCTCAATATTGTCAGCATCAGCAAATCTATGTGCTGATGCCACAGGGTCTTGATTTCTGACTGGAATTTAAGAAGCACACAAATTTTTAATTAGATTACCCCTCACTTCCATATAGGGAGCGGCTGAGTTAAGAACATCTGACTTACGAATACCCAGACAAGAGAACGAATTTATATATTGTAAAGTACAATGTAATATTTCATTACTGATAAAATGTATTTAAATAAGATAGAAACAGCTTTTTTACCAAAGTACAGTGACCCCTCGTTTAACGAACACCTCGGTTAACGTAATTTCGATTAACGAACTGCCTTCCATAAGGATCTTCAATTCGTTTAACGAAAAAAATTTCGCTTAACGAACTTCTTACGAACCGACCTCAACATGTTTTCGCTTGCACTGACCGGGCAACCAGCTTTAGTATCAGTCCGCCAATACATTAATCGGTTCTAGGGCTTAAATTCCTTACTATTTTTGTAAATATCAAGAAGTTTATACTATTCAATAATTTTTAAAGTTTAATATTCAATTTTTTAGTCATTTTAACAATTATTGAACAAAATTGAAGGTAAAGTGACTAGTTTAATGCGCGGCATCCAGCCTCTTAACACAGCAAACAGGCGTCAGTCTCTCTCTGTTTTCAGTGGAGGTAACATCTTGCTTGAGACTCTCTTCAACTAAACGCTTTTTTTCTGTGTTTCCAAGCAAATTATTGGTCATTTTGAAATATATTTTATATATTGACAATATATAATGCAGTGCAGCGTTGATTTAAAGAAAATAATCTTGAATTAAACCAGAGAGCTAAAATTTTATGGGTGAAATGGCACCATGGGGTGACTTCTCTTCCACCCCAATGCCTTCTCTTCTTCCTTCTCCTCCACCCCCATTCTAAATCCCATCATCATCATCATCATCCAGGAGCCTTCTACATACACACCTCAAAGTAAGTGAACTTTTCTACCATTTTTGTTGAATTTAGGAAATTTTCGGTGAGCTGGAACCAATTACCCAAAACCCATTGAAACAATGGTTTCGGTTAACGAACGACCTTCTGGAACGGATTGAGTTCGTTAACCGAGGGGCCACTTAAGGTAATTAATTTGTCAAATGAGATGCGACCGACCGTCTCGGTGTAAACAAGTACTACCGTATACGTGTGTTGGACAGTTGATCAGGGTCTACAGTCTATTGTACAAGCTTTATCCACCTTTTCCGTCATTGCCCAGTGTTTGAGCCATTATGTCTGACAACACTAAATCTGGTACTATACTTAGAAACATTAAAATTTTTATTGGGGCAGATTACGAAAACTACCATTGTTTTGTTTGTTTACCCCTCGGCAGATGGTGTCCCTCATAATTCATAAGGGTTAGGGCTCCTATTATTATGTTGTTGTTTTTTTACTGTACTGTAGTGTGATGAATAATATACAACATTATTCCAAGTTTTGAAGAATTTTACCTTTTTTACTCCCATTATTTTTTTTTTAATACTGTATAAGCATCAATAAAAGTATGACAATAAATCCATTTAACAAAATAAAACAAAACAAAAAATGGGAAAAATAGACATGAAGACAAGTACTGCACTACACCCACGAGTTTGTGTACTTTAGGATAACCATGAAATGCATCTGCCAGACACATGAAGCAGAAATGAAATTGCTCCAATAGGTCTAGCTTTTACACCTATGTTCTTCCCCATTCTGTGTATGATCTCATATCAAAGAACAAATGACACACCACAGTGGGACAAAACACCATACAGTACAGGAGGTCCCAGAGTTATAAACAAGTTATGTTTCTGGACCTTGTTCAGAAGTCTTCGTTTGTAACCCAGTACCATGTTAATGTAATTTCACAATAAAATAAGATTAAAACCCATCCCTACCTGCAAAATCACTTCAATTATAATCCACAAATAACAAATAATGTAAATAATGTACAAAATAAATTGTTATAATTACTGTACCTTGACACCCGAAGATGGCTTGATTACAGTAACGGATGGTGTATGGAGGACTGGTGGATGATTTAATTATTCAACAAAGTAGTGTCACATTCATAAATGTTGTACATGTACTGTACTAGCAAACAATTGTAAGTTGAGCTGGATTTTTATCATGGATACAATGGGATCACATTCATAAGTATGGGTGTTTTTACCTCATGGACACACTGTACTGTACTGTAAATATTGATTGAAATCAGAAAAAGTTTTCCATTACATAATACTGTATACCAAATACACACTTATGTATGATGAAGTGCAGTGGTGAATAAGTACAACTCATACTGAATATAATCTAAAGTAAAACACAGAACTTCATACAACTAAAACTTTGTATATAATCATAGCACTGTCCTCCACTATCTACCAGGGTGGATATAATTATGTAGATTGCCCTCATGCACCCCTATTTCTGCACAGTTAAGCACATTCTTCAATACTCACACCTCTCTCTGGCATTTTAACCTTCTATGTCTTCATTTTCTCCCTTTCTGTTTTCAATCATCCTCTCCATATGCTAATTACAGTGTAGAACCAAAATATTTAAATTATTGTTTTCACCCTCACCTTTTATATTCCATATTTTCCTTACATTTTAACATTAAATGTTTATTCAGTCTATACTGTACTGTACTTAAAAGTTAATGTACCCAACTTGCAATTTTCATGTACTGTACAAATAATTCAAAACTTTCCAATAAATTTCACTACTTTAAGAACTGCAATTCATTTCAATAAATACATTTTGGCTTAAGAAATACTAAAATCCTAGAAAAAGTTTTAAAAATTTACCATGATCATATACTGTACAGAACACATATACAGTACCCTGTATAATGAAATCACCAAATAAAACAAACAGACCATGATTACTGGTATGGTACTGTACTATACTATACTCATATCATGTTTATTCTTTTCACTCCTACAAACCTTATCCCACAATGTTATGCAATGGTGAAAATCAATCCTTTCACTCTTAAATATGTGACATTCCCATATCCCACTTGGTGCCATGCTTTATTGCCTCCTGGATGTCCCCCCCCTTTCTTCACTCTATCCTTCCATCTTCCTTGTCTTCTTCTTTCCTTCTATCCAACTCTGAATTACACACTCTTTATCAATCTTTTATTTCCCATTCCTCAAAGTCTATACATTGCATATGAACAAACCTTGGTCAGTATTCTATCCAACACTTACACTACTTCATCTCCACATTTCTATATTCCTTATTCTTTGTATCCTATTCACCTCACATATTACTATTTTGAACATTACAGTATTTGTTGTTGTTGTTTTTTCTTGCATCCAGAGTTCATACTGTACTCCCATAAATTTGCTGAGCTTCTGAACATCACTGGTGACAATAAATTTCTCCAACTCTTTAACCCTTCATCTGTTCCTCGATTTTCCCTGTGATGTCTGAAAAAATTATAAACTGTAAGATACTCTTAACAAATACAGATACTTCATTAAGAACAACCTACCAAAAAGTTAATGCCACATACATTATACAGTACTTATTCTAGTTCCTTTTTTTTCTCTATAGTTTCAGAGTAGCAATCATAATACAGTACAGCTACTCCTCGACATACGACCGCCCCAGTCGTACCAAAATTTTTTCAAATTACGTATTTTCGAGTCCCGATGTTAGTGATTGCGCTGTGTACTGACTAAATTTTCGTTTGTAATTCCTTTTAAAATGGCTGGCAAGCTTAAAAGTGAGAGTTTTGTGGTGCTGAGAAGAAAAAGAGACACCCATTTTAGATTTTCTATGTATTATTTAAGCATTTTCGACTTACGACCAATTCGACTTACGACCTGGATTTGGGTCCCTAAGTTGAGGAGCAGTTGTACAAGTAATGTAAAACTGTATATGATAAAATATGAAATTCAAACATTGATGCAGTACTACTTTATGTAGATTCTTAAAAAATAAAGTAGGAAGTACCATATGCTTATTACTACACAGTCAGCCAATTAAGTTCACAAAGACCCAACAAGTACAGTACAGGATAGGCCAAGAGATCTGGTAATGGTGTAAAAACCTCGCATCCAAATGCTTGATATACATGAACATGCCAACCAAACAGTATCCCACAAATAACAGATCATACATAAAATTTTATATCTATATAAACATCTAGAGTAAAAATAAAGCTTTAGATAACTGAATATAAATACAGTATAAAGGTCTAGGTATAAATACTGTAAGTCAGGTTTATGAAATTCAGATTTTCTACTAGTTACTCTTAATAGTGTCATCTGCTCAGTTTAATCCTACAGTCACTAAGTTTATTGTTTAATACATACAATAACTACTGTAATATGAAACTACTGTACAGAGGGAAGAACCCGGTAGCACCTTCTTGTTTTCATAAATTAGGTACTGTACAATAAACCCTTGTTAAATCATGACAATGTGTTTTGGTGGTTGCCATTTTATAATTATGCTACTCACGTTCTACATAGCACCTTAATCCTATGAAAGGAAAACTTTTGGTTCAAAACTGTGAAATCTGCACATTAGTTGGTACAGTACTTAAATATATACCGAGAAGGGAAATCTGGGTCTCTGTATGCAGCTGAAGCAATACTCATATAAATTGCATCAGACTCTGACAATAATGTGAAGGTAAGCTCTCATAAATAATGTAGAGAAAGAAGTGGTGGGTCCTGGTTCCACGTCGTCTAGTCTAGTGGGTGATGAATGAAGCAAAAGGCTTACTCCTGAGAGGAGGCAGAGTGTTGTAAGCCTTGGATGTTAATCTCAGGTTTATTGCCAGTTCCTGCTCAAACTACATCACCATAGGGGTGCCGCAAGAGCAGGGGGTGATGAGTGTGCTTGGACACCACCAATAATGGACATGTAAGGAAGCAAAGAAAAAATCTGCAATGAAGCAGATAGCAGTAAGCAGCAGATCTCAGAAAACAAAGGGAAGAAAAAACAACACAGCGTTTGAAGGTGACTCCTCAGTTCATTTTAGTATGAGAGGTTGTGTGGGTACTGGCATAAGGTGCTGTTGTTGGTAGCATTGGAGGTGATGTGAGTAGTGGTATAAGGTTGTGTTGAGGATTGTGGCATAAGGCATGAGTGGCTATGTGGGCAGTGGCATAAAGTTGTATTGTAGGTGGTAGTATGGCAGCAGAGTTGTCTACTAAATGGGCAGTACTGGATACGATGAAAGAAACTAACCTTACAAATGCCCTAGAGGTACAGTCTCGTTCAAGATTCTTTGAACACTGCTGGAGACAGCTGGCAACTCAAGGCCGTTTGTTTACTGTAGTACGTAGTACAATATAATACGAAACAACAAAGCCCAACCATTAATTAAGCAACGGGGAACTAAGTAGCCAATCACCGATCACTTTTGCATTCATTCATAATTTTGACTACGTACTATAGTAAACAAAGGGCCTTGAGTTGCCAGCTGTCTCCAGCAGTGTTTGAAGAATCTTGAACGAAACTGTGCATAGCCCTGAGGATATGCTAATGAAGTTCTTAGCCAATACCTAGGTCCTTCTCTGTGAGATGAAATTGGGAAACAAGCTACTGTAGTACATACCAAAGTATAAGGAGATGCAATACCCTTCAGGTCATGCAACCATCAAATGCAATTATGATGAATTAATTTAATCATTATGACATTGGATATATAATACAGTACTACCTGATAACTCCACACTTATATGATTTCAACTCAGACACTGCTTCAAACTTAGCCTAAGACTTGCTCTTGACAGAGAAAGACTGAAAGAAAGAAAACTTTCACCCTACTTTAGATGTTCTGTACAGCTGAAGTGTTCATAATAAACTGTTGGCTTTGCTGACCTGCCATAGACAAAGAATCCTGCCAAAACATAAAAATTTACTCCTCAAAAATTAGTTTACAGCGAAAAATAAACTTTGATACTCACGGCTAAAATGTAACAGGGGTTTATTTTCCAATAATAATGGCTAACTACAGTATATCATGCTGATGAGAGAAAATAGCTTTATTAGGAACAGTACATATAATAATACAAAAACACATTTAAAAACACACAACACATGCAAAATTAATATAAAAAATCTTCACATTTCCTCCTTACCAGGATAGGGTATCCTACCATTCTTCTCTCAGGACATACGCCTAAAGATCTATAAATCAAATAAACAAGACCGTAAATATGAAAGTGTTCTTTCTGACAACTTAAATGATGTTTTGAAAGAGGAATTGAAAAGATAACCTACTTAAACTAGCTATTAGCTATTCTTACTATTTAACCGAGACATGACTAAGAACACTACCGGTATATTTAAGCGAACATCATGTCATAATTGCATTAGTTTCTTATAAAATTTACATACAGTAAATAAAATTTCAATTTTAGAGAACCTCTTATGAAAAGTCGAGGACAATTGGGGCTTACTGGTACCTGTACATCCTTTTAATTTGGAAATCTACCACAGCCCTTTTCAAATTTAATAAAATATTTATGGCATTTCTTGATGATACATTTAAGAAATTACTTTTAAATTTAAGTTTAATTATGGTAAACTCCACACAGTACATCAACACAATGCAGGGGAAACTTTATTCACAAATGCGATTGGAAGCAAAACATAATGTTATTACAGAGAGCCCCATAAACATGAAATTAAAAATAAATAAATTCCAGGTTAAGTTCTGTTTTACAAAGCTGGGACATCTAGACCTGAGATGACCCAGGATGTTTCACTGTTTTCACCAATTAGATATTACGTATGTATCCTGAGGCTGACGTACATGAATTGAAATCAGTGAATACCTAAAGTATGAAATGTATTGTATCAATATATACTTCAATATATATATATATATATATATATATATATATATATATATATATATATATATATATATATATATATATATATATATATATATATATATATATATATATATATATATATATATATATATACACACACACACACACACACACGTATGGGACTTTTTTTTTTGCAACTTCGGATTTTCGTAAATCGAACCTCCATAAATTGGGGACTACCTGCATCAAAAACTAAAATGTATTCCTGTTTTGTTTTAAAAATTAGAATCCTTCAGCAAACAATTCAGTCATACTGTTGACCCTCTCAATACTTCTGTAAGACATGATGCCGAGTGATCACTATAAACTTGAGAACATTTTGCTGGCGTTATGGTTCATACAGGTACATACAGACAACATATCATTCACACAAAATCCTCATCATATATAAATCAGTTAAATGATTTATATGCAGTAGAATATTTATAAATCAATACAGACTCACAACAAAGTAAACTGTATCATTCACAACAAAGTAAACTATCATTCACAACAAAGTTAACTATCATCCCCTAACTAATAGATAAAAAGATTGCTAAAAGATAAAGCAGCATGTACTCCTTTACACCTACTGACCATTTGACAGAATTACAAAGGAGCACCAAAAATAATGCTACAGTAATGCTGAAAAGAATACATCATTAACTGCCACGGACTATTACAATCTACACTCAAAGACATGGATCGGAAATTATGATTTAACAACAATAAATAAAACCAGCTGACTTGTAATTATGATCAGAGTTTTTTTACAGTCTTACAAAAGAATCAATAAATCCATGTATAATCTTAGCTCGTCTCAAGTGAAAAAAAAGTATGAATGCTTCTACACATCTTGAACACTTTGTCACTATTGACTGTTCCAAGAGACTTCAACCTCTGTGCATTCTTCTACTTTCTCACATCTTTTTTCTTCACTAATATTTCCTTAAGATAAGTGTTGTACGGTACTGTAAATCTTCTTTGATTATTTTCGTTCACTTATAAAATAGCTCCATTCTTTCACAATTAATACTGTACTGTATATATCAAACTACAGTATATGACTTGCAGGTAGTACAGTATTATCACCCAGCTTTTGATAGTCAATTCCTAGTCAAAACTAGGCTAACTATATATTGTAGTACTGTACTGTACTGTATAAAGTAATGCTAAAAAGTGATCCTAAGTGCATGGCACTGGTCTTCCTGACCAGTATGTGTTTACTGTATATTTAGTCATAAGGAAATTTATTATGATGAATGATAAACACTAATACAGTGGTCCCGCGGTTAACGAACGCCTCGGTTAACGAATTACCTTTCTTAACGAACAAAAATTTGGTTAACGAAATTCTTACGAAAATGTTTTGGCATGCTTTGGCTTGCTCACCAGCTGGAAGATTAGTCCGCCAATACAGAAATCAGTTCTAGGGCTTACATTCGTTAAAATTGGAGTAAATATCAAGAAGGTTGTGCTATTCAATAATTTTCCAAGTTTTATATTAAATTTTTTAGTCATTTTAGCACTTATTTAACATAATTGCAGTGCAGGGAACTAGTTTTTGGTGTGCCCATCAGCCACTTCACTCACCCACCAAGGCCTCAGTTTGTATCTCTGGGCAGTGGAGGAAACATCTTGTTTGTGGGTCTCTTGAACACAAAGTATTTTTACGTTTTTACAGTACAATTATTGGTCATTCTGAAATTTATTTAACATATTGACAATATATAGTGCAGTGCAATGTTGATTTAAAGAAAATAATCTTGAATTGCACCTAGTGAACTTAAAATTTTATGGGTGAAATGACAGCATCAAGCATGGGATGATTTTTCTTCTCCCTTCTCCTCCAACCCCACTTCTAATTCCCATCATCATCATCATCAATCAGGAGCCTTCTACATACACACCTCAAAGTAAGTGTACTTTACTGCATTTTTATTTTACTTTGTATGTAATTTTCGGTGAGCTGGAACCAATTACTCAAAATCCCATTGAAACAATGGTTTCAGTTAACGAAATTTTTGGTTAATGAACGACCTTCTGGAACGAATTGTGTTCGTTAACCGAGGGACCACTGTAATAATAAATAAAACTTCAATATTAACTTTAAACCCAAATATTACTCTTAGTCATTTATCTTTATATTGTGTTATGGTTGACTTGCCAGTAATACAAGTTATACCATTTACATTACATCCCATTACACTAAAAATAAAATCTTATTATTACCTGTCTATACCTTTCTTCTATCCAAACTTTACCCAAATTCTGCCATGTAACTGTAAAGACATTATTATAAATAAAAGTATTTATTTTTATGAAGCAAGAAATCGAGGAATGGAAACCAGAAAATGTTGTACAGTATGAGGGCAATTTGAGTATGCACATGTAAGAGATTATAACCTATAACTATAGACAGTACAGTACAGTACAAATATGTACACTTGGTAAAAATAGTATCTTTATAATTTTGTGTGAAACAAAATGACACCACAAAAGAAGGTTTTTTGATAAAGGCCCATGAGGTATACCTCAGATCGGTAGTGAGCCAAAAGGATTGTTCAGTTCAAAATTCACCAGACCTCTCCTAAGATACTTCTTTTACTGGGTGTACGTATGAGGCATCAAGAAAATCAGTGGAATGTAAATTATGTACAATAAGAACAGCTGACAAAGTAAAATATAAAAGAAATAATCTGTCAGTTTTGAAAGAGAAGAAAGCATTACAAATACAGAGTGCACCTACAGTACATATTATACACTGTTATAAGTTATAATCAATGAAACATAAAAAGATTAGGATAAACTCCAGTAAACTTATGGATATCTTGTAAAAAATAAGCAGAAATGATGGCAGGACCATGATAGATACAGCATTGTGATATGCCCTTTTAGAGGTTTTAGACAGTGTGAGATGTTGATACAGGTATACCAATACAGTATATATACTGTAGTATTATGAAATAAATCATGATTATGAAGTACAATATGCATGAGAACAGTGGCATAATGTTCTTTCAATTTTACATCCAATTTACTACACAGGTGACTCACCTTGTCTGACTCCACACAACCTGTTCAATGTTCACACAAATTTTATATTCCCCACAATTTTTTTAAATGCCCAGTACAATATCTAAATTATTATAAATTTATGCGTTAGGTACACTATAACCCTACTGAAGAGAAACATAAAGAAAAAAGATACAAATGATAATCTTCGTATAATTTGGTGAGCATACTGTAAGTGTTATGTGCCACATAACTGAACTTGATGCGTATAAAGTGCCAGAAATGATGGAACAGTTGTGTTTTGATTTGACAAATATATAGATCATATATGACAGAGTGAGGTTAAGATTGGGCCCCAGTCCTAATAAGCTCCAGTCTTAATGAGCTCCAATCCTTGTGTGCCCTTATCCTCATGTCTTCAAACACTAAAATTTAGGTTACATTGGGGTCTATTTTGACCTGTAACCATCTTTGTACTGTACATAATTTTCTGAATCGAACCTTACCATAGCTGGGGGGGAAAAAGAACCTCCCTTAAACATCATTAAAAATTAAGACTGGAAGACTAAATGCTCATGATTGTAAATATTGTGTTCAATACCCATTTTGTTGAATATACACAGTCCTCAACCTCATGTATAACAATAATTTTATCATGGAATATCTGCACTAACCTTCCTCTGAACAATCTCATTTTAAATAAATAGACTATGCTCTTTACTTATTAAATACAGTATATAAAACTAATTATTTATTAAAGGAACCAATTAAAGTAGGAATAAAAATTGCATTTTGTCATAAATTTCAACTCAAAGTTTTACTGTATTCTTGGGGGTAAATAAATAAAATATCATTCAATCACACACACACCACATTTGTACGTCCTGAGTGAAGCAAAAATAACAAAATTTGCAACCTTGTGCATATATTACATAGTAAAGTCAAATCAAGGGTGAAAAAGCAGTGCACAGAAGTGATTTATTTTGTCCCTGAGAAATGCAGAAACAAGACAGAACAAGTTAATTCTCTTACAAAATACTTTGTACTGCTGTGGAAATTATACCTATTTCTAAGCTATTTCCACAGTCCTATCTAGTCTTCAATCAGAGAATCTTTATCAGATATTATAAAAGAGTGCTGCATTTTAAATCACAGGTCTATAAAGCATCAATAATTAACTCTTTAACCACTACGATCCCTACTTTCAAATTTTCTCTTTACCCGACTGAAGTGGTTTTGGAGCATTGTGAGTCGCTCTCATTTCAAGCTGCTTGATGTATGTGTATGCTAAGGATCCCCCTAACACTACCCAGTTGCTCAGCCACCAGAGTACTGCCTTCGACTCAGCATACCACCATGTTGCCAACACCGTCTGGGCACATGCCTTGGCTGTCCCACTGATATTATGGGTGAGTGGAGATGTAACCTGCAAAGGAAATCAAGGTAAATTGCAGAATAAAGGTAAAAAACATTGTTAAAATCAAACAGGCAGATATCATATCAAGTACATAAATTTTAGAAATAGAATTTACAAAGATTAATTTCATAAAGGCCTTCATTACTTTTATCTACATTACAGGTATTTGACCACAACCAAAAGGTAGTGACTAGGCAACCCTTATCAAATATTTCAACCTCTGACTCTTTTGAAGAGTTGAAGACATTACAACCTTGCTAGAAACACTGCATGATGAGCTTTTATTTAATGTTTAAGTTATTTCAAGAATCTTGCTTTCATACTTAATCTCAAGACGAAACACTTGGGATAAGGAATTGTACACAACTGCTTAAAGAATGATGTGGAACTATAGCAACCCTTATTAAAAAAAAATATATATGAAAAAATTTACATCAAAGAGACGAGTAAAGATAAAACTGCCTTTTGTATTATGTGGGTCTCTCTATATTAACACATTTCCACATAAAATATTCAAGTTTATTTTCATTGCTGTTTGACCAGGTAACACAATATGGAAACAACAAAATATAAATCTTAATAAAGTATACTGTATAGTAATATGAAATATGGCTCAGGATTATTTCTCCGTGGGATACATTGTCTTCATCTCTATTTACATTATGTACTTAATGGGTAAACAAGCAACAGACTCATAACCTTACAACTCAGTAGTATTAACATGTGTTCATTGTTCAGCTCATTATAATGGGACCTTTTAGTTAGGAGGTATGTCCTTTCCTCTGTGAAGGAAACCAATGAGAAGGTTCATGAGTGATATGAACAATACTGCAAATGAGTAAAAATATCCCCACAATATCTATATGGACTTTTTTCCTGTTTAAATTATTTCCTGTGAGCATAAATTTAATTATACATTTACCAATAGTGATATTCTGTACTGATTTACTGAGCTATTATAACACTACCGGGTATGTCTAAGGGAATATTACTTTTACTATATGACTTTTTTGCTTTACACACGACTTCTGTGGCATGTATCTCTTGTACAGTGAGGACTGTCTGTACCCCTAAGCTTTCAGTGGTAACTGCTGCTTCTATTCTCCATCTTTCAGGGTGATGGCTGCAATAGAGGGTATTACTAATCAATGGATTAAATCTAGATGTCTAAATTATAGGTGTTATGGGCTGCACCCTGTACACCCTAGTTAGATACATTACATGAGGTAATCTTGGAGGGCATCACAAATACCTTAGTAATACCTGTAGTCTTATACACGATTTCACTCATTGTTTTATGAGACATGCAAAGCATTTTCAAGTTTGGATAATCAAGAGGTTTGTGCTTTTGATAATAAACAGCTAAAGATTAACTGCCTACTTGGGCATTCTATCAGAGTCTTCAAGCTCATCCAAACTTAATCCATGAGCAAATCTGGTTAACCCCAAACTAACATTAGATCTGATCAGACTGAGACCAGTTAAGGCTAGGGTGGATTTGTCTCACCTCCAAGCACTGCATATTACATCCTGCTCTCTCTTAAAAGCAATTATCTCCTGGGTCAGTACCTTTTCAAGATTCACCTGTACCATCAGGACCTCAGATCTCACAAACATTATGTATATACAGTATTACCAATAATACTGTACAATATAATAATTTGAACATTACCTGAATTTGGAGACCAGCGACATACCCCATAGCAAAGCCACAAAATCCTCCAACAACCATCAGACCCCAGAAGTGTAGACTGCCTTCAGTAACCATCAGGTAAGCAGCATACAATTCTCCATTGAAGACAATTAGTGGCAGGAAAAGTACGGAAGCCATGACATTGTTGTAATAACAGAGAACCCATATAGAACCATCCAGAGTGGGCAGGACCTGTGTTGAAGAAATAATGCAGGACATAAATTCAGTCCATAGTTTTTACAGTCAGTCAGTTGCAACAATCTAAAATAGTGAACTTTATTGTGAGAAGCAACTTAATGTATGCCTTTTGCTTTCTGGAATATAGTACTACTGTATTATATAAATTCACATTATTTACATAAGTGCTTTGGTTCTAAGAGTACCATAAACTCAGGTAACCTAAATATATCTAATACAGGTACAGAGTATGGTTTATGGTACAGTCTCGTTTAAGATTCTTTGAACACTGCTGGAGACAGCTGGCAACTCAAAGCCGTTTGTTTACTATAGTACGTAGTAAAAACTATGAGTAAATGCAAAAGTGATCAGTGATTGGTTACTTAGTTCCCCGTTGCTTAATTTAATGGATGGGCTTTGTTGTTTCGTATTATATTATACTATGTGCTATAGCAAACAAACATCTTTGGGTTGCCAGCTGTCTCCAGCAGTGTTCGAAGAATTTTGAACGAGACTGTACCATTATGCAAATTTATGTTATTCAGTACTACTGTATAATCTCAGCATAAATATACTCTGTTTATACTTTTTGCTTGAGAGAGAGAGAGAGCACACATATAACCTGTATATGCTTAGTGAGTGGGTAAGTGAGCGAGCAAGCGTGCTTGGAAGTATACTTATACTGTATCATCCGCATGTGTGTGAGTGTCTTTTACCAACAATTCCAGTTGGTGAAATAAATAAAAAACTAATCTCAAGTCTAGGAAATTTTACTCCCAAAATATTACTCAAACTAAATCTTCATCAAAATTAAAACAGAGAAACCTAGAAAATCCATCAAGTACAGTACCAGGGTCTATAACCAGATATCTCTGTACTCTCTGACTTAAAGAAGGAATGTGAATATAAACTGGATATGGCTGAGAGAGAAAACCAAATCCTACTAGGCTAAAAAGGAGCTACGGTAACAGAGAAGTGATAGCCTTGAACTGATTTAGTTTCGATATGGAAATTTGCTTAAGGGCGAATACCAGAAAATATGGACATCTCTTTTAAAAAGTGATCTTCTTTTAAAAAGTAACTGTGTTCAACATGAGGGATATATCACTGGTAGAGCAGCATACACAATTCTCTTATATCCCAGAACTATAGTCTGATCACTCGAACCTTACAACTGAGGCCTAAGGTCAGTTATAGCAAGGCATCTGATAGGTTGGCAGACGGACACACGGGAAATCATGACAGTTCTTTATTATTTAATCTATCACATTTATACTACAATATTTTAAGGGATAATAACTCTTCTGTGTTTATCTCCGATAATTTCCGCACTTGGGGAAGCAAAAATCAGTACTGTATGTGAAACGCTCGGGTAAGAAAAATATCATAAAAAGAACACGAACACGATGAACAAATTCTGTCTTGCTACATTATGTCACACAGCAAGGTGGAGTACAGTATGTCGCTGAAATTTTTACTGTAATCTTTTTCATGTTCTCCTTAAGGAACTTATATTACCAAAGCATTACACATGCTAATTTCTGCTTCCCCAAGTGTGGAAACTATCAGATATCAACAAAGAATAGTTATTATCGCTAAAAATATCAGAATATAATTACAAGATTAAATAATAAAGAACTGTAGTGACTTTCCCCGAGTCCGTCTGCCATCCAAGCAGTTGCCTTGCTACAATCTGACCCTTAGCCTCAGTTGGAAGGTTTGAGTGAATAGATTATAGTTCTGGGACATAATTATTAAAGAAATGAATAATAGCTATAATAAACTGGAAAAAAATATACTTACTCTTTTAGTGTATATTGCATTGAGAGAGACAAAAGCTGCAGAGAGAAATCCAAATGATACTCCCAGAAGAGACAGTGATCCTGGAAAACAAGATAAGTTTAATGAAGATTACTGGACTCCTTAGAGGCAAGGTTAAGCATAGCTGAGACACCTTGTGAGTTTTAAAGTTGCTCCTAAAGAAAATTCGCAGAATCAAGTCCCATTTTATGACCTTTCCAGCTTTAGCCAAAGTTTAATGAAATCTGACTACCCAAAACAGTGAATGGTGTCACTGGCAACCTCTTTCCAAGGTTCCAGAGTCTGCCAACTGTTTATGGGCTCCACATATGTGTGTCAGATAGCTCAACCATTCTGTGATGTACTTCATTCTCTCACTATACTTGCTGACGTCTAGTTCTACCAAGGGAGAAGCACAGTACTGAAGCAAGCATAAATAAATCACCCCCAAAAAAGGGTACCATGGGTTGGGTCATAATAAGACTCTCCCTGCCTCACACTTGAAGCAGTTAATTTCTCTAAAATTCCCCTCCCAAAGAAAGGTGGCATTTCTAAATTCAAACCTATTAAAAATACAGCCACTGAACCACCAAACCTATCTGAGACAGCTAACAGCCATAAAACTTTATACAGTGGCTCTGTGTAAGAGAACCTACATACCTGCAACATTCTCTTGGTCAACACCCAACCAGAAACCTCCAATGATGACAGCACAGCATAAAATGGCAGACATGGATGTCACCTGGCCTATAAGAAGGGGACAAAATAAAGTATTAGAAAGTTAGAGATGTAAAATAAATAAATAAATAAATAAATAACAATGTGTCACATTCTGCTTAATTTCATCTTTGAAAGTCAATCTAATTTTGTATGACAAGTCAAGCATATCCTTCGTCCAGTATCCTCTTAATTTGATCCAGATAATGCTCTTAAAAGCAAAACCAATCACCAAAACATATGAAGTTGGTATCTTTTGTCTCATCTTTTATTTCCTACACCACAAGACAACTGAACACACTTATTGCATATACAGTATACATTTACCTTCTAAACATTATGTCCAACTCTTTGAATAACTTAAGTACTGTATTGTTTTTGCTTTCTAGTAAGGGAGACTGCGTACATATAAGAAAAATGTTTACTTGAGTTTACTCTGTACATTACTATTGCCAACAAGCATTTTCCATTTTTAATTTATAAGTTTATAGGATAAAAAAAAGACTACTGTACTTCCATAATTTTATGGACCTCTAGATTAAAGATAACTTTTCAAATGTAAACCAAAATAAATTAGCTTTGAAACAGGGCACATTTAGTGCTGGTAGCTTCATTGGCATCCTTTCCTACAGTGTAATGTATTTTGGATCCAACTCAGTGCTCCTATCAGGCTATATCCACCTACTGAGAATGGTTGAATAAGGTTAAATACAAAGTCCTTATACCTCATACAAAGGGTTCAGTTTTAAACAACTACATACAGCACTAAGAATCATTAATATAGTCAACATCTAACTGAATTTGGGAGATATTTTAAATTTTCTGCCTCCTTGTTATTTCTATGTGCCACAGTAAATCTTTTTAGCCTCTATTAATTAGGTGGCCTTGAAAACAATAAGTTACTCCTTGTACTGTATGTGTTGATCTTTCATAAATAAGGTTCAGTTCAATCACTCTTGCTGCATCCTTACATTTCATAAAGGCTTATAGAATCCTTGTTACTGTCAATCTAAAGACAAGTACCCAAGAAATTTCTTAACAAATTTTAATTAACAATTATACATGTTGCTTCTGATGGATATCAGTAAAAACTTTGTTATATATTCTATGCAAATAAAATGTTATGCTTTTCCAACAAACAGCACTTTGGAAAATATAGAACAAAGTGAACCTGACAAACGGCATCAAGAATGGAAAATTTAAAAAAACACAAGTTCTAAGAATGTAATAGTCATCTAGTTTGAAGTAAACAGGACAAATAAATTGTTGGCACTAAAGAGAGTAACAATTAAAAAAAAATGGTCCTTGACATAAAATATAATTTTTTTAAAATTGGAAACATTAAAATAATCAACTCACCCAAAATCAAATATGTAAAGGTGACATTGAAGACTGTTGTCAGCGAACGACCAACAAAGTAGAAAGCTACACCCATATATTTCAAGGATAAATTGTTCATGGAGATCATTGCTACAAATACACAAGTCAAAGGTAAGACCTGTGAACAAAGTAAAGAAAAACAATTTCAAAATGTTTCTGCATTTTCACACATGTGCTGTAAAAATTCCCCCTAAATTAATTTGATTTTAAAAAACAATAAGGAGCGTAAGAACAAACCCAAATGTATAATTATTTAATTGGAAAATAGAAGATTATAAATAAACACAGTTACCCCTTGATAAGATGCTGCTTTGTGTTCTATTGAACTTCATAACCTAAGAAATCCCTGTCCTACCAAACTGAAAAACAAATGAGAAAATTTAATCATGCCAATGTCTAAATGTTATCACCATTTGGGCCTCAGGGTATTAGTAAGGAATGATTATATGAATCAAAGATTAATTTTCTAAATTAGCTAAATGAACAGACATGTCTATACAGCACCAGTCAGTCACATCAGAGATCCATATCCTGGGTTTTTAACCCCTAAAGACTACGCACTATAAGCAAAGATGCCTGAGAGGTACTTCTGTTATAAAAAGAAATGCATGATCACACATAGTACAAGTATCCCTCATTATCCAAATGGGTTAGGCTCCTTGAACACCATTCACATATTAAATTTGGGGATAGCAAATAACAGATCCAAATGGGGAAAAAGGATTTGGTTCCCACAAACAAGAAAACCCCAATAGTATACCGAAAATTAAATCAGTTTATGAACAACAAAAAACCTACCTAACTACTGTAATTTAGTACATAACTACAAGAAAACCCCAGAACTACTATATACCTAAAAATAGTGCAACCGGCTAGAGCCCTCCCACATTCATGGCGTCATTAATTCAAGTTTGTTTTCAATTAACACAACGCTTGGGTACCATTGAGAACAGAACCATGAAAGGATGGCTAAAATGCACACAGATAAAGGGAGAGCACTGCACTTCAACTGCACACAAAGGAAATGGTGTGCCAGACATGCGGTCTGAAGGAGGTTGATGATAAACCGGTAAAATAAAAAATATAAAACAATACTCTATAATACAGTAACTAAAAAAATTAATTTGGTTCATAAACAACAAAACATATTATACATAAATAATGACACCACAAAGTAATCAAAATACAGTAAATCAAGAATTACAATAAAGAAGTGTTCTTGAACAAACTTAAATATATTGATTGATCACCTGTGACAAGCTGCATGAATTATCGAGACATCGGAGAAGTTCAAAACTACCTTTACTGGAGTTCTTGATGATGTAGCAGTTAAAGTTGATTAGAATAAAGCTAGGACTGAACCCTGGATGACTAAAGAGACATTGGAATCAATCAGACACAGAGATCAACTTGTTTGTAAGTTTAAATGAAACAAACATGATGATGAGTTACACAATGAATTTTGTAAGTTAAGAAACAAAGTACAGAACAGTACCATACTGTACTCTATACAGTGAATGATGAGATTTAACTTACCAAAAGGAGAAAGACATCTCTCTAGACACAGTAATGACATATTGTTTCCCTTTTCCTTACTTAAAAAAAATTTGTACATCAGATAGATTTTTGTTTAGATTGCCCCCGAGGGGGCTAGTTTACTGGGCACCCCCTTACATCCTGTGCAAGGTGAAGCGCAGAAGTATTTACAGCGCCCATCTGGGAAGCATGCTAAGTCTATGCTTGCCTTTATGACTCATGCATTAAAGGCGTAGAAGCCTGAAGGGTCATAGGTTTTGTCAGCAAGTTACATAAAGTGACAGAATGATGAGTGTGTGGGGGGAAAGTTCCCGGTACATTTCATCTGTTTATGGCAAAGCGTGGCAGGTCCCTAATAATGTCAAGTGCCAGGCCTGTCACTAGGAGGAGGGATATCTGGTCAGGGTGGGAAGAGGTGTTGCTAACGGCTGGGGACCTGTAGGAGGAGGTCATAGGGCAAGTGAGGATGTAGGGAGAGAGGGTGTGAGAGTCGGGTTGGCCACAAGTACATCAGATAATCTACAGTACAAATGCAAATGTTTTAGGTGTTCGATGAAAAGTTTATGAAAAAAATCTGAAAGGGACACACATGACTATAAGAATCCTTCTACAAAAGGACACCAATAAAAGGGTGTGGGGTACTATATAGGAAACAGGGTAACAAAACAAATATGTAAGTGTTTATATAAATAAAACATGATTACAATATATATGCAGTTATGAACAAAAATATAGAGAACACATGCCAATTTACCTTCTTAGCTTTTGTCCGCTCTAAGCTTCCAACTTCAGGAAAGGTAACCACGTGAGGAAATACTTTAGTGAAGCATGAGAGAGAGAGACATGACACTGTAGTGACTACACACTGGAACCAGGTAACAAACAATGGGGCATCTCTTTCCCCCATAGATGAACCACCCAGCAGTGTCTTGTTCACAAACACCAGTGATATAGACACTGTCCTGTAAAGAAAAGTACATATTTTACTGTACTGAAATTAGCAAAGGTAATTTATAACAGAATTGGGTTTGGCATTGGCAGGCAATTTTCTTTACAAATAAATTATTTATTATTCTTTGTACATTTTATTTCTACAATGCCTGCAGATGAGTGACAGATTCTCTTCTTGTGTACTGGCAACATGTGTGAAATATATGTTGGTGAAAATGGAAGAATGGGCTATTATTTATTTTTATTTTGTTTTTATTAGATTTTGTTAGTTATTATTATTATTATTATTATTATTATTATATTTTCGCCCTCCAGGCCCTGATGTGGGTCACTGACCCGTGCCCGGGTGGGCTAATCCCCGTAAAAAAAAAAAATTGTAATTCCATTTTATGACCAAGAAAATGAGGAAAAGGTCCGCAAGATATACATACTAGTGCTGATTATTTCACAGGTAAAGTCTGGCACTGCACACATTGTGAGCATTCTTGATAGCAAAGACACTGCATCAAATCCACATGAATACAGTATAAAGTTAGAAAAATTTAAATAACTAACTTGATACTGTACAATACAGTACATACATTCTAATTTAAGACCGAGCACCTCACACCATTAAAGATTATTATTACAGTAATACCTGCGTACAAAATAATTTTACCATCGCCAAATATTTAATAGGCAATCAGTCATGCTGACATGACAACTTTAAAACTAAATTCCTCTAAATGAGAACTGAAACAGAAAAATTGTCATACTGTACTGCATTAAAAACAATATCACAGTATTTCTGACACAAGACAGTAATGTATACAGGTAAAATAAACTTTTGTAAGAAGTAAAATAATATTTTCAATTAAACGTGTCATAAAACCTTTATATTTTCATACCAGAAGCTAAAGAATGATCAGCCAACATGCTCACTTTTAGTACAGAAAAAAGAAAGTTTCAAGCTGCTAATACAATAACCTACAGCCCTATCAAAGTGTATTTTAACTGCATAGAGGGCAGTGTAGCCTTGAGGCACCTTATTTTGGCTATCACCATAGGTGAGTTTAGACATTATAAAATCAATAAAATATATACTGTACAGTATTTGAAACATTGCCTTGTACATTCGTCTAAGCAAGAATAGCTTTCATAAAATAAGAAAAAAGTGTAAGAATAGAAAATTTGTATCAGCGAATTTTTGTATCTTGAACGTTCGTAAAGTGAGGAATACCTGTACCTGTATATAATTTTTCCCATTTTACCAGAATCCCACAGTGATCACTGGAAGTCTACAGACACAGGAAATAGACAGTTTAGACTCTTCCTTTCTGTCAGAATCAAGGAAGTTAAGTGCAAGAAATTTAATTATGCAAAACATTTTTTATTAGGTGGCTTAATAATATTTAATTTCCGTACAATTAACCACTTGTGTACAGGCTCCCTTAAGCTGAACAAAATCATCTGCCATGGGCCAAATAAAATATTAAAAGAGGCATCCCCATAGTAAAGGGGTAAAAGTACAGTATATATTGTAGTGCTTACCAGTAGAGGCACACAACTGATGTAATCTTTGCATATTTGAATAACAATGACTCTTCCCTTGCAGGCTCCATGACTATCTGTAAAAGAAACAAAGGTTGTAAGTTAGTCAATACAGAATTATAAAATATGAAAAAGGAAGTACAGTTCTGCACTTAAAAAATTATGAGGCCTTGAGGATAGTACATACAGGGGTTACGAACGGGTTCCGTTCCTGAGGACGTTCTTAAGTTGAAAATGTATGTGAGTTGAAACACATGCTATGTGCATACTGTTCTTACAGAACTCTTTAAAATCCCACTACGGTATATCATAGCCTAAGTCCTTATATGCATCTAAAATTACATAATTTAAGAGAAAAGAAGAAATAAAATGACAATATACAGTAAATGAAAAAAAAATCATCAGGTAAAAAAATACTGTAAATTTAAAGTTTAACCTCTTTCATATCGGCAGGCATTTGTAAGTCGGGACCCCCTGTACTGTACTGTAAATGTTTCTTGAACGTAGCTAATGAATAATCAGGAAGTGGAGAAAATTACCCCCCAAATTTTTTTATTAATACAGTTTATGTGGAATTAACAAAATGCTGGAAAGTACATGAAAATAATTGCCCAAAATGCAAGTAAAGCAGTACAGTATAAGCTATCTTAGTACAATACAGTACTGTATGTGGGGGTTTCAAAGGGATAACTTTCCTTTAACTGTCTCTACCAGATGATTTACTTAGGCTTTAATTATGCCACCACACTTTCCCATCAGTAACCAATAGGTTAACCTGTGACCCCAAGTGAGACGGGAATCCACCAGTTCCAGGTATGAGTACTCGACTGAGTAATGCCCTCTGAGGTGTTTGCAAAGTTCTATTATGTCACTTCTTGCCCGCCAATACATGTACTATTAACTAGGCAACTGCAGGCATTCTAATCTCTCTGGGTAACTGAGGTGCTGTACCACAGGCACTATTCTGGTGGTCTTCCTTTGGACGTTTTCAATCAATCAATTTAAAGTTCGTATGGAAAGTGTGCTGGGAAGGTTGCTTAGTGATAGGATCCCGTCGCTGGCAAGCACATCAACAGTTTAACCCTAAATATGACAGCGATGATAACACCCACGATAAATTTTCCAGTAAGAATATTATAGAAAAACAAAAGTAGGAAAGTTGCAATTCCTTCAAACTTGAATTGATATTTGAAAGGTAAGAAACAATTTTTCTTCGATAGACTTTTTCCTAAAGTGGCTCATAACAATGCACACTGTTGCAAACTATTACTGATTTCTATAGTACAGTGTACATAAAATTTTCATACATTTGCTGGTTCGCAGAGAAATGTCCTTATATAACTTGTATACATGTACTACCTACTTACATGCAGAACCAACGTGATATTGTAGGATGATAATACAGTTAATGTGTAGATTAATGCTGCCAACGATTCTAGCAAGAACATACTGTTTTTCCACCAAAACTTTTCTTGTTAAGTGCTAGTGACAGTTTTATCTTTTGGGAAAGTGTTTCTTTTTTATAATTTATACTTTAGTAATATCATCAGCGAGCCCGTCAGAGAGCCTTGGGAGGGGAAGTGTATAGTGCGCGGGTCGTCTGAATCGCATTACCATGCTACAAAATACACAAACCAACTCTGAAAAGATAGCATTTCCCCTATAGGGGAATACATTACGTTAGGTTAAATAAGGGCAAGTTAAACACTGACAACATTATATAACCACCTAGGGGGTTCAAGGGGGGTGAAGTGGGCTGGGGGTTAGGTCAGGTAGTAAATTTTTTACTTTAGGGCATGAGTCCCTAAGGGTTGACCAATATGTTTTTCCAGTGTAATTTGGTGTGGTTTAAAAGAATATGACCTTCATTTTTGTCGGAAATTGCTCGTTTTGTCCCCCCTCAACAATAATGGGGGATAGCCTGGGAAATCAGGGTTTTTGTACGGGGGAGAACACGAAAACGAGTCATCTAACCTAACCTAACTTAACCGAACCTAACCTTACTGCTTCAGTAGTTTAAAACTTTGGGGCACGCCATGTACTTTAGTTAGAAGTGGATAGAATGACCGTCTTTCTCGTAAAACTAAGCAATAAACTTAAAATAATCGTAGGAGCACAAATCACACCCAACCTCCACCACGGCCACTGTCAGACTGGTCATTGAAATTCAAATCCGTACCCAGGCTGCTTCCTTTGAAAAAATTCAAATATGACTGGTCGAAAAAAATCGCGTGATGATATCGACACATCATTGGTCACAACTGGATGACATCAGTCAATATTGCGCATGCGTGATGCATAATTAACTCTGTTTCACACAGATAACATCTCTTTACAGACGAAGACTGAAAAGTACGTACATAGAATTAATTAAATTCAATTGTGTCGCTATTTTCCATTTCCGACTAGTATAAATTGGGTTCATAATGCTCAGAATAGGGAGATCTAAATGTTTCAGTAGTTTATAACTTTGGGGCTCACTATGTTCTAAAGTAAAATAATACCGGTCAGCAAAATTCATGCAGGAAAAAAATGTTTTTGCTGGCCAAATCGCTCACAGCACTTAAGTAAACGTTTACCGATAATACTGAGCAATTTTGATTTACCTAAAAATATTAATATTTAACTATGACTTATTTAAGCAAAACAGATACCCGGGTCAACAAAAGTCCATCACCCACGGGCACAACAACCACGAGTTATACTGTTTGGAGAGTTACTTAACACAATAAATGATGGTTATTAAATAAGGGAATATTAACCTCAGGAATATCACCAGATGACAGATACGTGACGGTCAGCCTCAACCACCCAAAGTTGTTTACGTCAACTAACTCGTCCGAGTTGGTGCCCGCCGCCACCGACGTGTCCCTTGTCCCAACCCTCGATCAACCTTCCTTCTTTTTAGTCATTTGAGTACATCTATGACAAAATTTATAATGGTAATTGCTATCCGAGAAGTCTATACAGACATACACTACCTGAATAATAAAGGATTAATTAAATTAAATTATAAAGCAATGCAACAACTAACAAAATGTTTACGTTTGCCATGAAGTTATTTTGTTTTCTCTAAACAAAAAAATTCTACTATTATTATTCTCGCCAAAAGATGGAAGCACAAAATAAGCCATCATGATATTAGGATTAGATTTATAACAATTTAAAATAGTTTCTCATGTGTATTATACTTGTGTAAACGTAAACAAAGAGTGTTTGAGGTAGAGTGACTGACTGGTTGGTATAAATCCTCACATGCAGTAGCCAACACATGTGGCTCAACTTGATTTAACTAAACCACAAACGTATAGAAGGTTAGGAGAATAAAGGACAAATGCTCAAGATTACACCACATTGATAATAATATGTTATCGACATTTTTATCAGAATGTTTGTAATGTTGTATTGTACTGTACATACAGTGCAAGTCAAGGGGAAACACTAGGGTAAAATGGGTAAATTTTTAGAAAAGCACCGTTCTTTTTTTGGATATTAAAAATATGTTTTTCCAATGGTATTTGATGAGCTGCACTGAAATAGTGGTGTTTGGGGTTATGTTCATAGAAGTTAAATTCTTATTTTACTTTTTCTTCACCCCTTTCCCATATATACTATAAGCTAGGCAATTGCAGGCTACAAACCTCCCTCTGGAAAACTAAGGTGCCATAGTGCAGGCACCAATCTGGTGGTCCTCCTTTGGACATTTTTGATCAACTGGCAGTCTCTGGCATATCTCGGGGACCAGATGGGGAACCACCTCACTCTTGAAGAACGTTACGAGGGACTGTCTAAATATCTGAACGACTTTCTTATTAGATTATACTAATTAAAATACATCTTGGGTTTTCTAAGAATCTAAAGCCCCAATATGGTCCGACTAATTACCCAAATGTAGCCAAATATAGCCGGAATGAAGTCAAATAATGGTCCTAGATGAATAAATCGGACTGCCAATCACTTCTCCACTAGTATTTGGTGTCACAAAGTCACAAAAAATTGGTAAACTTAATTTAATCTGAGTTAATAGATCGAGTGCATGTACCTAACCTAACCTAACCTCGACTAGTATTTGGTGTCACGAAGTCAAAAAAAATTGGTAAACTTAATTTAATCTGAGTTAATAGATCAAGTGCATGTACCTAACCTAACCTAATCTAATCTAATCTAACCTAACCTAACACAACACAACTCAGATTAAATTAAGTTTACCAATTTTTTTTGACTTTATGACACCAAATAATAATCGAGAAGTGATTCACAGCCCGAATTACGCTTGTACGACCATCATTTGACTTCATTGCGGCTACATTTGGGTAATTCCTCGCTCCGTCGGTACATGCACGCGATCTATTAACTCAGATTAAAGTAAGTTTTCCAATTTTTTGTGACTTTCTGACACCAAATACTTGTGGAGAAGTGATTAGCAGTCCGATTTATTCATCTAGGACCATTATTTGACTTCATTCCGGCTATATTTGGCTACATTTGGGTACATTTGGGTAATTAGTCGGACCGGCCCCAATATGGTGTCAGGTGAGATGGTGCATTTTCTCTTATTCATCTTTTTCCCTTTCAGAAGGAAGAATCATGGATCCAGATTTGGCTCAGCAGATGTTTGAGGAAGGTGGAACACTGGTCATGCTGGGTATGCCAACAGGAACTGAATTTGGCATTGACTTGAATTCATGGAATATTGGTGAAAGATTTAAAGGGGTGAAGATGATTCCACCAGGTCTCCATTTTATATATTTTAGGTTAGTATTGGTACGATAGTCATAATTTATGCCCTTAATTTCTGTTGTCTCCAGTGCTGCCACATTAGTACTTACAGATTATGAAATTTTGATTAGTAGGTGCTTGATATATTGCTGTCTGTCTCTATTTTTTCAAAAATTCTTTTCTTACACCACTTTCCCTCATCATTTCCTTGTCTTGAGATTTCTATTTCCTTTGAATCCCCCACACATTGGGAGTGTAGGCAAGGTGTAGACAGAAACAGTACAGTTATACAGTAGATTTATTAATCTGAAGTAGTTAATATTGTATACCTAATTGTTTTGTATTAAACAGTCCTGCATTAATTGTTAAATTTCTACTGTAATATGAATAACCATTTGTGCTCTCTTCTCCCTTGCAGTGCTGTCAGTCGCCAAGGAGATACAGCACCAAGGACAGGATTTTTCCATGTTTTCCAACACAGGGAGGTACTAGTGCGTCATTATGATCCAAAAGATGAGGACTTAAAAATGGAAGGTAAGCTAACATATTTTGTGTTTATAAACTTTCATCTGGATCATGCAACTGTTTAATCATGAAGTCTGTGGTACGAAAACCAGGACCTAAGGGTTTCAATTTGTGATTTGAATACTATACTTGCATATTTTATTACAATCTCCTTTTCTTAAGATTCATATTTGATCAGAAGTCAAGACACCTTCATAAAGTTCAACTTTCTAAAACACATACAGTGGGGTATGCTATAACGAACGGATCCTGCTACGAATATTCCTATAACGAACGGTTTTACCTATAAAATTGAGAATGCTATAACGAACGGTTTTACCTATAAAATTGAGAATGCTATAACGAACGCAACTCCTACAACGAACGCGGATGAATACGGGACTATTTCGCCTGGCGCATGAATATTGTTGTACCGTGACCCACAACAAGAGCGTCAGGCGCCATCTTTGTCTCATTGTGTAGCCAGTGCACCACTGTTATTGTTGAAATTTCGTCTTTTGATGTGGAAATTCGCGTTATTTGTATAACTATTTTGTTATACAAGTATACAATTGTAACAATGAGTCGTCCAAAGCGAGTGAGAAAGCTAATAACCCTTGAAACTAAGAAAGAAATTATAAAGAAACGTGAGAATGGAAGAAGCATTGCGAAACTTAGTGATGAATATGGGATGGCTAAATCGACTATATGTACGATTTTGAAGAATAAAGAGGAGTTAAAAACTGTGCAAGTGGCTAAGGGAATCTTTAGACTTAGCAAAGCAAAGTGTAATGTGATTGAAGAGATGGAAAATTTACTCTTAGTGTGGATAAAGGAGAAAGAAATGGCAGGTGGTAACATTAGTGAAGCTATAATTTGTGAGAAGGCCAGACAATTGTTTGAGGACCTTAAAGCCAAGACTCCCAGTGGAAGTGATAGTGATGTGCCAGTGTTTAGGGGTACCTGCATGCTGAATAACACTAAGGTAAGATAAAGTACCATATTTTTTACATTTTCCACAGAATTTTTTCAGTGTTAAGTGGTTGTATTTGGGGGCCTGGAACGGATTAATCCTATAACGAACGAATGCTATAACGAACGAGGTTCTGGAACCAATTACATTCGTTATAGCATACCCCACTGTACAGTCTTATTCCTTTTACTATTCCAGACTAAATTTTCATTACCAGATGATGTGATTTTTCATCTAAAAAATATATTGCCACATACTTGTACATCACTCAGATACATTCTAAGTTATTCTTCCCCCAGATGTAGATCCAGAAGAAGTGGAAAGGATCCGTGCTGGACTGCGTGATTTGGACCGACATCTTGGTGCATATCCCCTAGAATCATGGGAGAAATGGATATCTTTGACACAGTATATTGACTCGGGGGAATTACAAAGAATGTTACCAGAATCAGGTGAGTAAGTCAGGCAAAGGAGTGAAATATTCAAGACCCATACATATAAGTAACTCTTGGGATTTATTAATGGAGGATTGACTCATGAAATCCCATTTAATAACCTGACACAATCTTAAAATAACTCATGCATGCTGTGCTGCAAAGGCATCCAGGTTTGGCTCGGGGAATTTCCAAACTAAGGTAGCTCGGGTCTAATCCAGAGGTTAGCCTACTTCCCCTCAACAGTTATCACCATTAAGAAAGGGGAATTATAAGGTACATCTGCCATGGATGGATGGAAACTTGACAAATCCTGGGCCATTCAGTCACTGCACATCCTGCGTCATAAAGAGAGTATGGGCATTAGATTTTTTCCAGGGTGTGTGGATGATGCCCTTACATAGTTGTTCTGTGAGATACCTTGGAGCTTGTGTTGTTCTTTACCCTGGATCTTGGGTTAAAAGGTGCAAGTGAAGCTGATGCTTAGAAGTCATGACTGGCAAATTTAAATGTACATGAGTTACATGATCAATTGTCAGTTATAAATGAGGGATTGATTCTGGAATCCCATTTCATAACAAGCATGGATTTGACAACTCAGATCCTCCCCTCCTATCCACCTAGGGATACTATTGAGTTGGGGATGGAGATGCTTAGCCTGGGGTTCCTCTCAGTGCTTCCTTAGGTCATGGGGCACATGCTTAAAAGAGTAACAGCTTAAACACTTGTCTCTTGGCCTTCAGTCAGCTAGTTTATCAGAATCACCATCTGTGGTTGAACCAGGAGAGATTTTGTCTTTGGTTGTACAGTATCTAATTATGTTTATTATCCATATAATTGTGTTTAGCATGTTCAGAAGAAAAATTGGGGGTTGAACTGTGTATGTATCATTTGTTTGAAAAACTTTCATGATAAAATTGGATAACAATTTGTTTTTGATATCAAGGAATACAACTCCTTTTTCTTTTATGAGAACTTAATATAATTTTGCACAAATTCAGCTTATCTCTGCATAAATTGAGGTCATACTATAGTATCTTCAAAAGTTGATACATAATTTGTCCAGGAAACTTTATGTGTAGGTGACCTGAAGATGCTTTATGACCTTTTTATATATTAGTGACTAAATATCTGAGGTCATAAGATTACCTACAGACATTGTGAACCAGCTGAGACTGAGCTTTACTAACAATAGTTTTTCATTCACATTTTACCCATTTTTTTTTATTCTCGTTTATGTAACCTTGAAAAGGAAAGGAAATCACACCACATTGATTCCTAAATAGTAAATAATATAGATATTTCCTTCAAATACTGAATAAAAAAAATATGAGATTTCACTTCTTATAGTTACCTGGTATTTGATGTTTGTAATAAGCTGGAAAAGGTATGTGTTAATGAAGGGGGAAAGAGAAGCATTTGTTGTTGCTATATCAGGAAAAAGATAATGTGGAACTGGGATAAATTGTTTAAGCCTTATTAGGCAATACTTGAAAAGACTAAAATAATTTCATGAGATGTGCTCAGTAAGTAGTGTTAATGTGCCCCACACTTTTCAATTTGCAGGCAGAATATGTTCTGTAATTGAGCTGGCATCAGGAAATTCATGGCAAAGGACTGGAAAACAATCTAAAAGTGATGGCACAGTTGCAGCTGAAACCATGTCATCAGCAAGCTCTAGTGATCAATCAGCTGCTAGTGGAGAATTAAGTAACCTGGCCCTGCAGTCAAGCACATCAACTAGCAACAAACATAATACTGATTCAAGTTCAGAAATAATAATATTGTGTTCAGATATACCCAAGGAAGAAGAACCAATTCCAGTTCTACCAGAGATGATTCCAAAAGCAGGCACACAGTTTCGTTTTAGTAAATTCCCAGATCGGCCTTACCATGATGGTGCAACACCAAGTGAAGTGACACAATATAGCTTAGATTCCTCCTACAGTGTCAGACAAATGATAGCCAAAGCTAATCGGTAAGTTATTTATTGATATCCAATGTGCTGATAGACTAACAATTTGTGTTGTAGGCTTGTACCACTGCTTTTTGTCAGTTGCAAAATTACAAACTTAGTTGAGCTTATTATTTACAACAGGAACTCACAACCTCGGGGTTGATTTTAATGGTCTTGCTTTGAGGAGATTGATGACTCCAGTGGTGCTGCATAGAGGGTCAAAGTTGTCATCTGAGGTTCCCATGAAATGCCTCTTTACCTTTTAGATTTTACAATAGGTTACATGGCAATGGGAAATCTTTTAAAGTTAATCGTTTCTCTTATAGATACTGCTACAGTTATTAGATAATTTTTCATATTAGATTACAAATAAGCATAATGCTTGGGGCTCTCTTTTCCATCTCTTCCCATTATCTAGTTGACTTTATATAATGGGGATCAGGGCCATAAAAGGAGGAATCATCATCATCACTGCCATTTTTCTGGCTTGCATGAGTTAGCCATGATTACCTTTTGACATGGTGTCCTAGTCGCCATCAGACAAATTTGAGGCAAGTTTTACAGCTGAATGCCCTTCTTATTGCCAGGATTGATCCTGAAATCCCCTTTTTTATAGTTAAGACTATCTAAGAGTTCTCCCTCCTCTAGAATTGTAAAGGGTCAGTTCATGGTCACATGCTATTGTCTGAGACAAGCGAGCAGTGTGATGTGCACCTGCTTCTTGATTTAATATCCCATTTGTTTTGAGTGAAAGCAGCTATTTCTTGAGGAACCCTTTGGAAAGACCTGAATTATAGGTGGCTGTTTATAGCACATGGCTGCCCATTGAAGGTGAAATATGGGTTCTACTGAAGTAGGTTGAGGTTTACTGTCAACATGAGTCACCCACTCTGGTCTTGGCTATAAAATTAGACTTCAGGATCAGTTTCTTCATTCTTAAATTTGGTACATTTGTTCTACCTCATTTAAATAGTTGGATATTGTGTTTGGTTGCTTGTTAAGTTCTAATATTTAAACATTTACAAAGTATTTATTAAAAAACACTTTGCATACTTCAATGGTAGATACCATAGAGCTCAAACTATCCTTTTTTTCTACAACCAGAAGAGAGGACCTTTTCTGTTACATTATACACTTGGATGTTCATGCTAAGTACTCTAATACATAATGTTCTTCTGACTTAACCCACTAAGAATTTAGTAAAAGTTCCCAACAGTATGAATGAAATTCCTCTTTGCTTATTCACAAAAACACTTACTGGTAACACTGATATATGATTTAATTCCTACTTTGTGTTCCTAACATCCTTTTGGATGTTTAGAGTGAAAATGATGCAGCCCAGTTAAATGCACATGGGTTAATTACTTATTTATCTTTCTTTTCAGACCTGAGAGTATGTTATCAGAATTGCAGTTGGCTTTCATAAGTTTTTTAGTGGGTCAAGTTTGGGATGGATGGGAGCAGTGGCAGCGCCTTTTGTCAGCACTATGTCGTGCAGAAGAACTTTTGATGCAGTATCCAGAACTGTACACCAAGTTTCTTTCTATATTACATTTTCAGATTCATGAGGTAAGCCACCAGTTCCAATAAATATACTGTACTCAAAAACCTAAAATACATTAATCTATAACTCCTTTGATTTGTCTGAATTTTCCTTGTAACTTAATCAGTTTAAGGATATTACATCATGCACTAAGTTCTTTTATCAAATGCAACCTTCCCACTCCATGGGATTGTACTCCTGTCTCCAGGGTAGGGAGTTACATTTTATCAACTGAGTGATGATGTCCCCTTTTAATATGATGTAAATTTTTTCTTGTTTTAGGGTTTTATATAAAGTAATTTATATTGTTTGATTGACAGGTCCCAGAAGATCTTTTTGTTGACATTGTAGAGAGCAACAACTTCCTGGCAGCAGCTCTGACAGCTCTATTTGCCAATATGAGTGACAATTCTAACTCTCTTCCACCAGCATTAGTGAAGAAAGCTCAGCGTTTTAAAACTCATGTGACTCGTAAGTTTAAGTGGGATCTTAATTTAGAGGATGAAGGGGAAGATGCTCCAGTCATTGTGGAAACCTAAGATTTATCCTAGCAGCAACTTAATTGAAATGTAATGACCAGCATCATTTAGTTTATGATGACATGCCTTTCAGCCAAGCAGCTCATGTAATGTACAGTTTGCTAAATTCACTGATTCAGACCCCAGGTAGTCCTGGGATTCATGGCTGAGTAATAAACCTTATTATTAGTCACCAACTAATTAAGTATAATATAATTCCTGGATTTTAATAATTTGACTGGTCTGTGACCAATTGTAAGGTTAGTTACCGAATCATTAATCCCAGGAATACCTGGGTCCAAAACCTATGGGTTTGGTGAACTGTATATTACCTGGGCTGCCTGGCTTTAGGCTTTATCATAAAATGTGATTTCTGGGTCAATCCATCATTTATGCTAATAAACCTCTACCAAATATTGGGTTTTCTTGACCAAACCATATCCCCACATTTAAAGAGGGTTGTTAAGGTAAAGTCCTCTTTCTCTGTACAGATATCAGAAATCAAGATACTGTACTAATGTAAGTATACAGTACATAAGTTTGTATGGTTTGTCACTTGTCTTTTGGAAGCAACCCTTGGGAAGAATAATTAACAACTTATGAGATTTTGACAACAATGACAGGGTCTACACACAGACTGGCTCTTCCTGGGTAGCATTATTTCTGTAAAAGTTAGTTTTGTGCCTTTTTAAGAAACTTTGAGCATGATTGGCAAGAATTACAGCAGTTTTAGCTATTACGCAAGTAATACTGATTTTATGTCTTATATTGTACTCATAAAGTTTGTTTATATTTGTTACCAACTTTCTCAAGTCTGAATTAGCATTTAACTTTAAGTGGCTAGTTTTGGCACTAGACCTGAGAGTCTTATGAACATTCGTCACAAATTATTATCATGAATTGTGCAATGATTTTTTTATTTTTTTTTTTTTAATAAATACACCATATTTTGACCTGAATGTATGTAGGAGACATATACTTTAAGTTGGAGGATTCACTGTGTTGAGTGTCAAAGTGACTGCTCGAACTCAAAGTATGTGTCTCCTATGTTATTTGTTGTTATATTTGTTAGTTCATGTTTTACAACAGTCAATTCAAATTGCAAAATGCCATTTATTGACTTTCATACGTCACCAGCCTCACCACCAAGTGAAAAACTGTCCATACAGACCAAAAAATGCTGTATGAAGTTTTAATTATTTCATTCTATGAATGGCATACACAATATGAATTTTTGGGATGTTTTTAACAAAAGTCAAAATTGACAATAATTTTATTTTAAAACATTGGTAAAAAAGGAAACAAAGCAATCTGGTTTGTCTACTGTACTGTACCTGTACATGAAACATCGTGGAAGAGTTGAAACATAAAACAAAGTACAACAGCCTTAGCTAACAAATAAGTACAGTACTGTATAGTCCATATAAGAAACTGATTTTCAAGTTTTGGATACAAACTGAGCTACTATAAAAACTATACCTCAACCTTGTACAGTATACTAATTCAATCAATGGGAAAAAATTCCCCTCACTCCAATATTGCATGGTTTTCTTTCACTGCATCTACATTTCTCCTCCCTGTTCTTTCACACAGGCCTTATGAATATGAAAAAAGATTCCTGGCCAACATAAGGCACAACACTTAACCTAAAAACTAAGTTAGAAGTGATCAAGTGTCATGAAGACAGTGAAGGGCCAACAGTAATTGATAAAGTTTGTCCTTAGTAATAATGGTAAAAGAAAAACACAAATTTTTAATATTTTTCTCTATCATTATTTTTAGAGGACATAGAGTGGTGAACGCTTTGTTAGGAATTCCTCCAGTTGACCAACATTTTCCAAAGTAATCCATAAGAATATACAGGCTCTACCATTCATACACTTAACTTGTGGCTTTCCAGGAATGCAAACCCTTTGTATATCAAGGGATATACAGTACTGTATACATATACTGTATACAGTACAGTTGCCCCTCATGTTCGAAGATGTCCAGGCTAAAGCCACCTAGGTGTGAATTTGTTTAAGGTGTAGAAGCTGTCGCCAACACAACGACCACACCCTAGGTTAAAGAGTTGATGACCGAGTGTCAAGGAATAGTACACGAAAGAAAGACGTAAAGAAACTTGCCCATAGTTTCACTTTGTCCAGGAATTAAACCCAGGACTCTCTGACTTACGAAGAACTTGTTTATGAAAATCCAGTTATAAAAAAAAAGTATTTTTGTCCCATGTATTTGTAAAGATTTTTCTCAGAGCTACCTGTACCAGACCTGGTCAGTTTATAAAGACAATTAAACTTAATGCAACATACAGTATTATGTTGTTTATTAAGAAATGTTAACTAAGCTAAAAATAATTACATGTGGTGTTTTAGTTATCATGGCTCACAGGATCAACAAATAAATCCGTGGCAAGATTCTGACTTGAAATATTTTGACTGGAAACAGTGATGTGCACAGTATCTGATGTCAACAGAAACAATACAATGTTAAATGGATAAGTTTAGCATTTCTTCAGACAAAATCTCATCAAAAATTACATCTAGTGAAAGCAAAACATCTCAAAATGTATACAAGTGCAGAGGATTTGACTAACTGATGATGTGCCACTAAGAAATTAAAACCACATGTCTAGGCTGGGCCTCACAATGCATCATAACCAGTGGTGCAGTTTCTCAGTGTGCTCCCCTGAAGGTACTGTATTTCAAAACCTTTGATCCACACCTGTTCCTTACAATATACTGATTGCTGGGTACAAAAGGTTGAAGTATAATTTTATTTAAATAGGGCAGTTTGTGACTTTGTATCATTAATTATACAGTAATAATAATAATGTAATACAGTACCATAATTAATAATTGTGCATGTGCATTGCAAATTACGTGAGAAAAAATGTGCAATAATAAATAATCTAATGCAGTCCATTCAAAAGGGAATTCCTAAGGTACAGTTTCTCATTTTATTAATGGTGCTGTAAGATATCCACCTATTTATGATGGGGTTACGTTCCTGAAAAACTCATCGCAGGTGAAAATATTGTAAATCGAAATCATTATTAACTTGGAATTCAATGGGATACGTTCCCAGCCAGTCCGACACCCACTTGTCACTGAAAATAAAATTTCTACACCAATAATATACCTACAACACAATTAAACAACACTCACCACATCATTAAGTGAAAGCCTGGTCATCATTACATGTCCCAATCGAAGCTATGGGGATTCTTGAAGGTAGAGTGGCAATGTCACTCTGACTTCCACACAGCCTCTGGGGGAGTCTCATGCAGCTTCATAATGTCAAGTTTCACCTCCAGAGACACACCATGCTCTCAACAAAGTAAAAGCACTTTAGTCACAAAACACAGCAAAATTTACTTCACATTCACCAAAACAGTACAATATGAACATCAGTGAAGTTCTCTCACTGTAAAGTTAAAAAAAAAAAAGAAAAAAAAGATAAGTAACAGATACCAATCGATATTTGTTGAGCTACATGATTACAGCCATGTGCGATCATCATGGAACAAATCTTGGGACTGTACTGCACTGCGTGGCGGCGCTCAGGTAGACCACAGTTGACAAGTGCACTAACAGATGTGTTCCATATTTCACAATGGCCAGACGATGGCCATCGTTTATGCAAATTTGTTTATTTTAAATAAGGGGTGATTCTGAATACATTATCATCGTTAAAGCGAAATATCGTTGATAGGGAGATTGTAAATCTGGGATAACTATGCAGTATATAATTACTGTAATATGGAAAAAAATTATTAATTGCAAAATTCACAAAACTTAAATTCAGTATGTAAAATAAAAAAATAAAAAAATTCTGGTGCCATTTCTGACAAATGCTTTACACTGACAGAACATTTATTAAGCATATGAAATCAATATACACATAATACAGGCAATACTCGATTGACGAAGCTTAGCTTTATAAAAATCCAAAGTGACGAAAAAATCAATATCATCCCAAGATTCGATCTACGAAGAAATTCCTCAGGTAAAACTTTTTTTTGCCAATTTTCATAATTTTTCTAAAGAACATTGAAAATACTAAGTTTTTTTTTTCAATACAGTACTGTAAGTTTACTTATTTCACTAACTTCAATATTCTCTAACACTTGCAATGTTATTACTGGTAAGTACTGAAAATTATTGAGGGGGGGGGGGAACCCAATTATTTGCGAATTCGCACTTATGCAAGGATCCCTGGAACGTAACCCTTACATAAGGTGTTAAATATCAAAATGTCCAGTTTACTACTATTGTGCTGGAACTTGTATGAGCCATGAGACTTTCATTAGTTTTTAAAATTTGACTCCATTAATTCCTATCAACAAGACAGTAGTCTGTTGTTCTTCAATCAAGACTAAATCTCTAACTAATATGGATATGGTCCCTATAATGAGATGTAAAAAAACACAAGAATATGGCCCCATTACTGGAATGTAGACTAATCTATATAGGTTAAAACATGAAAAATATACAGAGTAGTTATGAAAAAATATGAACCATAAATATCATCCATATCAATGAATATACCAGACACGAAATTAAAAAAAAAATTCTCGTTTAAAGGAGGCAAGCGGTGGAAGACTGACTTATGCATCAAAACTGTGAGCCAAGATAATTGAGTTGATACATAGTTTGTTTACATTGTTTTTTAGCATGTGTCCATATAGTCATAAAGTCAAGTATAAGTGCTCAATAAACACCAAGAAACATTTATGAAAGTATTAATATAATACTGTACTCAGAAGCCCAGAAGAGGTGTATCCTCACCTACTTGCTAGGCAGCCACACTTAAGGGAAGCCCAATGTTTCATTCCAATTTCTTTTCTTCTTCCCTAACACTTTCTTCCACTGTCTTAGAAGGTTCATGAACACACTTCCTCGATCACCTACGGTCTTCCCTCACATCTTCACTCTCAGAGGAATTCACGCAAAATTAATGCAGAGCAATCACTCATGTGGTGTCTGCTAATGGAAGGACAACAAAAATTTTAATTTCCATGCATACCTCCACACAGACCTTCACATCCAAGGTCTCTGATTGGCTGTGCTCGTGTCATGGCATCACTCATCACCGATTGGCTGTGCTCTGTGGTTGATAAGCAAGTATTCCCCTGGCTGTGACAACTGTCATGCCACATTATTGCACACAAGGGTTAAATCCTATATTTTTCCAAGGCACTTTTACCTACGTATCCCAAATGACATACCTGTATCTACCTTCCAAAATGTTTCGAGGTTTTAGATATTCCTCTGGCACACATTAAAACAAACATCTCGTTTTTCCATGGATGGTCACTGAGTCAATCTTCCACCGAGAACTTCACATGTTCACACATTGTTACCAATAATTTTCAAAATGTTTTAATTATTAACTTTTCATGTGAGTAAATCAAGGAATACAGAAACTTCAAGGAAAGGAGAGGGTGTAAGACAAGTGTAAAAAGCAACAGAATATGGCTAAGACAATAAGTAGATTTACCCACACATATTGTTCACATCCTCAATTTACATATGCATTATATAAAGTGACTTTTTTTTAATAAATTTTCGGACATACTGTACTTTAATTACAAACAATGGTGAAACTTATTTTTGATGGATTAATGACATACCTGTACTAGCACTGTACTGCATAGAGAAAGGTTGGTGTGCCTTCCTTGCTGTCACTCCCATTACAGTACTGCACTGTTTTTACCACTGTGTATCATTATGTAATCATGTACAATAAATACAACCAAATGCGAATAATTAGATGTTATCCATTAAAGTAAAAACAATCAATAAATGCTGGGCAAACAAAATTAAATTTCCCATACATAAAGTGGAATAGGATTACGGTATTTTGGAAGTTATAAAAATATTTTTTAAACAAATACAAACCCCTTTTTTCACACTTCAGGTCAATATTTAATACTGTACTCACTACAGTGAATACCTTAAGATAAAGCTGCCTATAGTTTTCCCTTTAGTAAAGTATACATATTGACTTCAAAATGCAGCAATCAGAGATTAAGAAATTGGAAAACCTGTACTCTATTGCAAATACCTGTATGCTCCAACACTTAATTTGTCTACTCTATTATTTCTAATATGTAGTAAAATAACAATATGTTTTTTAGTCTTCAGCTGCAATCAGTTAGCTTTTACATATAAGTAAACAATGGTAACCAACAACTGGTAACTGGCTGTGGTAAGGTGCATGTGAAGAAAATCTTATGCCAGTAAAAAAAATTCCAATCAGGCCAGAATGGGCTGACAATGGAGTAACATAGCCAGACTTAATAGAATCACACTTACAAATGTAGTAAACCTTTTTAATCCAATGTGGTATTGTAACTTGTACTGTATTTGTGTATAGAATCACTGAGCCCCTAGCTGTGGTGACACCCATACATGTTCTTGCACATTAAAATTACCCACACTTTGTTTCACCTGAATATAGCAGCAAATCATTTCTCCAGTAAACTACAGCATAGTTACCAGATTGTAACATGCTCATTTAGTCCTTTACAGCTGTAGAGAAAGGGTGTTTATCATCTGGTTTTAGGGGGTGAGTGACCCTGATGTTTTACTAACTTAAATGCATTGCAATTTTTTTTTTCATATCTTAATTAAATATGTATTTTTCCATCTTGTTATAAATCTTGGCTGCCACATCTGAGATTCAGTGAATTTAATTTTCAGCTGCAAGTATATGGAGTAAACACATATTTGCTGGATATTGTCAGCAATCAATGCTGAGGGTTAGTCAGGTACAGTATGTTACCCATAGATTTATGGGTCTAAACTATTTACTTAAAAACAGTTGCTGACTCAATGTCCTCCATATATTGCTATACCTTGTACAGTATATGTTTTACTTTGTTATTTCCAGCCCATAAAACATAATTTATTCATTAAAAGACATGACACACTTTCCATGGCATCTAATACAGTACAGTAATTCACTGATAAAATATTATGTTCAAGTCCCATTCATAATAACTGTAGAATATTACTGAAGTATTATTCTTGACCAACATAAAGATAGACAATCAATGGTTTAATTCTTTGGCACCAGAAAATATAAGGGTACAAATAATATTCTGAATATAGCACCCAACCTGGACTGCAGAAAATAGTGTACTGTATATGATAAAGAAAGGAGCAAAAGAAATAATCATAACTTAAAACTAATACTCAACCAATAATTTAAATACAGTATATCCTTTGCAGTGTAACAAACTTTAATGACCATATCATATTACAACATACACAGGCTTCACTTCAGATTTACATTCTCCCACACAAACAAAGAAAAAACTTCCCTATATCAAAATTGGTCCCCTTTGGCACACAACACGTTTTCATTTTTCACACGAGAAAAAGAAACTTAAAATAACACACCCCATTTACAACAAAGACCCTTGTTCATATCTGATACGATATATTTCACAGATTTTTGGAACACCTTTTGTGAAACTATTTCGAAAATGTTAAGATAAATATGAATCTAATGAACAGGTCCAAAAAGCGATTTTTTTGGGATAATGCAAACAAAATTTGTACCTTAAGTTCAGCAAGATAAAAGAAAAATAATGAACAGTAAATCTAATAATTACCAATATAATTGGTGGAGTCCCATAATGTCGGATATTTTTTTCAAAATTTATACTACTGTTCAAATATTAAATTTAAATTTTAAAGCCAATGCTGTTTACCTTTCTTCTACATTCCTCATTCTTGCTGCATATCAGAGTTATCTCATTAACTATAGTTTCTTATTTCAATGTTATGTTCATGACAAGTAAACAGAGGATATTTGGAGGAGGACTTAGGTGTATGTTTATATTGAATGTATAATTTTCTAAAAAATTAGATTCTCATGAATGAAAATTAAATACACGTTGAAGCTCTCATATCCGGTAACTCCCCCAAAACAGCACTTTTCTCAGAAATTCCTTTACCCAGTAAACCTAAAGAACAGCATAGTCAGATGGTAACATGAATGAAGATTCTACTACCCAACAATCTTCCCATAGCCAGTAGCATCTCGTAGTTTTGCTACAAATCTTTCTGACAGCGTGCCAATCGCTCCAGCCATTCAGTTCATTTGTTTGAATTCACTGTTGAGGAGTGGTTGTGTGCAGTATTTAAGCATGTTTTATTCTACTCTTACTGAACTGCACCATGGCCCCAAATACCGGTACATAAAAAAAAATGGAGGTGAGAGTAAAAGGAAGTGGTCTGTACTATCAATTACAAATAAACTAGTGTGTTTATACTGTAAACAGGTGCAGGTATACAGTGTTACAAGTACAGGTTGTACCTCTCTAGTCCGGCAACCTCGGGACCTGACCTGACCGGTGCCACCCCATGGAAATTCACCCTTTTCCTGGACAGATAGTGACTTGCGCTTACGTTAGCACCACTTTCACTGCTTCGTGGTCTCTTTGAAGACATATTGAAGGGTTAAATGTCGTACACTAGCTTCTCAAATTTCGCGAGTTTTTAATTCAACGTTTTTTATTTGGACACACAAAAAAACACTACATAATTTAAAATTTTGATGGCGGAAACTCGAATTTCGACGGGTTTGAACGGCCCGCCAACGTTCAGACGACATGCACAATCGTGTAAACAGCGTCATTTCTCTTAAGTACAAAAGATTCATTATTGTTTATTACTGAATGTCTTTTTTATTGAATTAATGTTTATGTGTGCAAAATGAGCAATACAATTCATTAATAATACGTAGAATATTAAAATAAAACACACGAGGAAATGAGACAGCATTGTTTTCGTTGATTACAAAACCAGTGACCGAGTGGTTCTACATATAAAACAAGAAAATAAGACCCTAGTTGTAGCTGTAGTAAAATTAATGTAAAAAATTAATATGGTTGTTTTAAGTAATGTTATTTGATGTTAATAACTAGAACAATAAAAGTAGCAAACCATTAATGTAAAAGAAAAAAAGTGAGACTGCGCGTATGGAAGTGAGCACATATGAAAAACATATCGTCATTACTCTACATAAGAATATGAAAGCAACACTTATTTACTGTTCATATATGTTTTAATTAATGTTTCTTATTTTTTTTTACTGAATTAATGTTTGTGTGTGCAAAATGAACAATAAAATTCATTAATAATTCGTGGAATATTAAAACACACAAGGAGACGAGACGGCTGCCGGCATTGTTTTCGTTATGTTTACAAAACCAGTGACTGATTGGTTCTACATATAAAACAAGAAAATAAGACCCTGGTTGTAGCTGTAGTAAAATTAATGTAAAAATTAATATGGTTGTTTGAAGTAATGTTATTTAATGGTAATAAATGGAACAATATAAGTAGCTAACCATTAATGTTAAAGAAAAAAGTGATACTGCACGTATGTAACTGAGCACAGGTGAAAACATATCGTCATTACTCTACATAAGAATATGAAAGCAACACTTATTTACTGTTCATATATATTGAAGGGTTAAATGTTGTACTCTGTAATGTATAGACAAACAGAGAGAGAGAGCCGAACTGCCGGATGTAAACAAACCTTAATTTCCCGCAGCTTTGTTTTTTTTTTTACAGGGATCAGCTGCCTATCTACCTATCGGGCAAACTAAAATCGTTCCGGACCACAGAATGCCGGACTAGAGAAGTACAACCTGTACAAGTACCTGTACATAAGAAATACAACCACCTAAATAAATGCAATTTCCTTCATCCAGCTTGGAGCTAATCCCATGGTTGCCAGATGTGAGAGCTTCAACCTGTATCATGAAATGCTTTGGCATGTCACCACATTTTCAGAACAGATATAAGTAGGACAAGATGGATAATTTTACTTCAAACTTAAAGATGTTCCAAAATTTTGTCATTTTATCATCCTGTCAGAAAGACCAGAACATTTTTAACCAGGAAGTAATACAAGACTAAAAACAAGTACTAGGGACTGTGATTTCCCTTAACCTGAAAAATAATTAACTGAAAACTTCCACAGTACAAAATGTATACAATATTAAATATCTTTCCACCTACACAGTTTCAATGACAAAATATAGCATACTAAAATATATTAATACAGTAGTACAATACTAAATACATCTTGCATACTATTGTACATTACTGAAGACTCTTGAAATTTCTATAGAGAGCACTGGAATTCCATTGAAGACCATTAAAAACTAAAACATATCATAGTAGCTGCTAATCACTAACTATTCCTCAGTACAAAAATACTCTACAAGCCATGTCAATTGGGTTACAGAATTTGACAAAAGCACTGCATTGTATAGTGTAAGGACAACACAATACCTGTATGTCATAGATGCACACAGTAAATTACATTTTACTTAAATACTGTGCTTTGGTATTTTGTACAAGTGCATTTGGTTCCATAAATATGTTGAATTACTGTATCATTAATATACAATAAGGACACAGTGTAAATTTATCACTGAAAGATAAAGACTACAGTAATATCAAAGATATGAAAGTTAGACCATCCTAATTAATCTTCAGTTGTAAATAAATAAGAACAGAAAAAAAAAATATTTTAGCCCTGTAAAGGGATTTCTAAAAAGAATGTCTCCTGTCATATAAGAAAGATTCCAAGATAAATATCTAGCAGTTGCTTCAAAACTGGTTTCTGAAAGCACAACACTAATATGATATGGTTTGTGCATAGAGATGCACAAGTTATACCTTGCACAAACCATAATCATATGTTCTCTACAATTAATGGACCGTAACTCTGCCAAATAACATCAGATTTGCTGAAATAAATATTCATTCAAGAACTTAAAAATATGTTGTTTTGTAGCTTATTTGGTTTATCTCTGATTACTTTGGCAAAAAGATAGCATAAATAATAAGATGTTCAGGGTGAGCACAGTTATCCTACATTCCACCAGTCATGGGAGGCCAGTAACTTCTGAGTTGAGTTTTATCTTTTTCCAACTCTACAAACAGTCAAGCACATACAGTACAGTGCTCTTGTTACTATCTGCGTTATGCTTGTGAAGTCGTGACTTGGCACAAGTACAGTATCTATATTTACTTCAAACATTATTTTCATCTTATCTTATCATTCATTTTTATTTTTTTCAATAGGTTAGCTTTAAGCCCACAGCAGATAAAATCGAAATTACAAGAGAAGATTGGGAAATACTTGTACAGTACAGCTCCTCCCTGACTTACATCGGGGTTAGGGACCCAAATCCAGGTCTTAAGTCGAAATGGTGGTAAGTCGAAAATGCTTAAATAATACATAGAAAATCTAAAATGGGTGTCTCTTTTTCTTCTCAGCACCATAAAACTCTTACTTTTAAGCTTGCCAGCCATTTTAAAGTGAATTACAAACGAAAATTTTGTCGTACACAGCGCAATCACTGATGTTGGGACTTGAAAATAGGTAATTTGACAAAATTTTGGTATGACTGAAGTGGTCGTATGTCCGGGTGGTCGTAAGTCGAGTAGGAGCTGTATAATAATAAATATTTTTTTTGGAAGATGCATCAAACTTGCCTGAATTGTATGCTTTGGTTATAAATGAAACTATCAGAACCAGTTGTTCTGGATTAAAACCTAGATGAAGATCATTCAAAACTATGCTGCCATACACACTAGTTGTTTTACACTGATCATGTTTAGTAAAAAGAATGGGCAGAGTCAATATCAGTGTTTTGAACTGTTTTTAGATATTAAATTAAACCGTAAGTCTTTCAACAACTAGTTACTAAAATTTAAGAAATAAATATTCTATGACTGTACAGTAGCACAATTATGCAATGTAATAAATAAAAGTTAAGTACTGTATTTGTATGATCTGGCACTATATACAGGTATTCCTTGCTATACAAATTGGTTCGGTTCCTCAAAACCAAGAAAACCCCCAATATTATACCTAAAAATAATGATATCAGTTCACACACACACACACAATAAAACCCCACCCTACCTATATACTGTAAAATAGTACCTAACTATGCTATACAAAATAGTACCAACACTATAGAATTAATACAGGTACTGTAAAATATAAATTTGGTACATAACCTTAAGTGAGAGCAGTAAGGGCTGAGTAAGTGCCACCATTCATCTAAGTGAGAATAGCTTTCATGTATGTAGTAGTAAGAGGTGTAAGAATAGAATATTCATATAAGCAAATATTCGTAAAGTGAACGTTCATATAGCAAAGGATACCTGTATATCAATGTCTCTTCCCCACCTATGTATACAGCAAACTTTAAGAGAATTATTTACCCAAATATCTCCTCTTATTTCTCATGTACCGTATATAACAGACAGGAGAGAAGGCTAATTCCAGGTTTTAATTCTCCAAATATATCAATATGCTTTGATCAATCTAGTTAGACACTGATTTCAAGAATTGTAGTTTGATATACTGTAATGCCACTTTCTTTAAATATACTTCTCATCTGGAGCCATCAAGACACATGTGAATTATCTGCTGTCACCAGTATTTCATGTACATTACAGATTTAAGTAAATACAGGAAGCATTAACAAGCAGTTCTCATATCACATTAACCTGTAGACAATAATACAGGAACTCTGCTACAATTGTTGTGGCAACAAAAAGATAACTGATCAAGTACCTATCCCACATCCCCTACAGCTTCTTCCAGAGATACAAAGGCACACTGTACTTGAGAGAACAAGGCAATACTTGTACTTCAAGGCTGGTTTGGATCATCATGGACGGAAAGGTGTAAATTTAAGTACGATAACATATTCTCCGATCTAAGCCGAAGTCTCTCTGCTAAGGTAGTGGCCTCATCTAGGGAAACCATCAGTTCCTGAGCACTACCCTGAAATAGAATGAAGTCTTTCAGAAACAAAGAAACATGAATGCCAAGTAAAACCTAATATTTTTCAGTTATCCATCTGCCTCTTTTTCTTCCCTGCTGTCCCTGAAAATTTTTCTTGTAAAAGGCAAGACTACCAGAAATACAGATGTTTAAATAAAAAAAAAAATTCAAAACATAAAAGTTAAATACATCTACTGTACTGTACTGTAATATAAATATTTAAGACCAGATCTTCATACCGTGTTATATGGTATAAACACAAAAATTCCTCCAAAAATTTGTACTGCAAAAATAAAAATTTACTGACTTGTCCATTCAAATATTCTTTCCTAGTTGTATACCCTCAACTAAGAAGCTCTTGTTTCTGTGCCTTCCTGGGTTGGAGAATTGGTCCAGCATGCCTTATCCCTCGAGGCAGCTAGCTTTGCAAAAAAAAAAAAAAAAAAGCCTTTCAACCTAATCTACACTAAATTTGAACAATGAGAAGTTTTATTCAACATACGCTTCTCCTGTGTTTACGATGAATGCTGCCATGTTGTGAACTCTTGTGTTTCCCCGTGTCATCAGGACAAACCTTAGATGTCTCACTTCCACAACTATAAAATATATAATTTACAGTGCTTAACAGTTAAACAGCCTGGTACAGAGAGATTAAATACTCTAAACAGTAAAGATACATATACTCTGTACAGTAATCCTGCGTTTTTCTCTGGGTTTTTTATCGCGGTTTTGACCATTCGCTGTTTTTTTACAAAAAAATTATATATATATAAAATATCCTTTAAAATTTATTTTTTAATTTTGCGTCATTTTCAAAATACCAGTGCGGTGCGGCAAACAGACGCCTCTCTTTCCCGCCTGACACCCGCTGCTCCAAGAAGTCTCAGTCCACACGTACCTACCGTACTGTGAACGCTACTGTGATTACCTCTTCTGTTTGTTCTCCCACGTGCATTCCACATGGCTCCAGGACGTAAGCCAGCCTCATGAAAGGCAAATATTACTAGCAAAGACTCTAAAGTGACCAAGAGATCAAGAATAGTGATGACCTTAACGGATAAAACAGTTTTACTGGACAAGCTCAGAGGTGGTATGAGCTATGACAATTCATTTGTGTCTTTTGTCAGAATACAAGTCTTCAAGTGGAGGAATGTGGGTGGAAGAGGACTGGCTGGCTGAAATGACTGCGTGAGGGCGGGCAGATGCCAGGACAGCAGGTGGTAGGTAGCTACCAAACAGGGAGGTTTTTTTTTTTTTACGTGGATTAGCCCACCCGGGCACAGGTCACTGACCCACATCAGGGCCTGGGGGATGTAATAAAAATAAAAATACTAATAATAATAATAAACCATAAAGAAATACAAAAATGAAAAAAAGATCAAGAGTGAGAAACAATATATTTATGTTGTGTTGTCAATGGTAAGAGAAACAAATGAGACCCTGCAATTGTGTGTAAATGAGGCAGAGTCAGATCAGCAACCTGAGACTTGGTCACAATTTTTGTAATGCCATATGGCAGCAGGGTCTACCATAGACAACACAATATGCTTCCAATATCTTCCCAGGCAGTAGTACCTCCCTGTTTGGTAGCTTTACTACCGCCTGGGAAGATATTGGAAGCATAATGTGGTGTCTAATGGTAGACCCTGCTGCCATATGGCATCACGAAAAATTGTGACCAGGTCCCGGGTCGCTGATCTGACTTTCTGCCTCATTCATACACAATTGCAGGGTCTCAATTGTTTCTCTTACCATTGACAACACAACATACATATATTGTTTCTCACTCTTGATCTTTTTTTCATTTTTGTATTTCTTTATGGTTTATTATTATTATTATTATTATTATTATTATTATTATTATTATTATTACATTTTTGCCCCCCAGGCCCCAATGTGGGTCAGTGACCTGTGCCCGGGTGGGTTAACCCCGAAAAAAAAAGAAAAAAAAGAGACTGGCAATGCGGGTGTTGCCGACCTCAGCGAAATAATTTTTTTTTTTTATTTACTTGTAAATAATTTGTTTTGCATATAACTGTGTTAATGTTTTTCCATTATTAACTACAATATGATTAGTTTAAAAAAATTATGTTAGTAAATGCCGGTACAGTGCATCAGAGATCAGTGTGACCACTGGGCCGTGAGTGGAGAGCATGGCGTGGTTAAGTGCATGACCTACCTGAGCTGTTTGGTGGCCACAGGTACAGTGATTCCTAAAAGAGTATTCGCGGTTTTAGCTTTTCGCAGGGTTTCAGGAACGTAATTCCCGCGAAAAACAAGGGATTACTGTAGGTGTACAATTCTCTAAAAAAAAATCCATTTTTTATACTAAATGGAATAAAAGAATCAACATGCAGTATACCTAAATAAACATTATAGGTATAAATTTTCTCATCTGCACACTTCCAAACTTTACTATTACTGTACGTATATGTAATTCCTATTGTGACTATCCCAACAACTTTAACATCTGTATACAGTACAGGTATAATATTTCTAATTGGTTATCTCTTCATCATTGAATGAACTTAAATTCAACTTTGGTTCCATCTCCATTCTTTCTATATAGTATACTATGGGCTGGACTGAGTTGTATTGCGTCATTCCTACGCTCAATATACAATAAAAGGAGATAAATAAAATTCTCCTACCCGTGAAGCTTAAGACAATGTAAATGTAGAGGGTAGGATGCAGTTACTATTATTTAATACTATAATGTAAAGAGAAGTTGCTTATAATACAGCTATATCTGGAGGTTATTTTAACTATCATCCCATCCTGTATACAGTTACTGTACTTGTTATATACGAGTCATCATCCTAACTTCTTGCAGTACAGTGTACAGTATTTGATAAAGAAATATAATCAAGGCTCTGCTTTGACAAGTTAAAGTTAGATAATAATGAGATAACATTTTATCAGCTGTTAAAGATAAGGATGCTTCATGACAATGAACTATTTATTAAAATATTTGACAAAATCATTGCTAATGGATATTTCATTTTCTGGTTAAATTAAAAAGCCGGTGGGGGAAGCTATTTATATATACAGTATATATATACACAGTACAGGTACTGTATTTGAATTAAAATACGTACTAGTAGTATGATGGGAGAAAATGGACCGAGTCCTGATCATAAGACAACTTTTATATCAGTTAAAGTGTTGGACAAGCACTTTCCATCATCTACAATATAATGCCAAATCTGTCAATGCCCCTGTCAGATGCTTCCTGCAACTGTGATTAATACCATGAAATTCAGCTGAGAAACTCACTGACAGAACAATAACAGTGACACCATGATTCAATATCCAAAGAAAATATATAATTTTCTGGAAGACGATTTTGTACAATAAAAGTTTTCTTTTAGCTGTGTCATGACATTTACACTACACTTAAAATCTTGAGATGAAAAATACTTAATAATGCTATGAGTAATTTTTCTGTTAAATCCCTCGCATCTTGGCAAAACCTAAGCAAATTCAACAGGAGATGTTTCCCTTTGCTTTATTCCCTAACATCTCTTGCAAAATTTCAAAGCAAAATTCATATGGACATAAAAAGAGACATATAGAGTCCACTAATTATGGAAACCGTCAGTATGCATTAATAACATACAATAAAACAACAAACTGTTTAACTAGTATGAGCTTATACTATGCACTGTACTCAATGAATTTAGTTATTCTTGCATCAAAATTATCACTTATTCATCTCACAGTTCATTACATCGTTTGTGTGGTTGTCACTAAACAGGATGACCTTTGGACACAAGCTACAAGCTTTGTCTGTTTGCACTAAATTCATATGACATACCAACAAATTATTTACCTAGCATTAAGTTATACCACAATTCAAAAGACAATCATTCTCACATCACCATTATCACTTATTCAATGAGGCAAATAGTATCAGATCTCCACAGTGATGGAATACCTTACAAGTTAGCTTCTAAATTCATTTATATGGAAATAATGTCTTCATTCACATTTATGTTTTTATAAATAATTGATTTTCCTCTACACCATACACAAGGAAATTAAGTCTCAACTCTTATATAAGATTCAACCTGAGAACAAGACATAACTACTTTCTGTCTACAACTATCATTCTAAACATATGATCTCTAATACTGCACAGTACTCTTAGACAGGCAATGCATAAAAACTTACTTGTAGTTATGAATGTATATGACTGGTGCTGTTGTACTTAGGCGGTGATTTTCAGAAACTTGGACAGATTGGTTTTCCTGGACCTTGGCCTGAGTAACGTCAGTGATAATTTCTTCATTAGATGTTTGTATTGGCTCCCTATTTTCTGTTTGAACTGATGCATGTTTCGAGCAAATGTGGCCAAATGAAAGAGTCTTCAAGGTCCGTTTATGATCTGTCATATGTTGTTTAGTTCCAGTATTTTCTATATTACCTGCTTGAGATTCTTTCCTTTTAAGTCTCTCTCTATGTATTTTGATCTTCACTGGACTAGAAGAGTCTTTTTTTCTCTCTCTGGAATTACTTTTTTTGTTCTTAGGAGTGCTCGTGGGTATGTTATCCATCTTAGAATTAGCAAATAGAGATTCTGATAACCTCTCTAAAGAAGAGTTTGAAAATTGGATACTTGTATCTTCTTGAGAATCCTGGTAGTTCAAGTCTACTGGAGATTTGTAATGATTATGAAAATCCTCACTCACATTTTTATTTTTAGTTTTGGTATGTGTAGTAGTCCTAGATCTGATACTTCTATGCATTTGATCTTTAGAAGCTTGTACATGAGATAGTCTTGGAGGTGTGATGTATGAATCATGTTCTGAGTCTTCTGAATAAAGAGATACATCCAGTGCCTTAAGTGGGTTTTGTCTCCTATTCATTTTGGAAGTTTTATTACTTGAACTTGTTTGGCTCCCTTCTCCTTTGGTTTTCTTATTGTGGAAGACTTCACTCGTGAGATTCATCATCTGTGATTTTATAATATTCAAATCTCGTTTTAATTTAGATATATTGTTATAAATATTTGAGGAAGAATTTCGAGAGCTTGTAGACATCTCTGACTGATCAGAGATATTTCCACTGACAAATCTTGCACTGTATTTATAAGATTGTGTTTGTTTTTTTGGATTCTGGTTAACAGGGGAAAAGATAACATTATTACCTTGATTCTGTTCTATACCTACAGACGAGGACATTTTACTGCCAGTCTGCCATTCTTTACTTTTTACCTTTCCCTCAACAGTTCTTTTTTCAGACTCTTTCTGAGACATTCTCCTTTGTTGTACATATGATGTATTGTTGTTAAACTCACCACCTTGGCTAAAAACATCTTCATTAATTTTCGTGTCCTTCAGGTCAGAGTTATTGCTCTTTGTTCCCCTTCGAGAATCATTTCTTACAATGTGGTCATCATTGAGGAGTCTCTCATGTCCAGTTTTCTGTGTGACATCTTGTGATTCACTGTGTCCATAGTACTGACCTAATTTGTTTTTTGAGCTGCCTTTGCTACTCCTGCTGCCAGATAAAGTTCTGCATTTTCTAGTAATGTCAGTATCCACCGATTCTCTAATTTGGCATACCTCAGATTCAGGAAAAGCCATTTCAATAAGGTCACTTGATGGTGCTGCATCAGCATGACATTCAGAATTTTTGTCTCCACAAAATGTATGAGTACTACTCCTAGATGCAAGTTTATCAACAGCCTCATTGTAAATGCAATCACTAACATATTCTTCATTCTCAAATGAGCATTTTTGTGGGTCTTTTATCCTTATTATTGATTGTAAATTAATGTTACTTGTGGCATCTAAGCTGGAAAGAAAATTTGGTATATCAAGCTGCTCTGGCTGATCTAAACTAGCATTATGACTCATCCTTGTGCTCTGCTCTGAACCAGGACATCCACTGTCAAGGTCACGAACTTTAATCGCCTTTCCCCATGGCAGGCGAGGGGTTACATTGTTACTCCTCCAAGAACACCTGGGTAAATCACTCTCTAATTTTGGAGAGCTGCAGTCAATACTGTGGCCATGGTGATGAGTCATCTGTTTATTTTCTACAACAGTAGCATGGTCTAGTGGGAGGCTTACACCAGTTCTGTTGCGATATTGAGCAGAGTCAAGATGGAGGTTGGTCAGACTATTGTTTGGATCTTCATGAATGTCAAAGGGTTGACTGGAATTCAGCGATAGCATGGAAGGCACTGGACTGGTACTTGAGGACTCATATGCGGTATGAGGCACTTCTGGATCAATCAGTGATGCCTGCCATAACTTTACCTGATACAAAATAAAGAAAATTTATAATTTAAAAATTATTAATTCAAAATCGGGGTTGACGGGTGTCTTGTTCAAGTAGTTTTAAAATTATATGAGGGCACAAAAATCACTGTGAGAGTAAATGGTGAGGAAAGTGAGGAATCTGTTGCATGCTGATGACTTAGTGCTAATTGTAGATACCGGAAGTTATGAAGTGGTAGAGGAGGAATTTAAGAATTGGTATGGGTGATTGGGTGAGGGACCAAGGGTGAAAGTGGAAAATGGCCATTTGGTGTCTGTAAGAAATGTGTTGACAGCAACTCAATAATGTGCAATGAGTGGAAGGTGCAGAGGAGTAGATGACAGACTGCAGGACGTTGTTTACTTTAAGTGTCATTTATTCACAAGTAAACATGTGGCCTTAGCAAGGCAGGGGAACTCAACATTGGGGACATATCCCTGGACTGTGTAAATAAGTTCTGCCATCTGGATAACATGACCAGTGAGAAGGCAATGCGAAAGCTAGATCAGTTGTAAGAGTTAGAAGTAGTTGGAGAGTGCTTAGGGAGTTGCTGCTTTCATTAACAAAAAGGGAACATTCCCTGTATGAGAGGAAAGATGTCTGTAACTGGCAAGAGAAGTGTGATGTTGTATGTCAGTCAACCATGGGTACTTAAAGACAATACATGCAACTTCAGCGAACTGAAATGAGAATGGTGAGATGAATATGCAAAGTGACAATGAAAGACAAGAAACCCTGTTCAGACTTAAGAGAGCAGTTGGGTAGTGAGACTATGGGTGAAGTCTTGTACAGAAGTAGGCTGAGATGGTTTGAGCACATGGAGGGAATAGTGAAGAATAACTGGGTCAAGAGATGCATGAATAGAATAGTGGAGGGGAGGAGAGCTAAGGGGTAAGCCAAGAATGACAAGGGGGGATAGATAGTAAGAAATAACACGAGTTAAGAACCTGACAAGAAAGGCTGCAAGAGATTGAAGCGTGGAAAATGGCCAAAAAAAGTTGACGATGGCGATAATGATAACCTTAGGATAGTTAACCGTCTGTATTACCATCTATTAAATAGTAAATATAGAGAGAGAGAAAGAGAAAAAACACACTTGCCTTCTCCAGAGGTCCAACAGTCTTCATGGATTCCCTTGAATGTGCTGGACTACAAGCAGCCAAAGGACTAATGTCAATCTTATCTGTGCCAGAGGGACCTTCTAATATATGAGGGATCAACCCCACCACTGGTACAGTTTCTTGAATGTTATTATTTTTCTTAAAATCATTTTGATTAATTGAAGTGGGAGGATCTGTAGACACAGCAGGAACATCACTTCTCTTACTCTTCGGAGTTATAATGTTCTTTGAACTTGTTTTCAGCTTAATATCTATTTCTGAACCATGCTCTTCCTTTTTCAGTTTTACTGAAGAATATTGTAATGGTGTGTGGCTCCTTTGCTCATGACTTAGGCGACCATTCTCTTGATTATTTTCAGTTTGAGTCTTATGCACCTCACTTTCTAAATTAAGACGTGGTTGTTCACTTACATCCCTGACAATTTCTTTGGTTCCAATTTTTCCTCTACCATCTTGATTAAATTTCCTAAACTCAGCAGAAAGGTTTTTTATATGGTTTTCATTCACTCGCCTCTTATCAACCCCAGAAACTGTGTTTGGGCAAGACACAGTCACCTCACCCCCCTTTTGACATTTATCAATTACAAGATCAAGATCAAACCTAGAAGCAGTGGCCTGTAATGCCAGTCCAAGTTCCTGAAGCAGCTGGCCTGACTCTTTTGCAGGTGCCAGGAGTGTCAGCATTGGGAACTGTGATGACAAACACCAGTACTGTAAAAAATAAAAAATGTATATTAGCATATATCAAAATTTAAATTATATTTATTTGTTCTTTCTATCATATTGCCACTTATCAGCTTACTAGCCTTTTGGGCAGCAGTTGGTCTCTCCAATATAAAACGGAAGGAAACTGGAGTCTGGGAAACCTGTGATGTTTGGTCATATTGGATAGCACCCTCCTCATATATGTAGCTATACTGTGTATTGATTCATGAAATCCCAATTTTGTGAAACAGGAAATGAGTATACAAGTAATATGACCTGCAAGAGTCTACCACCAAGCACCTATGGGTAAAGCCTGCCTGTGACCACAAGGTATGCAGCACTTGATGATAGTGGGTGTTATCTGAAAGTACAATGTAATTAAACAACTGATAAATGCATCATAGCTTACCTAGCAATTTAGTAAAACTATATGGATCCAGTTGCTGCCTTAACTACCCGAGGGGAATCAGTTTAGAAGTTGAAATTCTTCGAGAATGTTCACTCTGAGACCCCAATCACTCCTAGGAGAGTCCAAGTTCCTTGCCTGTTCAGGAATTCCTTTAATGCAAGTAAGAGGGAATCCAATTCCTTTAGACATCTTCCTGGCTACAAAATAGGAATTTCAAACCTAAATCCTTCATTTGTAACCTATAACCCATAAACCAAATTGGGAGAATGAGAAGAGGTGGTCATATGCCAAGTGAAGAACCCAAATGCACCCAAAATAAGGAGCAAACCTCTCACAAGAAAGAACAAAATTGGACTCTCATTCTGTGCTTTCCAGTACTGTACTTACACTACATAAAAGGAAGTCAGAAGCTCTTCTTTCAAACATCTTTTCACAAGATGCTACCAATGAAGAAGCAAAATTCCTTGGGTCCTGCACCATAGCAATGAGATTAGGTTGTGGGACCTTGACCACTTTTGTCATGTGAGAGATATTTTCTTATGTTAAGCCAATGATTCAAAAGCATTCATGTTGAAAGGTCTAATAACACTATGAAATAAAATACAGTTATAGGAAAAACTGAAATTCAAAATCATGAGGGAAAACAGTTACCACTTTTTCCAGAAAAGTTTTTTCCTGATCCGTCACCAAATGATTGAGGGAATACAAACTACTATACCAACTTGTTTTACATCAAAGGCTGACTCCTCCAAACAGAGACCAAAATAAACAGGCAGTGTTGTACGCGTCAACGAAAAAAAGTGGCCCTGCCAGCATAAACAGCCGAGAAATTTGATGCCGTCAGCGTCAGCATAAACGATTTCATAAATTGACGCCGTTAGCGTCAGCATCAACGAGTTTTCAGTGGCGTACAAATGCAGCCCCGAAACGCATATTCTCCTGTGTATGGGAGTAACATATGCAAAATAAAAAATATTCAATCATTTTTACGCGTATTCTCCTGTGTATGGGAGTAACATATGCAAAATAAAAAATATTCATTCATTTTTAATCATTTATTATGATTTATATTATATCAATTTAATTATTCATTTGTTCCCCCGCAAGAATATTAGCATCTCAAAATGCTTGTCGCTCATTCTGCTGTGCTTGGGCCTCAAGACGTCCTTGCCCATGAAGAACATGCACCCCATGGCAGCACTAGAGGGGATGGGGGGTTGTATTTGATGAACAACTCCCTCATGGACGTCTTTATAACAAGATAATTGAAAATCAAACTTGGAAAAAAAACAAATTTTGAAGTTGAAGAACAAATTGATACTTGACACTCCGCTCGGGTGAAAAGTTGACTGCGTCACCTATAGCGTCACCTGTCCAAAAAATTGATGGCGTCAGCGTGAACAAAAAGTTGCCGCCGTCCATTGACGGCGTTAAATTAACAGTGTCAATGTACATCACTTTAAACAGGGTGGAACATCTGTGTATAATGATCTTATTTATACAGTACAGTATAATTTACTGCGCAGATACCAATTACTGGGTAACTAAAGACAGATCAACAAACAATGACTATATCCCCTGAGTGTTTCCAGTCTGGGGTTATAATAAAAAAAAATGGATGACACAAACAGAACATACTGTACAATACCTGCTGTAGGATACTATGCCAAATGATGTTTCTTTCACTGTGTTGTAGCGCAGCACTTCCCTCCAGTAAGGCAAACTCTTTTACCTGTAATATATGAATCAAAATGTAGATAGAGTACCAGTACTAACTCAGTATTGTACATACTGTACTGTATAAGCGAATAAATTACTGTAAGTGCGTGTGACCCATGTATATGCTGATAACCACAAAGGAAACAAGAAAACATGATTGGGAACTTCACGTTTTCTTGTTTCCTTTGTGGTTATCAGCATACTGTATACTGTACAGTATAAGATATTACTTCAGATTTGTAATAAGACATACATGATAGCTGATACAGTTTAAGTGATTGATACTAATATTCCCACATGTAATACTATGGAATTCAGCAGTCATAGGAGGTCAGAGGTAATACTGCAGGCAAGTACTGAGCTTGTCAAAAGTATAAAGAATATTGTAATCTCATTATGACTTCTCACAATATGTTAGAAATCTATTAATAACAATTACTGTACAGTATTATAAAAATCAATGATCTTTATTATTTTGCAAGTGTTTCTTTTCCTTCAGCTGATCTAGTCACTACTGTACTGCACATGATGGAGAAACTCTTCATTTTCTCATATACAGGTACTGTATCTCAACTTAAAGAATGCATACATAAAGAAACTAATTTTTGCCCAAATTAAACAGAAACCAATACCCGGTATTATTAAAGTGATCTGTGTGCCGGGAAAAAAATCTGGAGCAGTACTGTACACTGTATGTACGAGAAGTCTGATACAGTACAGTACAGTAATTATCTAAATGTACCTCAAGTAGTTGGATGAAAATACAGTATCTTGAATGTTTAAGGAGTAAACTTTTATACTGTACAGTGCTGTATAATGAATGAAGAAAGAAGCTAATACCGAATTTCTTCATTTTAAATATTGTTGGTACGTAGCTACTGTGCTAACTTTCAGAATGAAATGTACAAGTACTGTATATTTTATAATCAAATACAAACAAATATTAAAATCACTAGCAGTTTTATGGCAATGAAACAATTTGGTATTGATTCCAATTATTAAAAAAGAGAGAATTTTGTACGTTGAGTTACAGTACTGTACTACATCAAGACCTGTTCCTAACAAAGATTAATTCATTGGTGAAAAACTGCAAGCTTAAGACAAATGGAAAAGTGTACAATATAGTGATTAACATACTGTACTTAAAGGTGTTCTGTATTCAAACATTCTCCAGAACTAGAAGAAAAGTTGAGCATGAATCACTTGTATTAGATTATATTCATTAAACGTGAATCACATTTACTGAATAAGAAGTGCTGCTATAATAAATTTTCAATACTGTACTTCATATAAACAGTTTCTCCATAATTATTGTATCAACTTACCCTCTTTAAAATGTTGTTAGCATCCTTCATCCACGACTGTAGAGAGACTCCTTCAAGGGAAGATTCTGTCCTTTCCAAGTCCTTGTTTTTATCTTGGTCAGCTTCCGGAGAATGATGATCTCTTGGTGCATCCCTTGGAAGGCTGTCTTGGAGTACACAGGAACTGCTCGGGTCATAGGCAAAGTTCCAGTTTGGATCCACAATGGGTGTGGAGGTGTTCTTAATGAAGTTGAAGCAGGTTAAGGTAGGTGACAGAGACCTTATGTTTGGTGTGTTTGGGGGAGTCACTTGGTAAGACGATCTCCTCCCTGATAAGTTTGGTGAGCTAAGATAATGGTGCAGTGATCTGCTTGGTGTAAGTGGAGGCGTTTCATTATGTGAAGATCTACCACTATTATCTCTCCTTTCTTCTTGAGTCTTAATAGTAAAAGAGTACTCCTTATTAATGTGTATATCCTTGTGAAAACGAAGTCGGTCAATTTCATTTTGCTTTTCGGCAAACATAGCATTCAGGTTATCATAACGTAGTTGCAGAGCAGCAAGAGTAGTATCACTCGCATAGCGTGATTTTCGTTCACAAATCAATAATTTCAGAATTTCCTCGAGCCTTTTAGGATCACCCTTTTCCCCAATAATCTGGTCTCTTATCTTTCTTATATCATGTGGCATCTTCTCTTCATTATACTTTGATAATTCCCTTAATAGCTTTTCATCCAAAACTATTGCTTCATTAGTTACCAGCTGCATTTTCTTTCTTGCTGGAGTAGAAGGAAGAGATCTCGTAGAATTTCTCAAATCTTTATCTTTCATATCCTTAATATATTGTCGAACTTTACTTGTGACTTGACTATAGTCAACTTTCTTGGAACTGGCTATGCTCGTCATACTGGAGCTCCTAGACCTATTTAATTTGTTTAAGCTAAAACTCCTGTTTCTTTTTAAATTGACATGATTCTCTTCCTCATTCAGAGCTATGGCACTGATACACCGACGGTTCAAATTACCCTGACCTCCAGACTCAGACCCACATCTAATTTTCTGCTTAGGAATAGGGCCTGGAGACAGAGACTTTGCTCTCAGGCAGTTCCCCTCTAAATTATCACTGCTTACACTTATAGACCGATTATGCAATCCCTGATTTCTTGATCTTGGTCCATAGTTTGAAGCTAAATTATGAAGACTTCTGGATGAATTGCGGTGTAAAGAGGCTCGCAAAGGACCAGGAATCTTAGTTGTGGGAGACAAGGGTGGTGTGGCATTCTTCTCCATTGTCTTGTCAAATTTGATGTTACTGGTTAACATTGGTAGTTTTGATTTTGTTCCAGGTTTGGAACTATACTGGCCAACTACTATAGTTGAACTCTGACTAGAATGTGGATGCACAGATTCACTGCTTGTTTGTATTGAAACCTGTGTTTGTACTAAGCTTCCCCCTTGGACAGAGGAAGTACCAGTAAACTGACTAGAATCATCATGAACTATGTTAAGGGGAAGGGATGGAAAGTGTTTTCCACTTAGGGGACCTATGGCACTTGCTTTGGTCACTTTCTGTTCATTATTTTGGCACTCATTTCCAGATATAGTATTATTACCTGTCTGTTCCAAAGAATTCTGAATGTAAGCAGAACACAAATCAGACTCGCTTTCTATTCGAGAGTTCTGATTTTCGCTTTCCTGCCCTGACTCTTCTGTTCTCTCTGTTATGGCTGAGATGGGAGACTTGCTTATAAATTCTAGGACAATCTCACTAGCATCAGAGAACTCATCATCAAATATTTCATCTCCAGAATGGTCAAAATCAATATTGATAAGTTCATCACAAGATTCATTTTCTATGCTTAAAAGGAATTCATTCCCACTAAGACATTCAGAATCTTCTGGGACACCTTTCTCTTTTCCTTTGTCTGACGGTGATCCACAAATACTATCTTTTTTAATGGCATCACCTGTTCTGATCTCTAAATTACTCTCCCTTCCATCACAAGCATCAGAATGTAAACTTGATGCTGTTTGAACAATGCTTTCTGACAAGTGACTCATATTTTCAGCTTCAAATAAAGTAGAATGAAGGCTGTCAACACCATCTCCATGTTTTGGGGGAATTTTGACCACCTTGTCATTGGAGAGGATAACTTCATCATCTCTGTTGTCTTCTGGACTTATATTATGACCAATTGAGATTTTATTTTCTAAGGATTCTGAGAGGCTATTTCTGGAGGTACAGCCATTAACTTTTCCACTACTGGCACAAGATATTTCAGCTAATTCAGGAGGCTCTGAAATATTAGGATCGGTTGCTTTTAATACCGTGTCTTCAATCACAAGTAAGTCATCACTTTCTTTATCTACACAATTTATCACATTCTGTTCCGATTCTTGTGGAATATCTTCATCTTCTACTTCTTCTTCTGTGTAATATGTGGTGGCTTCATCTATGACATTACGACTTTCATTACTGTTATCTCTCTGTTTAGTATCTTTATTTATACAACTTATCGCATCCTGTTCTAATTCTTTTGGCATATCTTCTACTTCTTCCTCTGTGTCATATGTGGTGGCTTCATCTATTACATTTATATTTTCATTATTGTCATTTCCCTTTTTACTATATGTCCGCATGGACTTTACTGGTGAGGCTATGCTTGAAATACTGTGTGAGAATGAGAATTCACACTCACTCTTATCCTTTACTCTTCCTTTAGGGAATTCTTTGCCTTTATCAATCTTATGTAATGATTCTTTTAACTTAGTTTTATGGCATGGAGTGTTCTCCTTTTGACTTGAGCATAAAAGCTTCATTACCTTTTTTGCAGTTTCTCTAAAAGTGATATTTTCTTTGTTCTTTAGAATCTTTCTTTCTTCAATAATTACTTGTGAGTCCGGTAATGAGACTCTTGACAAACAAGCATCAATTTTTTCCACAGAAGCCTTTACTCTGGGAGATAATTGACCAAGCTTCCTGAGTGAGTTTTTTGAACCTATGTCGGAAGCATGTTCCCTTTTTTCTTGCCAATCAAAATGACATACCATACTAGACACACAATCTTTACTGGCACATGAAGCAGAGCTCTCCTCTGATACTGGAGGCCTTTGCTTACCATGCTGTAATGATATTAATGAATCACATTCTACAGACGTACCTTGGAAAAGTTCTACAGGTAAAGAGTGTCGCCTGGGAGCTGATTCAGTAGGTTTATCACTTGTTTCCTCAATGTCACAACTAAATTGTTTAACTAAGCTGCTAACTTTATGAGCAGTACCTAAAGAAAAGACACTTAACTTTGGAATACTAACTGATACCTCACTCACTGATCTGTCTTTAATGTATTCACAATTACTGCCAGTGCTGTGAGTTCTGAAACTTTCAACAGACCAGTCACTGGATACTGGAGAAGGATCTGCAGAAATTAGCTTATCACTTCCTGAAATGCCCTTAAAAATTTGAGGATACAGCTGTTCACCCTTGTGCTGGAATAAAGATTTACGTGGTTTCTTTGGCACCACCTCCTCCTCTCCCGCCTCTTTATCTCTTGAGCCATTTTCATTTTTTTTTACCAAAAAATCCTGAAAATTATTTCCTAAATTATCATTATGACTCTCAGCACCTGTAGAGAGAGACTGTGTATTCACAATTCTTTTGTACTCATCTCCTGAAGCAGCTTCATTTAAACTCAACCAGTTGTCAGCAGTGGTTGTTTCCTCTTCCTGTACATCTATAAGGGAGAACACAAGGGATTCTCCTTTTGATTCAGAGAGGCTCCGTGCTGCTTCTTCACTGTGCTCATAGATTTCTTCTTCAATTTCCTCTGCTGTGTCATCATCACTCGACATTAGGCCATATTCTCACCATCCCAGGGATTTCTGGAAAGGTACCGTATTATTGGTGAATTTTTGAAGAAAAATTAAATTACTTATTTCAAAACATTCATCCAATCAACAAATTTATCAGTTTATCAAAATATAATTAACATGGTAAAGGATTTCATATTGCAATAAATCTAGAATGTGCATGAAATAAAAAAGCAATTTTATCCTACCATATTGAACAAACATATACTGTACAAGTCTCTCATGAGCTAATAAAGTTTTGTATGAAATTACATCAAGATGTTATCATATCTCATTGAGCAGTTAATTAACTTCACTATAGATGAACCTTTTTGACTGTCCTGTATACAGTATTAACATGTGTACAGTACATAAATGTGCAAATGATTGAAGCAGAGTTCTGCACGTTACCTTCTATTTAAATTCCACAAGATATTTTTCTAAATCTTAACACCGAAATCACACTGGGTGCCACATTTACCAAGATAAGCTCTTCTCATATCTCCCTATAATTAATTAACAGATAAAAGTCTCCACCTCCACATTACATTAAAACTTTGTCACTTGTGTGTTATTATTTTCTACACCAAGAGTGTAGATTCTTTCTCAAATGAGGATAGTGTACAGTACAGTAAACAATTTTTATAACAAACTAACACCATAGCCTAAATACAGTAATACAGCATTGAGATTTGTTCTGCTAAAATCACAGTTCAAATTTGTAATGATAAAGGAGAGGATTCTGGGTTAACCAGCTATCTACTGAAAAATCTCAATACCTGTAGAAGAAAACTACTGTACAGTACTTTTTTCCTCAAAAATAAACCAAATTTGGTGGAGAAATTACACTTTTCGTATTTTGTTTTCCCCTAGTTTTTCCTGTACTGTACTGTATATAAAGATGCTCTGTACCTGTTGTCTGCTTCACGACACCATGTTTGCACTCCAACTGTTACAGCCAACTGACCCAAAATGTTAAGCTACGGAATGCTTCACAGTCAGAATGAACTTCTTTTCCATACCAATCTTCCTAAGCAAACCTAACATAACCTAAAAAAATAATATACAATATCTGTACTTATCTACGATAAATCATAACACCGTATATACTGTACAGTATAATGTAATAACATTCACTGGAGGTGTTCGCATGTATGGAAAGGACACTGCTGCTAGGAAGAGTGCTTGTATCACCAAACTAATATTACCCAGTACCGTACAGTATTACCAAAATCACAAATCCTATTATTTGTCCTATTTGGGGATATTTTTAGTCTTAATGTAAAAGAAATTATCATCATCATCTAGATAATAATTTTCTAAACATCCTACTGTTGTTTCTTAGTGAGTATGAAACAGAATAGCATTAGTACTGTAATGTCTATGAAACATTTCTCCTCTTCACATAAACAATTGAGAGAAGCACAACAAACAAACATGATGTTATCCTCAGGTGGCTAGCACAGAGCACTTTCATTTAAGAGAAAAATTAGGGGAAAACAAATACGAAGTGCTTTTCTGTTACCCAAATTTGCTTTATTCTTGAGCGAAGAAATAGGCTATGTTTTCAGAACAGCATAATATAACACTGTACTTACAATGGTTGTGCCCCTTAACCAGCAATTTGAAGAAATTATTCTACAGAAGATAAGTGCTTTCATGTAAAGCTCCCCAAAATGTGAAAGATTAAGCTTCTCGAAATATTATTTAAAAAAAAAAAAATCCATTCTATTCTATGCTCGCATGCGAGGGGACATATCCATTGTTTAAGCTGTAAAAATATTATTACAAAAAACTTATTTCTACACATCTTTTTGGGCTCGGTAATATTATACCTGTACAATATAAGGACAATGGTCAAAGTTAACCAGCCACCTATTGAAAAATACCTAAAGAAAATTCATTTCTGACATCAAGAATAAACCAAAATCAGGTAAAGGAATAGCACTGTATGAGAAGGCTGCCGCTATTATTATTTGAGTGAGCATCAAGAGGCACTGTTGGCTAACTGTTTCATAAACATTAATAATAACAATGTTCTCTTTCATACTCACTATTAAGGAAAAACAACAGTGGCAGCAGCATCAGAAACTTTACCCAAATTTTAAATACCTGACAATGAAAAAATATTCTTTCTTACGCTAAGAATAATCATGACAATATCCCCCAAAAGGATGACACTTATTACAGTCTTGATAATAGTGTAGTAGGTAAGACTAAATTTTCATAATGATATTATGTACTATACTACACTATTAGTTTGGCGATACATGTGAACCAACACACATGTGGGCAAATGTCAGTTTACCTGGTAAGTTAATGCAATGATAGCTGACGTGATCAACCGTCCAAGTGGCTAACAAGCAGATCAGTGGCGAGGAAGATCAAAGTAAATATGGTCTTTGCATTTGACACATGCAATAAGGCATCAATCCTGAGGGTGACAGCAGCATCCTCATATTAGGTGAAAAGTCAAATAAGGAAAAGTACTACCTATACTAGTACTCCTTCACACAATTTGCTTTAGCTTTGAATTAAGAAATATAAGTACAGTAATCTTTATTCAATACACATTTTTCATTGGGTAGCTGGATAACCTGAACAATTGTTGTTAAATATTACTTTAGGGATTTTAAAGGTAAGAAAGCATTTATCTGATATAGAATATCTTTAAGTTGCTGGTTACGGGACACAACTGTCATAAAATAATATAAAGTTTTCTTATACTGTATAGATATATTTAGTTTGGTAGCTGGTTAACCCGGCCCCTGTCCTTGACTATTACCTTCATTTGATTTAACTACCGTAGTGCCATGAATGTATAGGACGGTCAATATGTAGTTTCGACCAACCACAGTTCTCGAGTTGAGCAATGTGTTTTGGTAATATTGCAGTAAACAGCAACCACAAATTCTGGAAATTCACTACACTCAATCGATAGAACTAATTTTTCTATGATTATTTACAAATATTACATCAGGTTAGGTTAGGTAACACATTTTTTTATCAGATTCCTTGGTTGCTGTAATCTGAAATTTTACCTGTGTTTTTCCGATGGTTTATAAAATTTTAAGACACTTTTCTTTTATGACGTTTTTCTCGCAAATTACATAAAATTACCTAACCTAACCTCCTAACCGGGGGGCTCCGCCCCTGATATATTTAATTCATTTACGATGGAAACGTCATAGAAGAAAAATGTTTTAAAATTGTCTAAACCATCGGAAAAACACACTGTTCAACTCAAGAGAAGTGGTTGGTCGAAACTACAAATTTACCTATAAACCTAGCATGACAATGTTGTAAGCTACTGTATTACACATTGCATTATTTTTTTAATAATCTTTATCGGATTGTGTCATTAGTAGTAAGTTATTTCGACTCCATGGTCAATTCTGAACCACTGTCATTGTAAATTTCTTGTAAATTTAGTGGTAAGCTAGCAGAGTTCTTCAGGAATTTTCCTCCTATGTTACTTAACAATGAAAAAAATCACCAAATAAGGTACATTATTATATTTAATATTTTGGACATTTCACTGACAATAAACTAATGACGAAACGTGTGTTGATAAAAGCATGATGCCCCATGTTGATCCAAATTAGTTTCAGAGCATACTATACACTCTGGATGGAGAAACCAATCTAATTTCTTGTGGCAAAAACTATGAATACGAAGTTACTATTTATAAACTGAAAAATCAATTAAATCAGTAAATATTAAACAAGAATTAAGAGGTATTTATTACATGACTCACCTCACCCAGCCTTCCAGCTCGACACTCGTTGTTGTCGTCTGCTCTGTGTACACAACAACAGTTCCTCCGGTGCCAAACCTTCAGTGTTGATTGATATTAATGACATATACACATCACTAATCCATGCAGTTTTATCAAATATATAAATTTCAATACGAAACTCTGATCATTTTACTTGTGTTTTGTAAATACAACTTAAATTTTATTAGGTACTAAACAAAATTTAACGTTTGGCATTTGACCTACATGCGTATTATGATTTAGCGCACAGTTATTTATCGCCTATATTATTCATGGAACATTTGATCATATGAATTATCGTACAGCAATTATTCTAGCATTTATTATATCTTATAAAATCATGCCCTCCGGATGTAAATAATTACAAAAAGACACACAAACCACCATAAATTGTACATAGGTATTCCCACTACTGTTCAAAACTTTATCATAAAGTCTCAAAAACTCACAAAAGCTTACATTTCACAATTTTCATCACTATACAATGCTTAAATATGCTACCACTACACATTGTTAAATAATAATAATAATAGTAATTATAAACACACATTGCTGCTTTGGATCCCTTTATTAATTTTTACTAGTATTATTATTTCTGATTTTTATTATTTATTTTTATTAACTTTTATCATTATTACTGTATTATTATTATTACATTTTCGCCAGCCCCCCAGGCCTTGATGTAGGTCATTATAAAATGACCTGTGCCCAGGTGGGCTAATGGGCTTTGAACAGTGTACCCCATGAAAGGCTGAAAATCAAACTGGAAGGGTACGGAATTCGGGGAAATGTCCTAACGTGGATAGAAGACTTTCTACATGACCGCAAGCAGTGTGTGGTGATGAATGGCACGAAATCATCATTTGTACGTGTCACAAGCAGGGTACCACTGTACCACAGGGCAGTGTATTGGGCCCGTTGTTGTTTGTTCATTTCATAAATTACATGCCTGATGTTGTATACTCCTCCATACAAATGTTTGCGGATGACTCCAAGTTATTTTGGAAATCAAGAACCAAGCGGACTGTGAAGAGCTGCAGAAGGATCTCTGTGAGCTCCAAGAATGGTCGAAGAAATGGCTGCTGAGATTCCATATCACGAAGTATAAGAGGATGCACCTGGGGCGTACCAACGGTAAGGAGGTGTATCATATGTCGCAACGGGATGAAGAAACTGCATTAGTTGAGACTGAATGTGAGAAGGACCTAGGTGTGTATGGTGACAATGAGCTGAAGTTCTCAGGCCATTGCGAGAAGAAGGTGAATCAGGCAAAAAATTTATTAGGTCTAAGATCATTCAGATATCTAGACGGTCCGTCCCTCATAACGATCTTCAAGAGTGAGGTGCTTCCCCATCTGGAGTACTGTCACCCTGTCTGGTCCCCGAGAGGGCCAAAGGAGGGCCACCAGACTGGTGCCTGCACTTCGACACCTCAACTACTCTGAGAGATTGGAGCACCTGAACTTGCCTAACTTATAGTACAGACGGGCAAGGGGTGGCCTAATTGAAGTGTATAAGCATTTCAAAGGGCACTACTCAGTCGAGTGTCCTTACTTGGAGCTGGCGGACGCTTGCCCCACAAGGGGTCACAGCTCAAGATTGAAGAAGCCACAAATCCAGAAAACTGTGAGGGCAAACTTTTTCGGAGTGAGAATTGTGAACTCTTGGAACAATCTGCCAGAAAGTGTTGTGACAGCACCGAGTGTGAAATCTTTCAAGACCAGACTTGACCAACACTGGAGCAGGTTCAGGTACATTCAGGAGCCAGTGCATGCCCAGTACTTGCCAACAGTGAGTAACAGACGAGACCGATCGCTCAAGCGGCTAACGAGCCGATCAGTGGTGAAGAGGATAAAAGTGGAAGTAAAAGTAAAATGTTTTTCCTCTTTGGTCACGTCTCTGTCTTGCACTGTTGGCAAGTACTACTGGGCATGGATTGGTTCCAGGATGTACTGTATATGTACCTGTACTAGTGTTACTTTTACTTTCTTTACTTCACCACTGATCATCTTGTTGGCCACTTGGGCGATCGGTCACGTCTCTGTTACACACTGATGGCAAGTACAGTACTGGCTCCAGAATGTATCTGTACTGCACCTGCATCAGTATTGGTCAACTCTGGTCTTGAAAGAGCTCACACTCAGAGATGTCACAACCCTTTCTGGCAGATGGTTCCAAGAGTTAACAATTCTCACTCTGAAAAAGAGTGCTCTCACAATTTTCTGGACTGTGTTTTTAATGGGCAACTTTTATATGAAGAATGCAAATATCCTTTTTGTCAACAATACAGAGCCTCTTACAACTGTTCACCATCATCTCTCAACATGCTTGGTGAGAACAGGACTGTCAGTACTGTATCAGAGTCATTAAGCCCCCTATAGCAAGGAGCATATTACCTGAGTCACATGTCTCTTACTTGTTTCATGTGTAAACATGTAATTCAACAATAGTTTTGGAATGAATATGTGGTATTATTGTTGTACTGAAGTACCTGTAAATTACATACAATATTATTTTTATTTTGAAACAAACTAAAGAGGCTTGGGAACTATATACGAGTCAATGCTCTGATGTGATCTGTATTCAAGCTAAACATGACTAATACTGTACAATACTGTACAGTACAGTGTATTTTGGAACATTTAAAAGTTAACCCAAAGCATCAGCCTCATGGGCTAGGTATCACAAACAGGCCAAGATATTTGTGAGCCAGTTGGGTTCTTCCAACAAGCCGATGAGGATTCGGTTATTCTACAAGTATACTGGCTTATACAGGACATCAATCTCAACTTTCCTCCTCAGGGGTATTTGAACTCTGGACCAATGGATTACTAGACTATTATAAATCACTCTTACCACCATTGTATTGAACATGTTCAGAATACTCGTGCAACAGCAAATATACAAGTTTTACCTGTACTGTATTAGTATTGTAATAAATTTCCCTTGACATGATATATGAAACTACATCATTCTTCTTCAATATACTGTATTTCATACACACAGAAAATAAAACACTATACAATACTGTATAAAATAACAACCAACATCTAATTCACACATACACATACATATATATATACAAAATATGGAATGTTTTATATACTGTACATAAAAGAACAACAATCTAAGTTTTAAAACTTACAAACTGTACTTGCTTTTACATGATACATGAATCTTACTAAATCTTTCACTTCATAACAATAACTAAACAAAATATAACGAGACCTCTCTGATAATAGGTTTAAAAATGTTACTGGTCTACATTAACCCTTTCACTATAGCTGGCATAAGACCTAACACACCCCTCTGGTGCAGTGGATATATGGGGAGAAAAAAAAAGATTCATACTTGGACTGACCAAATGAAATGAATATTTATCATTAGGAATTGATACTTTATACTGCTGCTACATAGCATGTCATCTGCTGGAGTAAAGTAGTCAGTGCTGTCATAATATGAGCTACTACAATTTTAATTTTCTATTGTATTTTTTTTTGTATCTCTTACACAAATTAGTGTACAGTACAGTGTCAGCGTTTGTATTAGCACATACCAATGTGCATGGATATCCATTTTGCTGTCCAGTAAATCCATTACAGTAAATAATCTGAATACTCCTCTACATGAGACAGTGCAGTGTTCTTGTACAAGTCTTTCCGATATTTTGAGTGATACTGATGCATGAAAGGGGAAAATTGGCGATTTACTCTATGGCAACACATAGTCAGTTGTCATTGGACAACATAACCACTAATAATAATGGTCCAACACCTCACTGGGCAGTTTTGAAACCACAGTGAATAGGATTTTTCATTTTTTTAGTAGCTATATACTGTAAGTGCCCGCCACAGTGATAGGGTTAAATACTGGCAGCAACATTTTATCTTTTTTAATATACATGTATCCCTGTGTTTTGCTACATCTGTGATGATTGTGTTTCCTCTTTTATCTCTTCAACAGCAGCCCGATTCTCCTCCAGAATCTTCCTCAGACGATCATTGATAGCATCATTCCTCTGTTCAATGGTGTCCAGAGCAGAGTTCAGAGCATCAAGATCAGCATTCAGTTTCAGGAACTCTGAAAATACGAAAAGCGATTGCAGTTCACTTAAAGGGTTTATATTTGTTTTATGAATTATAAGTCATTACACAGTAGTCACTAAACTGTACAATACAGAACTGCATACTTCAACTGAATACTGTACAGTACACCACAGGGTATGTGTGTGTGTATATCAGGCTGTGCAGATTAGCAGTACCCTGCAGCCTAGACTAAGGGGCTAGGCAAGTGATATTTTATGTCCACTTGCCCAGCAGACACGCTAATATTTTGAGGTAAATACCTAGACAGAACTTTGCCTGGCATTGAATGACCCTACCCTCCCCCCTGTACATGTTTAACAAGGGAGGTCATCAGTGTATCAGGATTAGTGACCTATTGTACATCAGGTGCAGGTAGTCGACCTCTACATTAAGCCGCCAACCCACCCCTAATCAGTCGGTCAACTTGCCATTATTTCATGGAATCACATGACAATTACCGGTACTGTTACTGCCACTAACACCAGATTAGAGGTGGGGGATCAGTGGTGAAGAGGATACAAGTACTAAACAGTAAGTGCTTTCATGATTATTCACATCTTCAGGTTTTCTTTAGGTACTCTGGTTTCCCCCTGTACTAGCACTGGACAATGAGGGCTGTAAAAAGTAACAAAGAATTGACAGTAAGTTGATAAGTGGTGAGAATGATAAAATCAGGGAGTACAGCAGGAGTGTGTGAAAAGGACTTGTTATTCAGCACATTTTGGGGAATGAAGCAGCAGCCACTGACATTTTTAGGAGTTACGGTGTTCTTGTTTCGACCGTTAAGTGCCCGAGATGTAATTCAGAGTGTCAGTACTGTGTAGATCGCCAAGCATGGTACTGTGGTAAGAAATGGACACTGACAAAGATACCACTTCCTCATTCAAGGTTAGGTTAGTTAGGTTACGTTAGGTTTTCAGGTTTTTGCATTTTCTGACCTTGCACTTTTTTCTCAATATCTAAACAACGACTCATTTCTGACAACAATGAAGGTCATATTTGTATTTAACACGATAATTTACACTATAAAAACCCCTTTTCAAAAATCAATTCGGTTTTGGCAACTATCAAATATTTACGTGCCTCAGATATTGAAGAACTATAGTACAAGCCTTCAAGGCCTGGACTGTAGTAACGGGATCCATATCAAACCTTGTCTAGACGCGTTGTTGTTTTTGTTGCGTTGGGTAGATGTGCCCAACAAAACATCCCAGTGTGACATAAACATCCCAGTGTGACATAAACATCCCAGTGTGACATAAACATCTCTTTGTTTTGCTGGCCGGACCGTGTTTGCCAAACGTGTTGAGAGGAAAAGTGCCCGGTGTCCGTAAGACTGTAGTTGCTGATATAATAGAGGGAGTAGTTAAGAAGAGCTATTCTCAGGTTGCAGCAGGGCGACAGAAGATAACTGAGAGTAATGTAGGATCCAAAGACGTCTTGCAGCAGCTAGGGACTCTGCAGAAGCGTTGTGACGCCACCGAGTGTGACCTCTTACTTAAGCCCAACACTGGCGCAGGTACAGATAGATCCTGGAACCAGTACATGCCCAGAACTTGCCAACAGTGCGTTAAAAAGACGTAACCGACCGTCCAAACAGCTCATAAGTCGATCAGTGGCGAAGAGCAAGGGGATAAAGTAAGTAAGAAATATCTCGATACCGCCAACACTACCCTTCACTTCATTACTGAGCATCCAGGTCGACTTACCTTCCTCATCATATTCTTCATCTTCGTCACTGTTTGTCTCCATTTCATTCTGCTCCTTTTCCATAGGACCATCACCCACTTCTGAAGTGTTTAGCTTCATCTTCTGAGGTCCCAATGGTCTTAGAGTTAGCCTTTCTTCTTTGTGTTTACATTCTGGTCACCTGATGATGGTTGTGTTCAGTCTCCATCAACTGTTACGTCATATATCAGTACCGAACCCTGAAATTCTAAAGCCCTTCTTATGGAAATAATACATATTATATGGAACACTATAGAAACAAAGGTGTTGTTAACTCGAAATATGACGTCGTTATTTCCTGCAAAAGAAGTGTGAGTTCGGGGTTTAGGAGAGGGGCTCCATACTGTCAAAGTCTTTGGTACTGTTCTGTGAAAACTTTTGGATAAAAATTCTAATGTTGTTTGGATCGAAATTCACGAATTCGCAAAAAAAAGGAAATATTCAAATTTTTAACTAAAATAGGTGAATTTTTTCCTTAATACTTCCCCTTGACCATGTAACAAGTTCCTTAATTTTTATTAATAAACCATTTTTATTGTAAAAAAAAAATATTCGTGAAGTCTTTATTATAAAACATGGAATTTTAATCCTATAAAATTAATTGTGTGGTGTTTTAGCGCGTGTAACAAGGTTAATAATTTCGCGAAATGAATCTAAATGAATCTACGCGTTGGTTAATTTATAATTATCGAAAACCATCAACTAGAACAAATTTTTGCATGTAAAAATACCTTTTTGTTGTTATAATGTTATTACTGCACTCCAATAACTCTTAAAGCGCGTAATAATTTTGGTAATTCCACTAACCAAACATCATTTAATAAATTATGAGGGATAAAAGTCTCTAGTAACAAATCCATTTGCCAAAGATCTTCCACAATGTGGTAATGTATGATAATAAACTTCTGCATACGTGGATACGTCCAAGTGCAAATTATTACTTTACATTATAATATATAAGATATGTAGAATATGGAGATAATATTGATTTATTTATTAGGTTTTACATTATATGAGCCAAAATCGTAAGGATATAATTAATTAATTCTTCCTTTGTTTTGAGACAAAGTAGAGTAATGAAAATGAGTACGATCATTTTAACACTGGTACGATGTTCCAACAATAATGGCATGAGATGGCGACACAGATGATGCCAAGTAACTAAAGAAAAGATATGATTAAATAAATAAGTACTTACAGTTGAACACGCTGAGTAGGATAGAAATTCACACAAGAAAAAATATGTAAATCAGCGAAAAATATAGGTAATTGTGTGTTAAAGTCACATTTATATGGCGAGGTCAATATATAATACATGGCACCTGTGCAGGACGCCGCTCGCCTCCCTCACACCTCAGCGTGCTAGTGGTCCCCTGTGTTAGACGCCATCTTATCCGGTTTACTGCTGTCTCTACAACAATCTTTATCAGGTACGACTTGGTACGGTAGTATGTTCTATTGTAATTTTTTATTTTCAGACGTTTTAGGTTGATGTTGAATTTATTGCTTGGAAAGTTATTACATAAATGGGGTTGGAGATTGATAATCAATGGCGCATTATCTTGCCACCTGGATGATATGTATCTGCGTTGCTGTTATTTGTTATAAGCATTGTCTTCGTGCCTCATATTATTTTAATGTATCCAATAGTTGTGATAGTTTTATTTTTGGGGGGATTGACAACGTACCTGCTTCAGCTTATCTTATTCTTTCCCTGGAGTCGAGAAATGTCAGCCCAATGTGGTAAATTGCCGAGATTGGAACTAAGCAGGGCACAGATACTGAATATTTACAACTTGTGAGTTGTCACAAAGCAATGGAGGAAATGGACACCTTGCATATTGGCATTCATGCAAATTAATAGGAAAATGGGATCACCTGAAAAGGGTCCGACTAATTACCCAAATGTAGCCAAATATAGCCGGAATGAAGTCAAATAATGGTCCTAGATGAATAAATCGGACTGCCAATCACTTCTCGACTAGTATTTGGTGTCAGAAAGTCACAAAAAATTGGAAAACTTACTTTAATCTGAGTTAATAGATCGAGTGCATGTACCTAACCTAACCTAACCTAACACAACACAACTCAGATTAAATTAAGTTTACCAATTTTTTTTTACTTTATGACACCAAATAATAATCGAGAAGTGATTCACAGCCCGAATTACGCTTGTACGACCATCATTTGACTTCATTGCGGCTACATTTGGGTACATTTGGGTAATTCCTCGCTCCGTCGGTACATGCACGCGATCTATTAACTCAGATTAAAGTAAGTTTTCCAATTTTTTGTGACTTTCTGACACCAAATACTAGTCGAGAAGTGATTAGCAGTCCGATTTATTCATGTAGGACCATTATTTGACTTCATTCCGGCTATATTTGGCTACATTTGGGTAATTAGTCGGACCGCCTGAAAATGGGGTAAAATTGCGTTTGTTGCCACCATAGGATTCTGAAGTAAAAGCTACCTCTTTCCGATGTTTTTTGGTGTTCTGAATGAATTTTAACATCATTTCTGTCACAAATCACTAGTTTCCGAGATATGCCCCCCTCATCACCGCAGAATCAAGTGATTTGCGACAGAAATGAAGGTTAAATTCGTTCGAAACTCATCCAAAATCACAATGAAAAATAGTTTTGATGTTCCTACAATGTTGTGGGGAATGGATCAGTCAGTTATCATTAACTGGCTGGGGAGTGTTCCGTCCGTCTTTGGGGGTTTGTTGGCGTGCATGTTGTTGGTTATGAAGTGGGCAGGTGGCAGCAGCATCTTTCTTTATGGAAAGAACCTGATTAAGAAAAGTGCTATTCCTCATCCTGATTTGCCCTTATCTTGAGGTAAAAAAAAATATTTCTTTTAAGATTTTTCTTGGAGTGGCTGGATAACCTGGGCCAATGTCTTAAAATGTTACTGAGGATAAAGGCTTTCTTATTTCTTGACAAGGCCTTGAGAAATAAGGAGGATTTGCATTTTACGTAGTGGATATTTTGCCGTGACCGGCTAAGTCCTTACTAATGCTATTTTACCGAAAGTGTGCTGTGATTGGCTAAGTACTTTCTGTTTAGTATGATGGAGGGTCGGGCCTCTGGCTAGAAAGTTAGGTTAGGTAGGTTTTTTGGTTGGTTAGGTTAGGTTCTAGTAAATGTTGCCTCTTTTATAATGATAGGAACATTTGTGGAAAAAATAAACAAAGTTGAACAACTTCTGGTTAGGTATGTTAATGGCTACACAACGATCAACTCTCTACGAAGTAAATGCCAAATGCCGCAAGAGTCACAGTCACATCGCTCAAACGTTGTTTGCTGATAATGGACGATTAGCCATCAGAGTGCACTCACGGTAAAATACCGCAGTAGGAACTTAGCCGGTCACGGCAAAATATCCACTGCCAATTTCATATTAATATTGTGAACAAATTTTCCTGAATTGTTTCTTACACACGAACACTTACACACAACAATAACTTGGCAGCTACTGTTGCAATATATGATTCATTGGAGATGAGATGAAACAACTTAACCTACCCAGTTAACTACTGTTAAACCTGGTGGTGGATAGATAGGACAAGTAGCTCATCTTATCTCCAATGTACGTGTCATAAAATAGTACGTACTGTACTGTATAGCTTTAACTGGTTTAATTTTGGAAGTGTTCCTCTGTATGTAAGTCATGTCAACAGTGGTAATAGCATGACCAGGTGGACAGTGTATATAGTGTTCAGGATAAAATAAAATCACATTCGTAGTACATGTACAATATTGCAAGGCCTCATCATTTGATGGGATATTCTTGAGGTAAGAATTAATTTATCAATTAGCTATAGAAATTTTATTAAAGATTTAGATTAACAAGTAATACTGCCCCAGAGTTCATTCTTATTTGATGCCTTTCTTTTCCTGAGTACCTTAATTTCACAGCAAGTATTTCCTTGTTCTCGATTCAATGTAACAGTCTGAGAGGTTCTCCAGACTCATTCCACTCTTTGGTAATATAATGTGTGTACAAAAATGAGAGGATCAGTATGTTGTATACTGGTACTTGGTCTGGGAGCTCCCCCAGTTAGGTTAGGTCTCATAATACAGTAATTTCATTTATCTGTGTAATTCAATTGTGTGGTCCAGACCTAATGTAGCTGGAGAACCATGTACATATGTTGCAGTCTTAAAGCTACTCTTAGTTAACCAGAAGAAGTTGAGTGAAGCTAAAACATTGAATTTTTAAGACCAGGTGATAGTAGAATTAATTAACCAGAGGAAGCTGATTGTAACTTTTAGAACTAGATTAAGTAGGTTTAACTAATTAATGTTGTGTTTACACTTCCCAAATTAGTAAGGCCAGGTAAACACTGACAGCCTGAAATGCAATGATTTCTGCAGGAGGGTTAGTGACATGCTGCCGAGACCCAGGAGTATTTTTTAATTCCAGGAGTTAGTTTCATGTGGATTCAAAATCATGTACACAAGGTTTTCAAGAACATAATGGACATAAATTTGCTTCTGTGCTGTATGAACATTAAATGATTAACAGTTTTACATTCTTTCAGGCCACAAATGGTATAGAAATTGAATTTAAACAGCACTTTTTGTTCTAGAGTTATCTTACTTTGAAATATTAAGATGGTCCTACATACAAAGGAAATTTTAGAGAATGTATTCAGATTGGAAATTATTGTTGGCTAAGTCACTCAACCATTGATAAAATCCCCACAGACACACAGTTCGTTTTCACAATGTCAGGCAGCAATTTGCAGAACCATTGCTTATTTTACTACTTTCTGTAAAATGATCATCATGTTTCAGAATGACTGACCATGAGACTGAGCTTTTGGACTACGAGGAGGATGAAGATGCGGTGGAGGCAGGAGTGGGAGAGTCCAATGAGGCTGCCCCAGCAAAAAAAGATGTCAAGGGTACATATGTATCCATTCATTCATCAGGTTTCAGAGATTTCCTCCTCAAACCAGAAATCTTGCGGTCCATTGTTGACTGTGGTTTTGAACATCCCTCAGAAGGTGAGAAAGGTTAAAAATTTCTTATACCATTGTGGTTTTAAATAACTACGGTCTACTCAATGTATAAGGTTAGGGATGTGAATAGAGAGCAGAGGATGCCAGTGCTCAGGAGTGACAAGACAAGGTAGTTTTGGAAAAAAAAATCTACGAGGAGCATTGAACCGAAGTATGCATAAAAACATGTATGATGTCTTTCACTAGTATCCATTAAATTTGGTTCTGTGCTCCACATACCTGTATGTAAGAGAATGTATGACAACCGAAGTCTCACAGGCAAATAGTAAGCAAAGTAACAGAGTTGACGGTGTAATTTAGAATCTCTTATTCAGATTAATTTCTGTAAACTTCCATGAGTTAAATATGGAATGAAACTATTATTAATAGGTGGAGCAGTTTAATCTCACTGTTAGGGGGGAATGTTGCTGTGGTTTCAATAGTGAACAATTTTTATTTATCTTTGTGGATGTAAGTTTAGTCAATTAAATTCAAGATTTTAAAGCTTACATTTACCTCACTTCGCATTAAAAAATGCTGGTACTTAACTTTTTTTGCAAGGCCTGCCCTACTGGCCTTTGCATATTTTTAAATTTAGTGATTTATAGAGTGGGTACTTAAACCCCAACCTCACACACTCGAGTCATCTCTAGTGATGTTTTGAGAATTGATGGTATCTCATTTATTTCAAGCATTACACCCTCTCCCATACTGTACTGTACAGTAGTACTAGTAAATAGACTCAAGGTATACCATTCTGGGGTTAAGGATGTTAACTTGGTCAAGGTTATGTTTTTATATTTTATTTTCTCATCTGACACTTTAACATTTTGAAATCAAGATAGTTATAAATTTAAGGTGTCATTTTAAGGAATTTAACCCTAATGATCTCAAAATTGAGAAGCCAAAATTAAGTTTATTATTGTTTTTGATTATGTCTACAGTTGTTGCAACTGGGTGTTTTTTGGTCTGACTGCCTAAATACAGTATTAATACAGTATATACTCGTCTATAACCCCCCCTCGTTTATAGGTCGACCCTGATTTTTTGACCAAGAAATCGTTAATTTACGATATTCCTCGTTTATAGTTCGACCCATGTTTTTGAGGGTAATGGAACAACAAAACCTTCACTAAAAACGCTTTACGTCCTATAAACTGAGGCTCGCCGTGCATGAAACACGAGTGCCGAAGGCAAATTGTTTACCATTTATTATTACGACACTACACTGAAACGTGGGTAGTTTAAAAAAAAATATTGTATATTTCCATTCAAGTATTTATTCAAGTCAATTAGGAGGGAATATTATTGTAATACAGCAGTTTTTTAACTAAACCATTCGAAAAGCGATTACGGTAACATCTTTTGAACGAAAGAAAGCGAAAGTCATTGCTTTCGTCACGATTTTATCCCACTTTCCATTGTAATACGCACGTAATTTCAGCAAAAATATTACATTTCCATGAATGTATTATATCAAGCACAGTATGAATAGAATATTGTAATATAACAATTTTAACCGAAAACTATAAAAAAAACGAGTAACCTCTCAAGAACAGAAGCTTAGGTAAAGTCTTTTGTTTTCGTCATGTATTTTATCCTATTTTACATTGAAATACATTACGTTTCAGCAAAACTACTATTTATTTCTGAGAATATATTCATTTAGGTGCAGTTTAGGTAAAATATACGTGTGATGTAATAGTTTTTTAACTGAAAACGATTCGAAAAACACGTACCCTGTAGCCCTGTTCAAGGAGAGGACTGGGAGAAGCTGTTTGGTGCTGCAGACGATGACAAGGAAAATGATTTTGATCGATTTTAATGAAAATATTCAGAAATATGGTATCGTAGTATTTATTCAAGTCAATTATGATAGAATATTATCGTAATACAACAGTTTTTTAACTGAAAACCATTCGAAAAGCGATTACGGTAACATCTTTTGAACGAAAGAAAGCGAAAGTCATTGCTTTCGTCACGATTTTATCCCACGTTCCACTGTAATTCGTACTTCATTTCAGCAAAAATATTACATTTCCGTGAATGCATTATATCAAGCACAGTATGAATAGAATACCATTGTAATATAACAATATTTTAACCAAAAACTATTAAAAAAACGAGTAACTTCTCTTGAACACCGGAAGGTTAGGTAAAATCTTTTGTTTTCGTCATGTATTTTATCCTATTTTACATTAAAATACATCACGTTTCAGCAAAACCACTATTTATTTCCGAGAATATATTCATTCAGGCGCAGTTTAGGTAAAATATACGTGTGATGTAACAGTTTTTTAACTGAAAAAGATTCGAAAAACACGTGTACCGTCTAGCTGATACAGCTGGTGGTGCGTGATGCGTCGTTGTGAACAATAGGAGGTTGGAGTAGATTACCGGGTATTAATTAAGTGTGAAATATCGAAAAGGTTTTTAATACCGGTATTTTTTGTAGATCAATGAGAACTGTGATACCGTATATGATATGATAAGTTAGCCTGTGCTAAGAACTTCAACTTAGACTACTGAAAGCACGTTGTAAGGTAATGTAGCCTATTGTAAGTTGGTGAGCTTCATTTACTGAAGGAACTGCACAACTTTTCATTACTAATTGGTACATATTTTACGTTTCCATTGTTTACTGGCAGTAAATGGTAAATATTTTTCATGTCTGAAGCTAAAAGTTGCTCCTCGCCCTTCCCATCATGCCTAAAAATTTGGTCTTAAAAACTCGAACTATACACGAGTATATACGGTATATTGTAAAAGATCATTGAAAATATAATGGTCTCAGACGAACAAAAACCAGTGTTTTTTAGTACAGTATATACTGCACATTGTATTAGTTTATTTGAGCAATTAGGTTGTAATGTCTCTTTGTTTAGCGTTTATATTTTTGTACCTGGTACTTCACTGATTATCATTCTCTTATACTTGAAATTAAATTTTTGCAGTGTTTTTATCTCTATTTTTTGTGCCTCCAACAGTGCAACATGAATGTATTCCCCAAGCAGTGCTGGGTATGGACATCCTAGGGCAGGCTAAGTCTGGTATGGGCAAAACAGCAGTGTTTGTGTTAGCGACCCTGCAGCAGATAGATCCAGTTGATGGCCAGGTATGTTAACATTTATTTGGGGCTAAGAGTGATTCAGTTTTTAATTACCTGTACAGTGCAGTATTGGGTTTTTGAAGTTGCTGGTGATAACTGTTCAGACATTGTGTATTAAGATTGTGTAACTACATCGTTAATGGTAGCAGAGTTTTATGTTTATGTGAATCTAAATCCTTCCAGTAATACTGTACATGAGCAATTATACATCCTGGCCTTGCAGGATGGTATATTTCGCTTTTACCTGCTGTACTCAAAGAAATTATAGTTTCTCAAGATGCTTACAGCATTATTTGCAATATTTTTGCTTAAGAAGTATTTTCCTGGCTGTCATCCTGTTAAGGAGAAGGGAACATGTACTCAATGTTTTATTTTTGAAGATAAGTGTGTTGGGATACATTATTGGCAATGGAGTGTGTACTTACGAGAAACCGGATGAGATTGGAAACTAAAAAAAGGGGGATAGAACTGAATTTAACAGAGCTAGACAGAATTGTAAAATTTTAGGTAAAGAAAATGTAAATTCTGTGAAAACTGATCAAAGGACAATCTATGGTGAACTGAAAAGTTCACAGCACAATTATTTTATTGTTTCTCTCAGCCAAATAAAGTCATCTGACATTTGCCAGAATAAAATGCCTGTACCTAAGTGCAGTGCTGCCCTACAAAGGGTTAAAGCCATTTGAGAAAAATTGACAGGACACAAGAGGCACAGAATTTTCATACTCCAGCCAGCTGGTCAGGCGTCTGAATCATCTTGGCTGAGGCTTCCTCATACTTTGCCGGCATTCTGCACACCCCCACACATTTCTTCAATTCCAATTTCTACACTTTCTCATATAACTCTACACCTTTATATTACACAATTAGCATTTGAAATTTAAGAATACATGATAGTTTTCTTTAATTTAACTTTCCTCATATTACTTGAGAGTAAATGAGAAATTGGACAACTGGGCAATTGGCAGTGTAATGAAGCTACAGGTATTTGTCCTCACACGAGTTCAGAATTATATTATATGGTGATTATAGGAGAAAGATTACACACTGAAAGCTTATTTGTGAACATTGAGAGTGTAAGAAAATAAAGCAATCAGTTAGTGAAATAAGGAAGCATACTGGTAGGAAAAAAATATTGCATTGTTGCATACAGTATTACTTAAGAAAGGTTACAAAAAATATTTTATATTTCTGTACAAAATTATTATTTTTTTATTTACAAGTATTTCTTGAGTAAAATATTCACAACTCGGCATGTGGCCACGTTGGCTTGCAGTGTACTGATAGTTCAAGTACAGTGGGGTATGCTATAACGAACGTAATTGGTTCCAGAACCTCGTTCGTTATAGCATTCGTTCGTTATAGGATTAATCCGTTCCAGGCCCCCAAATACAACCGCTTAACACTGAAAAAATTCTGTGGAAAATGTAAAAAATACGGTACTTTATCTTACCTTAGTGTTATTCAGCATGCAGGTACCCCTAAACACTGGCACATCACTATCACTTCCACTGGGAGTCTTGGCTTTAAGGTCCTCAATCAATTGTTTAGCCTTCTCACAAATTATAGCTTCACTAATGTTACCACCTGCCATTTCTTTCTCCTTTATCCACACTAAGAGTAAATTTTCCATCTCTTCGATCACATTACACCTTGCTTTGCTAAGTCTAAAGATTCCCTTAGCCACTTGCACAGTTTTTAACTCCTCTTTATTCTTCAAAATCGTACATATAGTCGATTTAGCCATCCCATATTCATCACTAAGTTTCGCAATGCTTCTTCCATTCTCACGTTTCTTTATAATTTCTTTCTTAGTTTCAAGGGTTATTAGCTTTCTCACTCGCTTTGGACGACTCATTGTTACAATTGTATACTTGTATAACAAAATAGTTATACAAATAACGCGAATTTCCACATCAAAAGACGAAATTTCAACAATAACAGTGGTGCACTGGCTACACAATGAGACAAAGATGGCGCCTGATGCTCTTGTTGTGGGTCGCGGTACAACAATATTCATGCGCCAGGCGAAATAGTCCCGTATTCATCCGCGTTCGTTGTAGGAGTTGCGTTCGTTATAGCATTCTCAATTTTATAGGTAAAACCGTTCGTTATAGGAATATTCGTAGTAGGATCCGTTCGTTACAGCATACCCCACTGTACCTTGCTGCAATATAAAAATGTTCCCAAGTAAGTTTTCTTTTAAAAGTGAATTGTGACACTAAAGGTGATGATTTACTTTTGTGGGATTTTCCGTATAGCTAAGCCTCTGTGGAACTGAATCAAACAACAAAATCTCATGTACATAAGAACATAAGAATGGAGGAAACTGCAGCGGGCCTATTGGCCCATACTAGGCAGTCGTGTTTACACCCAACCCCTATCACTACCTATCACTAATCCTCTCTTTATCGTGACCTCAAGCCTGAGAAAAAATATTCCGTAGAAATATTGCGGCTTGGAAGTTTTATTGTACAGTATATGTATGAGTACAGGCGAATGTGGTATAAAATACATGCCAGGTTGATACTGAGTGACAACTCTCACTATTGTTCTGTTAATTTTAATTTAAGTTGTGTAAATTAATTCCTCTTATTCTACCGCAGGTGTCTGTGCTGGTGATGTGTCACACCCGAGAATTAGCATACCAAATAGCAAAGGAATATGAACGGTTCAGCAAGTATATGCCCACTGTCAAGGTTGGTGTGTTCTTTGGAGGCTTGAATATTCAGAAGGATGAGGAAACACTGAAGAACAATTGCCCTCACATTGTTGTAGGTACACCCGGTCGTGTCCTTGCTTTGGTCCGAAACAAGAAGCTTAATTTGCGACATCTCAAGCACTTTGTCTTGGATGAGTGTGATAAGATGCTTGAACAACTAGGTATGTACCAAAGTGTTTTGTTTAACAGCTTTAGATTTAGAATTAAAATAATTTAGCAGGTATTACTTTAGGTTATTATTGATGTAATAGTACAAGGTTTGTAACTTTGCTTCGAGAAATGATTAATGGAGTAAAATGTGACCTTGCAGACATGCGTCGTGATGTCCAAGAAATCTTCCGCAACACACCCCATGAGAAGCAAGTGATGATGTTCAGCGCTACATTGAGCAAGGATATTCGTCCAGTATGCAAGAAGTTCATGCAAGATGTAATTACTGAAGTGTTTGTCTTATTTCTACCATGGTATATCTACACAACCACCTTGGTATTGTACCTTGGTGTCAACAACTTAGCACGGGTGGGAAGTGGTGCTTCCTGTTGGGGGCCTGCCTACCAATCTGCCTCTCAGCCCCCTCCTGTACCCTGAAGAAAGAAGAACTCAATCTTGGCCAAGTCGCTCTATATCATATCCATCTCTCATCCACAAAGAACTGCATCGGAATCATTGCCATTTTCCCCAAATCATCTACAGTCCCTAGTTTTGAAAAACACATTTCATATTCATACAAATCAAAACCAGTAACTCAGCTCACATTCGTTATGATACCAGTATCCTATAGGTTATCCTGAAACCTAACAGTACCCAGTTAGGGGCACATCCTGAGTCCTGCCTTTTTGTACAACTGTACATCCTTACCTATATCCTTATTGCATTCATCCTAGTGGTGCAATATCTCCAGTACCTCATTGCCTTTTATTGGTCCCATCCTTTCATGTTTGTGCACTCTTCTCTCGTGCATATCCTCGCCCATACCGACGCTCTTCAGGAGGACAGTGTCTTTGATATGACATGCCACTTTCTCGCACCGTGGCAAGTGGTGCAGATGAGAAAGCAATTAACCTCATAAACCCATCCTTACCTTATCCACTCCATCATTACCTTATCCTTACCCTACCCTTGTGCCACCAATCAACTCACAACTCATCACAACATCACAACTGCAAGAGAAAAATATAGAAGCTGGCCTTCAAGACATCGGAGGAAGAATATTCCATCGAATTGAAGGTGTTAGTAATGAGGGTGGAGGATGAAGAAGCATTGGTGGTGCCGTTCCTGTATTGACACCTGGTCGGTGGTTGTGATGAACTACAGCTCACACGCCCGGGCCTTCATGACCAATCCTGGCAGGCAACCAAGGTTTGGGGATTTGTGGGAGGGTCATGAGTGCATAGTAAGCTTTTATTATACATAGGAATAATCTTATGGGTGAAAGAGAACTAACTAACTTATAAGTATACCCTTTTTTATTTATCTTAAGTGTATAGTTCAATCAGATATATCTTGTAACTGTATTAAAGAGGGAAGTAAGTAGTTTTTCATGTGGCTCTTGATATTATTGGTGACATCATTTAATATCCCACAATGGAAATTATTTGATGGATGATATTGCCCGGACAAGGTATTCAATTTACTGTGTACAGTAATTTTTTTTTTTTTGTACATTATTGTACTTTTATACTGGTGCAAACTTCTTTCAACAAATTGAAGTATTGACATCCTGATCTTGTATGGGCAAAGGCTTAAAGAACCACAAAGTACAGTACATTATTCTCCCATCCCCACCTCCCTCCCCTTGAAAAAATCTCATATGTTGTTTTGTTTTTCTGTTTGTCAGAAATTTTATAGCATTGCTGACTGGATTTTTTATTTTTGTTTTTATTTTTTTATTACCAACTGATTTTTTGATGCTTCAACTTCTATTCAGTTACCATAGTGAGTCTCCTAGACACCCGTAAGTTATGAAATAAAAGAATACTGTATGTTGAATCCAAATTATGACCCCTAAATTTCAAAGTGAAAATTTTACTTAAAGTGAGTGCACAAACCCACTGCTGAACCCCCTCCCCTCACTCCCCTCCCTTTTATCCAAGAATTCTTCTTATATGTGATACCCTGGATTGCATGACTAACTTCTGCATGGGTTAATGATTTTTTCCTTTTATGCAACATTTTGCTAACTTATCTTTACAGCCCATGGAAGTTTATGTTGATGATGAAGCCAAGCTAACCCTTCATGGCCTCCAGCAGCATTATGTCAAGATTAAGGAGAATGAAAAAAACAGAAAATTATTTGAATTACTTGATGCCCTAGAATTTAACCAGGTAAATATGTATTTGTGTGTAGAGAAATAATAGGATCATAGAAGTAATGAGCAAATTAGTAACACATTTCTATGGTAGAAGGAATACACCCATTCTAATCTTGACTGGTATATATTATGGCATAAGTGGTTTTGTTGCTCCATAACTTGCACGATTGGAATAAATTTATTAGTAAACTATGTATACATTTATACATTAGCCAATTTTCCGTATTTTGCAAAATAACTATCCAATCACTAAAATATGAAAAGTAACAAAAGACCTGCACAAAATATGGTCTTATTAGGTGGTGAGATGCCATCTGGTCATTGATTTGCCCATGGGGGTGCATGGTGAACAGGTGTGAGGTGAGTTTAGTTGGAGGAAAGTAACATTTATTGGGGACTGTTTGGTCAAATGTGTAGATTTATCTTGTATTATCCTGGGGGGGAGTGATGATGCCTGATGCTTTGCTATGTGGTGATGGACCTTGTGTCTTGTAGTGGCAGAGATAGTGTAGATGGCAAGTGATGGTGTAGAACGGTAGATGACAAAATTTTGGTGTGGGTGGGTAAGAGTGGGATCCAAACTCGACTAAGACTTCACTTTACATCACCATGAGCATCTCCATGTTGTAGCTCACGTTTCTTTGCATCAATACACTTAATCCATATCTTCTTGTTTTAAGGTGTCGTATCCCAGTACCATAATTTCTGGTTGTAAGCAATGGTTTGTCATTTAATATTTTTGTGGAAAATTGATGTCTGATGAGTGAAATAACTTGGAAGTAGCATAATGAAATTAATAAAAAAAAATACTGGCCAGACACACACGACTTCATCTGCTTTGACCACCACCATTACCTCCCAAAATAGAAACAAACTTTACATTTTCTGGTTTTGTTACTTATAGTAAATTTTGAATATTTTTTATGTCCTGCATAGGTACAGTATGCTTAAAAACTTGTAGTCACTCAATCTTGCAATGTGTTTGGGAAATGTTAAGGGTAGTAGCTTAATGTGTGGCTGTGAACATCTTATTAACCACACCAAATGCAAAACACCAGTTTTTCATGTCTTATCAGAATATAAACTCTCTTAAAATAATCTAGGGACACTTGGAAGAGTGGAATGTAACAACAAAATATTTACCAATTTTTTGGCTGTCAAGGGTATTTCCTTAGCACCTTTCGTAGATTATCCCCGACAGTTTAGGGGAGTGGGGGTATCAGGGTGTGTTGGGCAGTAGCTGGCATGGTGAGATGACTGATCACATGCCTACCATGTGATTACTTATTGCCTTTTTACAAACCCTTTTTACTGACATATTTCATAAAATTACTGGTACATCACTTATTTCTTAGCAATTTACTCAAAAACATTAAGTTCCCACTCTACCTTACTTTACTTATTTATTAACTTACTTGTTTACAGTGTAGAATATGAAGTGCAGTGAACAGAGGCAGAGCGCTGGTTCCTGCTAAATTCACCCCCAGATGTTCATTGCCACACACACATTAAAAAAAAACCCCGGCAGATGTGGTTTTTATGTACGTTGGCCACAAGTTAGAGGTTTAGAGTGTATGAGATCATGCAGGTGCAAGGTACCATGGCCAGCTGCTGCCCACTGTGGTGATCTTAACCACTAGTCACTATCTCCAGAGTATTTATGGGCTGAAATTTCAAGTTAATAAATTTAAAGTACAATAAATTAAAAGAAAAGACTTTGCACCCGACAGCAACGTGCCATGAAAAGTTATTGTATGTTTGTGTGGTGTGTTATGGGAATTTCTACATAGAAATGCTGTGTACATGGGGAAGGGGGTGACCTTTTCCTGAAAATTGAAAAATTACATGTGGAAAGCCTTGTCCTAACTCTTGGTAATTATCAAGCTTATACTGTACTGTGTTGTATAAAGTTGGTCAGATTTTTCAGGCCCCACTATGAAAATGGATTAGCCATTGTCCATCTGTATGTATTCACACCTTTACACTTTTTGAATATACAAATTGGTCGTGTTATCCTGAAAGTTTGCATGCATGTGTAGTTAGAAGGGTGGCTTTGCATCTATAACATTTTGAAAGGTTAACTATTATGATCAGTGTCCAAAGTACAGTACTGTATCTGTGTCATATGGACAAGGTTTCTAGTTACCCAGACACTTTGAAATAGCTATTCATTTTTTCCTCTCGGTCAATTAACACTGTTGCCTGGTGCTACTGTTTTTTTGGGGGGGGGGGGGCTACACTTTATGTATGCTTTGCCGTCCAGACAGATGCAAACTCGCCAAACTGTAAAATTATTCTTCGGTGAAACTTAAGGAACCTTGCTGATTTATTTATTTTTAATAGGGATTAAATGTATATTAAAATTGTAATATGTACAGAGGTTTTCTTCATATTCTGTATAATAGTTGAAAATTGTTTGGGTTATCTGAAATATTTTAAGTACTATAGTAACTGAGATGGACTTTTATTTGATAGTTTTAAGAAATTTCTGTGTAATTATTCATTAACCTTATATGTAATATGAAATTTCTTAGGTTGTTATATTTGTGAAGTCTGTGCAGCGGTGCATGGCCTTAGCACAGCTGCTGGTGGAGCAGAATTTCCCAGCCATTGCTATTCATCGTGCTATGCAGCAGGAAGAGAGGCTCAGTCGCTACCAGCAGTTCAAAGACTTTCAAAAGGTAAGCTCTTTTTTTCATTTCAGGTTGCTTTATTAGTAATGAAATAATCTACAAGTACGGTACTTCTTTTTTAACTCCCAGTATGAGAAGTATAGTTTTTTTTCTGAATTTTAAGGTTGCCAGTTATGGCAGTGAAGGATATTAATTTTTATTGTGTCAACTGATTTTTTTTTATGGAAATGGTAGTAATAAATTAAATATGGTTCCATAAAGTTGATTTAACTTTTTCAGCGTATCCTTGTTGCCACAAACCTGTTTGGCCGTGGCATGGACATTGAGAGAGTTAACATCGTCTTCAATTATGACATGCCTGAGGACAGTGATACGTACCTTCATCGGGTAGCAAGAGCTGGAAGATTTGGAACCAAGGTAAGTTTATTTGTTTAGAAAGTCTTTCATAATGGCATTCTCATTCTTGCTGATTAATATTACATCAACAGCTTTCTCTTGTTGAATACTCTTTAGCACTCCTCATATTTGTTCATCATCTGTTTTATGGCCATTTTCCACACTTGCATAGTTTATCCTTGATGGCAAGGTATCTCGGGCAAATTTGAAGCAAGTTTATGACTAGATGTCCTTCCTATTGCCAGATAATCTGGCATGCGGTGTAAAGCCATGGCACCTATTTTTACTCCTACTACTCTTCTATCCACTTGTTTGCTGTAGTCCTTCCACTGAACCTTTTTCACCCATCAGCCTGCATTTACAAATTATGAATTAGGCATTATATGTAGGACTACTAGGTGCATTCCTAGCTGGCAAGGCTGGGTCACAACTGATGGAAATCTGAGGTTACTCATCTACCAGCAAAAAAGTATATAAGGAATAGTATGGATACAGTACATATAATAAGCCTTCGGTATGCAAGGGGGGCAGCATAACCTGCACTATATTGGTTAATATTGACGACTGACCTTCCGACAAGTAATTTGTTTTGGTGTTTATTTTCTTAATTCTATTTTCATCAATGAGTAATATGATAATCATTTCTTGTGCAAATGCTTTGTTTGGTAGATATTTAGGCACCTAAGGTGCTCACTAATTTGTCTTCATGGCGGTAATGCAGCGGTTTTATGTTCAGGTTAGGTATGGTTGGGTTGGATTAAAAAATATTGCACAAACTACGAGTGTCCTCCATAAAACACAAGTGAAATTGTGGCGTTTTTGTAATCGTTTGCTATGCTAAATCGCCTGCGGGTTAATCGTCAATAATTACTACTATATTTAACTTGCACTTTCCAAACAATTAAGTACACATGTACAGTTGGGTGGATTGGAAGTCTGCCAAGTTCCAACCAGATCACCCTCTTACTTTAGGAGGCAAGGAGTGTATCCAGTAAACTGCTGCACCCACTTTTAATTAATTGAATTTTTTTGTGTAGCCTGACCTGGTGGTACCCAGCAACCACCCCCAGAGCTTGACCATCACATTCTTGTGGATTATCTGTTCCTTAGTAGTATTTTCTTAATTTTAATTATTCTATAAGAGCTTTCTTTAGTCTTCTATAACAACATTTCCTTTTTTGATGAGCTTCCTGAAACAGTGTCCTCTTAACTGTTTTTTTAATTATGCCTTAATATTATGCATAGTTAAGTTTATATACTGGGACGCCGAATAAATGGTCCCATATCTGTGTGTGTGGTAATTACCACAAAGGTTTACTTGTACTGTACCTTGATCTTTCGTAGAGGAAGGGACCTATTGATTATTGTTGCAAAGGCCTTTGTGTCAAGGCACTTTTGTTAAATGAAGTTAATAATCATTGGCTTATAGATCCAGTTCTCTGTTGATAGTTTGTTTAATACAATACATTATTTTACAGGGTTTGGCTGTAACATTTGTCAGTGAAGAAAGTGATGCCAAGACTCTGAATGAAGTCCAAGAGCGATTTGATGTCAATATCACGGAACTGCCAGATGAAATTGATCTCTCTTCATATATTGAGGGCCGCTAACAAGCACTTGATGAAATACAGTACAGTACTGTACTGTATATGCTTAATTTTAAGGTGAGTAGTTACTTGCAAATATTTTAATTTTGAAGAGGGAAGGGACTTGAGGCATGGATGATTTATGATTAAGGATATGCCATAGTTTCTACTGTACCCATGGGTTCACATTCCAGTAGATTACACAAATTGTAAAGATCACAAATTGCAGATCATTGGAGAGGGACACACACACACACCCAACAAGTTAACATGTGGGTTAGTGACCAAAGGACCGGTGTGTAAGGCAGAACACTGTAATTATGGGGGGGTTTTAAATCTTGATAAAATTACACGGGGAAAAGGGAAACAACGGAGCACCTTAGCTTTCGTCTTTATTCAAGACATCTTCAGAGGCAACTGGATTACATGGACAGAGAGAGGCTTAAATATACAGGGTGACCTTATTAAACATGAGGTCAGGTCATAATGATGTCATCCACTAATCCACACACCAACACACACGTAGAGGAGCTTAAGAGAAGGGGGGCGACGTGACTACTCAGGTCAGGTCAAAAATAAAGGACCCACTAAATAACTATCCTACATCTAGATTATACATTTATTTATTTATTTTTATTTTTTGAATCTTATTTTAACTTCCCAATTTTTTATTGTTTCAGGTTGTGCGTGATATTGCGTCCATGAGAAATGGAAGAATAATGTGTGTATGTGTAAGTCACATTGATACTGAAACTAGCTGAACTGCTAAATTTTCAGTATATACATTTTTTAATGAGGTAAAAAGTAATTTTACATGTGAGTGTCTGGAAATAATAAAATAACCAAAGTATTCAGGTGTACGTTTTTTCCTAATGTATTTGTTTAACTAGACTTTTTTATTTTTTATTGATGGTAATTGATTTTATGTATTCTAGCACTAGCAGAGCTATAACTTGCTACTAAAGTACAAGCATTTTGTGTACAGAATAGTCTTGAATAATAAAATATGTATTTATGGTTTGTTTTATTTTCTAATAATGTTTTTATACTCTGATCACTGAGGTTCAGGGGTAGTTATTGTACTGCCTGTTTGCAGATTAATGATTACTGTTTATCAAATTTGTTGGGTGCATTGCAGCCCAAAATCATTATACCTGTATGGAATTGATGATTCTACTGTAACTGATTTTCATCTCGGGATTGGCCATCGCATTGAAAGCTTTCACTATTGGCCGTGCCATTGTGTCAGAACATTTCAAATATTTCTTGACAGGAAAATGGATACTGTATCACCATTGACTTGTTCCCCCAAATGAGACTATGGCCATATTTTATTGTGATGGACCAATGCATAAAATGAAAAAAAATTCTAGATGGATTGGGTGTTTTAATGCTGGGATACTTTTGGGGGGAATGGGACTGGGTCTTCTAATCTTCATAGCAAAGATATATCAGTGGTAGGTGTCACTTGTCTGTAATTTAAAGTATACTCTACTTTCCTATGGTTTTGAGGAGCTGCACATACGTATAGGACAAATGGTGTACAGTAAAACCTTGCTATTTGCAAGGGTTAGGTTCCAAGGAATGGCGCGAATTGGCAAAATCGCAATTAACATACCACCTTAGTGCACTAATATATACCTTTACTGTCATCGATTGCAACTTATACAATGAAAGACAAAAATCGTGTTGTGAAAACATATGCCAAAAGGCTAAAACTTTTGGTGCGCTCTGCCGTGTGGTAGGCCTCTCATAATTTTTCACGAGTTATATTTATTCTTCAGACAAAACCACGACATGACTTTTGTCTTTGAATGTACACATACATGGGAGGATGAAGATGATAAAATCATGAAAGCCTACAAACTATTAGTTTTAAGTGAATGATAGTTAACAGTATTTGTATGCATTTATCCATTGTTGAGGTGTATACACAATCTATTTATACTGTACTACATATTAACTACTAAGGTGAAATTTCACTTATGTTTAATTTTGTTCATTATAGTGTGTAAAAGGCAAAATAGGTTTTAGTGAAGTGACAGTAATTAGTAAAAAAAATATAGGGCAGTAAGCAAGTTAAAGGACACTTGGATCCTGTGTAATATTTTCCCCTTTACCTTGTAAAAAGATTTGCCTGAAACTTTAATTTATTTTCTGATTTTAATGCATACTGCTGTGGTCCATCGGCACACTACAGGTAACTTTTCTTACTTTATTTGTTATACTGCTACTATCACAGCATGGTAGAGTCTGTCCATGGTGTGCATGTTACTTCATTATACATATGTTGTTTTATACTTTTTTTTTATACTGCACAGTACAGAGTATTTCCAAAAGTATTTTCCACTGGGGGGATGTCATAAAGCACTTGATATACCTGGGTTTTCCATATTAAGCTTTAGTTTGTTGATGTAAGCAGTTTGGAAGAAGCAGAGATCGCCTGATGCACTAACTCGAACTTGTCATGCTACTGCTAGTCTGAGAATCTTCAAAGCTGTCCTAAGATCTCCAGATATGGGTGAGTTATTAATTGTATTTTCTTTCAAGTCAGTTGGGTGTACAGTCCTCCCAAAAGTATTGTTAGCCATGGGGTCAGTGTGATTCGAAGTTTTCCGAGCAATGTTACTCGACCGGTTTTTGAATGGTTGGTAGATCTACATCTACCACCATTGAGCATAAATGGATTTCTTGTAATATTGCAGTATCTAGTACAGAATGCTACACACGGATGACTGCCTCCCCCAAATCCTAACTTCTCTAGCTATGGTGAGCAGGCATACCAACTTATAATGGTGTACTGGGAAGCATATCAAAGCATTTCGTCTAGCATTTCAAATTGTAGTCACGGAAAATCTAATGATATTTTGGGGGGACTGTACATTGTATTTTCATTCTGGGACATATATGGGGTGGACCATAGAAAGACAAATATTTTAGAAAATGAGACCTTCCGAGTGCTGTACAGGGGGTGAACGGAAATAGTCACAGGAAAACAAAGTCATGACTTGTACACATTGACAACAAAATATATATGATGGCATTGCATATAGGTTAGGTTTGTTTTTTTCAGTGCCTTTTTTTCCTGGATTCGTACAGGGATATGGAAAAGAGCAACTCCTGTAGGAAGCAGAGCAGAGTGCATGAGACAGGTGTCACAAGTTGATCTTATAATACACCCCCTTGTATATTGCTGTGCTATAATAACTACAGTTTTTAATATATATTATAGGTTAGTAATACACTAGTCCTCAACAACTAAAAATTAATAGACACTGCGATACGTGACGTTTGCAACCAATTAAGTGGATAATCATCATATATAGAATTTAATTGTAATGCCTCTGAGATGTATTTACACTATAATAGGCACATTATATACTGTGCTAGAGAACAACTGAAATAAATAAAGCGATATGGATATATACAAACTAACATTTTATGCTGAAAAGTGTTCCAGATAGTACTGTGAAAACGACCGTTCATTTGGATACAGTGTGGGGTACAGGTTGTTTGGTTCACACTCAGGATGGGATGGAGAAAGGAAACTCACAATGTGCTCTCTGTATACATATTGTATTGGATGTACAGTGCTGCTTGGTGCTGGGAAGGCAGCGTGGTTACAAGCGTGATGTAAAGAGAGCTGGTTGGTGAGGATGCTCAGAGGAGGACCAGCTTGTGGGCCGCCAGGCAGGAGCGGAGGAGGTGGTGTTAATTGAAGACTGGCTGTAGGTAGAAAGAGAGGTAGGTCACCACGAGGTCAGGTCTTATATAGCGGAGGTAGGCGTGGCTTAATAGCTGACCTCTGTCATGTAAGGCGGCGCTGGTTGACCTGGGGAATTCGCGGGGTCGGCTACTCGGCGACAAACAGCGTTTGTAGGGGAGGACTCCACTACAATAGTAATGCCTCTTTTGGCAATTAGGCAAACAGCTTTTTGAGACTAGTTGCCATTGTAATGTATTTACCTCTAACAATTTGTAAATGCGAAAATTTAAGGTATGGATATGGACATCAATTATAATTGATGTCCATATCCATACCTTAAATTTAAGAAGTATTTGAACTTGTATTCATTAATAATTATTAATGAATACAAGTTCAAATACTTCTTAAATTTTTATCGGCCACATTCCGGTAAACGGAGATGTTATGTTGACTGGTTGTGGCCTGTGGGGAATCGCATAGTCTCATACGGATTTCCTGAGCCTCAGTGCAAAACACCGACAAATGGAGACAATAAACCGTCGCAGACTGGCAGTGAGAAAGCAACCCAAGGCATGATAACAGTTTTGATGAAGTGACCTAAACCCAACGCAAATATCAAGACGGCTGTTAGAAATGGGTCGTTTTCTCCGACGAGAAAACAACGCCTCTTATTCTCACTGGAGAATTCATTGCTGGAAGAGGAATAATACAAGGTAAGCATGGTAATTTTACATATAATTTGTTTGATAAATTTTAAGATTACAACAATCTACTTATATTTTATTCGATTACACTGTTTAATTTCACATCAGATATGACGAGGAACATTTGTAGCCAAGGAATATTCAATCGTCCCTACTTGTAACCTTGCATGCTGTCTCTCTAATTCTAATACATAATAATTGATATAGCATAAGCCTCCAATGCAATTCATTTCACCTTATATTAGCATTTTTATTCTTTGTATAGTTGATAATTATATATTAATTTAGAAAAAACAAATAAAAATACATTGAATGCTACGCTACGAATCCACACCCATTATAAATCATTAATCAGTACGAATGATTATTTTCTTAAGTTGCCTTCTATTATCTGGGCATATTACTCGAGAGTTAATTACGGGAATGTACTGTAGCCTACACTTCATGAGACTGAAATAGTGGATACAATTAGACTGAACACGAGCTGACGTTCAAAGCATATATGACAGCAGCCACTCAACTAAAAAGACAGCTTCACTGATACCTTTTTTTTAATGCACAAATCAAAAGTGAAAACGAAATCAGTCATACAAAACCAACTAAACCAAACCTAACAATCCAAGGGTGGTTTTGATTAGGTTAGGCTGGGTTGGATGGTGTTTTCTTAGTAACAAGTATTTTTCATTGTTTTCTTTGCCAACGGATTTCCATTCTACTCATTAAAAAAATCGGTGAAAAGAAAGTTAAGGAGCAATAATAAACATTTAACTCCCATAGATTTAAGTCAGGTGACACAGGCCGTAGAGTTTTAAATTCCCACACATTGTCCTTAGGTGTTTAAAACCTGACTCTACCTGCCGGCTGTTGTTTGCACGGCCGTAAGATGATCTTATAATAATGTATAACTGCGCCTCAACATTAAACTTCTTTTGAGATAGTATTCCGGATCAGTACATTCAAAGTTTCTTCAAAAACTTTCCTCGTGTTTGAAGTCTTAAGGATTCTATACTGTAAGTGTATGGTTCATCCCAATGGGTGAACGCGATCACCCCAACTGTGGCGCCATCAAGCGGCTGCTAAGCATAAACAATAGTTGTCAAACAGATTAAAGGCGGGAGATGCACATTTCGGTGAATGCATTGATTTTTATTGTTTTGCGCACATTATTTTATCATCTACAATGGGATACAATTACTGTGCTGCTATAAATTGTTCCAACAATATCAAAAGGAACAGAAAGCCGCTGTTCTTCAGATTTCCAAAGGATCCGGGGAGGTGAGTCGTAAACCTCTGTCAATGTTGAGTATTGATTAGTTTTTATGAACTCTTTCTTTATTTAATGCATTTAGTGTTGATAAAGATCCACTTTTCAGAATTGCTAGTGAACATCAACCAATTGGATATATAAGACGAACAGGATACTGTTGTGTTTTCGAAAATATAAGGCTGGAACTTTAGTTTTTGGGTTAATATTCGTTTTAGGACTGCCCGTCGCCCACGATTGTTAAATTTTTATTTATTTTTGCACGAAATTATGATTTTCTGTATATTTCAGTGTGTTTGACTGAATTTCACATTCATATCTTGGGCAAAATGGTTTACTGTTTATCACTGTTGTATACCTGCACTGTTTAGGGCAGGCACATAGGAAACTGTAATTATATACCCCCACGACCTACGTGCACCGTATACCTACATTGTGTATATTCATACTGAAGACTATAACTGGATAGTTTACATACATGCCTATTCAATTGTAAACTTCTATGACAATTCCACTGAATAAATGTTATTGTTATTATTATTATCATTATTATTATTATTATTATTATCATTATTATTATTACTATTATTCAAACTTCGAACAATACTCGTACATTGGTAGTTGTGTAGTTTTGAAGCTGTGTTGTATTTTATTGTATTGTAATTTTTAAACCGTAGGTCCACAAAATTAGGTGTGAAAAGGTTAAAGTATCTCACTGCCAACTGTTACCAATTTAGTGATGTTCTTTATATCACTACTGGAATAGTAGCCTGTTCAGAACAGCTATAATAGAGTGCATTGGTTAACCGACTGATATTTTTTCGATGTTAAATTGTGTAAAACTGGTGTAAAGCTGTAACTACCACCATTGCTCTTATTGAAGAACCGAGGGGCGTATATTTCCTTAAGTAGGCAAATATTATTCTTAGATATCTAAATTTGGATGTCAATAACCTACAGACGATATACTGTATAATGTTTTTTTTAATACTCTGGTGTTATCACCATATCAGGTAAGGTTCAGTGGGCTTAACTGAGTTTATACTAGCAGCCGCTTAGTGGCGCCACCGTCGCGGGGATAAAAAAATAACATTGAGTGAGCCATCCTTTAGAGTATAGAATCCTTGTATATGTTCACTATTACACCCGATATCGAGACCTATACAATGTGGTTCTTGACATCCAGCCATCAGAAAATCGCTAACATAAATAATTTAGTGCAGTAATTCTGCATTGCGTATATAGTTTTATTTACAAAGTGTAAGTATTGAAACAGACTGGACGACAACTTGATTTTTAATCAGTTATATTAATTTGCAGAACTACTAGATGTCATTACGTAGAGTGCAGTACAGTGAACTTGAGAACATAAACACAAGTCCTAGTAACTGAAAATGATGCTGGAATTACGGCAGCATCTTACGAGTAGTAGGGAATACCAGGATTTAGCCCAGATTCCATGCACGTGGTAAATTTCACGTGTGTACGCCCTGACTTGAAGGCTACGTCATGCGCTAAACTTGGGTGGCAGGGAGTGTCGACGAGTCCATTTTCACAGAACGGGGAGGACACCTAGATACACCTCACTGGTAACTTATGTCATCTACTAGGTTAAGGAAAGTTACATCGATATTTTGGTCACTCAAACGTAGAGTAAAACTCACTATTAAGTAAAGAAATACAGTACAGTACACGGTAAAATTGAGCGCGTATTAAAGTACGTGCGACCCAACAGGTTGAAAGAGACTATAACAAGGGGGTGGTGGGAAGGGTTGTAGCCGCCAGACGTTAAACATGCTATTTATTACTTCGCGCGAAATAAATTTATTTGCTTTTTTTTACTGTGGCAAGAAGTAGACACACACATTAATAATGACTGCTATGCTCTTTGCACACAGGGTATTACAGACACGTTCAAAAAAACTTTTGACCAGACGTGCACTCACGTTATCCGTAGTAAATATAAAATAGTAATTCCTTGTATTTTAATTTTGTAAAAGATGTCATTTTAAATTAAAAATTAAAATGATTTCTATTGTCCAGATGTTTTCACAAACATCGTGTGCATAAGTTATAGAAAACGAAATATCGCAGAGGTTTCCCGTAGATTTCAATTTAAGATGACTGGGATTAAGTAGGAAACTGAAACGAAAAAAAAATCTAAAAACAAGAGTCCAAAAGAGAAACTGTATAGCAATAATAATGATGGTAATAATATTGTATGATAATATAATCAACTATAAAATCAAAGAAAATTAATATTGATAATAATTAACCACCAATTTATGTACTACACGGCTAAACTTACACTGTACTGTAATACGGTGTTGAAAGATAAATCGACTGATCAATCCCACACGATTAAATTCCACTTGGACGATCGTCTGTTTTATTCTGTTTAGCGTAACCTACTCTAAACTAACTTAACGTAACGTAACCTGTTTAATGCTATTTAACAGACGATCGTCTAAGCGGGATGACACCTCCCACACAAGTCTCATATTTAACGAAACATCGTTGACTCAATTATTTATGGACTGGAATTGTTGTCTCGGTTGGCATTAGTCTCCAGTACGTGTCTAAGACGGAGGATGTCCGCTCCGCACTTCTTTTTGCAAGCTCTCAACAGTTTACCCCGACTCCCACTGTCAGGCGCCTACCGCATGGAGAATCACAAAATAATTCACCACCGGTTTTTATTTGTTTCAGCTGTCCCTGTGCCACGAGTGTTCATGTATGAGGTTTGCCGCCCTCGAGGCATAAATAGTTATGTAAAATAAATACCACCGTCCTGTAAACAAGGATCTACCATGACAGAGGTGTGGCGACTCACTCCCATATTAAGAGTTGCTGGTTGGCGCCCAAGACACGCCAGTCCAACCAACTGTGAGTGGGTGTATCAATTTTCCTCTAGGGACGTAAAGGCGGTCGAGTAAGTGCTGGTCACACTAACTTCTTGTGTACTGAAAAAATAAGTCTTTGTCTACAATGCGTTGTATGCTTGTATCCGCACTGACCCTAACCGACCTGGCAAAACAAACTTTCGTGTTACTTAAATAAAACAAAACAAAAACAATACGGTATACGAGAGTATGACTTTGACTTATAGCAACAAGGACACGGATATTGGTCAAATTGCGCTACGGTGGGATTGGACCGTAAGTAGATGTGGTCTCTCGTCAACAGTTAGGAGGTGAAATAACGCACAGATCCTTGAGATTCCGGGTGCTGGTGTTGGCGACCGTTACCGCCAGTATCACCTTCCCACTAAATCACCCTCACCAGTTCTTCCCGCTCGCACAACTAGAGGACTTCCCGCCTTACCCAGGTCGGTGGTTGACCGCCCGTTACGAAACCAGTTGGTGGAGGAGGAGGATGATGTTTGTGGCGTGAGTTGTCCTTGAGGGCCACGCTAACCCGCGCCCGGCCCGCTACCCGCCACGCCTAACACTGCACGCGTTCTGACCTTCTCAACGTTACGCTGATGTTGAGACAAACGGTCACCTGGGGAGAGAAGATCTTCATACGACCTCGTGGCCATCCTTACGGCAGATGGCCCGTTGTACACACACACACACACACATTGTCTTTAAGGTCACTCATCTTCCTAACTGATCTTGTATTATCTCTTAGAATTTTTTAATCTGGTATGTGACAAAATGTGTACAGTACAGTATTTGAACTACTCATGCTTGACACTTGAGTCATTAGTGTAATGTGTTGACTGTCTCGGACAACCAGGTGGTGTAGCGGCTGTGTACCGTAAGACCTTTAACACCATATACGTTAAATATAATGGCGTGTGCTCCAATCGCTCTCTATCACGTACTGTGTGTAAAGGATAATGTAGCGAGGATAACAGGAATGGATGCTCATAAACGCATTTGTTCACATACATGCGCACGCAGATGCACACTTACCCCAACATCTGTGCAAATGCTTACACACATACATACTGTTTCGAATTAATTAGTAAATAGACTCATGGAGACAACATCAAATGTCGACGTAATTGTAAGAGAATGTGGAAGACGAGGAGGATGGCGGGTCAAGGTCCCCTCCCTGCCCGGTTCGCTCCCTAAATAACCCTTCCTCACCTGGCAGCACCCACAGTCCAGACCTTGACCGGTGGGGTGGGCGAGGGTTCACGCACTGACATGTTCTTGACACTCGCCCGCCATACCGAGGAGGCAGTGGTTATCCCGTAATGGCTCCATTGTTACCGCTATGGAGAGGTTGATGGTCGCGAGGTTACTTCACTCTCTTGTGGAGGTGCTTGACCGTCGATAATGTTTATGATAATTACTCTACCGGAATAAAGAAAAATGAGTAAGCCGCTCAACAAATAACTAATGAGATAAATGAATTAATTAATAAATTAATATACAAAGAAGTGCATTATTTTTATTTGTCTTAAGTAATTTTTATTGGTGTAAGATGCATCGATTTAAACTGTGCCTAAGTTATTTCACTGATTAAACTTGTAAGCAATATGTTAATAAGTAGACTGAAATTTGAATTACCTGACTACCGTGCAGGAGGATTGACATAATTATTAACCCTTTCCCGCCGATTGTCGCTCTTTAGCTTAGGGAAACATGCAGGAACCGAAGAGTTAAACACTGCCTGCGAGTATTTTGGTGCCTCAAGGTCCCGTGAGCCGGGTAAATGTGTTTTTATAGAGAATAAAATAACATTTGACAGTTTAACATCTACAGTTGGAGGACAAATATTACCTTTGAGAATCCAACTTACCCAGAGAGCGAGGGTGGTGACCTGAAGGTTGGAGTCACAGCAGCAGGTCAGCTGGAGGGGAGTCAGTGACCTTTACTGCCTGATTTGGGAGTTCGTGGGTCCTTGGCGAAGAAGGTGGACTGGAAGGCCCCGCGCCACCATCACCTTGGTAGAGTGACCTGTAGCGGCGGTTGAGGGGAAGGCTGGGGTTGACGGCCACCACAGTCATACTCGAGGTCACATAGCGGCTACTCGAGGGCTCAAGGACGGACGGAAGGGAGGGAAGGAAAGGTGTGGAGAGAGAGAATGGAGGGGAGCGACCGGTAGTTGTCATTCCCCAGAAAAAATATAATAGTTGCACATAGCGGGAGATAATGTGGAGTGTTAGGGAGGCAGCGACGTAACGGGGGGCGCTGGCCGCTCACTCTTGCTCAAGGTGAAGTGATGCTGGTGAGTGTGTTAATAATGAAAGTGGCAGGTTTCTGTATTTACTTATTTAGTACTGTTTGACAGCTGGAAAAGCTTCCATGGGTGTAAATACAAATGTTTTCATATATGTAGAATATAAAATTATGAGGGAAGACTAGAAGCGTATACAGTGTGTTGATTCGTATTATGTAAGTCTTGATTATTTAAAAACAAAGGCTTTGACGTTAATTTTTTATGTAATTTAGGTTATAAAAAATGAATCAGAAAAAAATTATTCAAAGTGAACTTAAGAAAGCTGATCCATGAGTTAAGGTAAAGCCATTGTACAGCACTGGCCACTACTTTCCTGCCTTCGTGTGCATCACGTCCTAGTTGGGTGATATTTTAAAGTAGGAGCCTGTGAGAATCCTGGCCTATGTTCGCGTACTTCAAGTTGTCGTACTCAAGGGATAAGATTTCGTACTCAAGAGATGAGTAATCGTACTCTTGCATGTTCATACCTGATCTGTATGTTATTTTTTGTTATTGAATTTTTGCTCTGTTGATATAAGTCTCCCTACTCACCTGTTTATCAGTAAAATAACCGAATGTAAACAATCTCGTAATTTATTCGTGCATTTCGTATTTCAACGGATTATTCAGATTTAGATTATTTAATGAAATTATTATAAAGATTATATAGTATATTGGTTAATAATAGTAATTAATTTTAAATTATTCTCATAATTTACCTGATATGACTGTTCAGTGATTTATCCTTGTTCCAGTGATGACCTCAGGTAAACAACTTTCAACCAATCACGTTCGCCCGTGAATGAAAAAACAAAGATGGCCGCTGACAACCAGTAGAGGTAGAGTAGACTTGAGCAATTATTTATTTATATGTTATCAAACTTTACTAGATATTTGAATGAATTTCGTCAGGATTATTTTTTGTGCTTTTTCAATTTATGTATTATTTTTTTTAATATGCCAAAGATTGTCGTTTTTAAGTTTCATTTTGATGAATTTAATTACATGGAGTAAACAAAGGTTCAGAATGTAGGTGGGTGTCGGGGTCACGCGGTGTACCAAGTTCTGGTGTTGACCTTGAGCTGGTAGAGGGTGTGTGTCGGGGCGCCCCGCCTCCCTAGTCACCCATCCTGAAGGTGCTACGTCGGGAGAGGGGGGGGGGGGTAGTGACTCTCCCCTCTCAGTAGGCAGAGGTTGGAGGGGGCGCTGACCTCTTCCTCCTCCCTGAGCACCCTCTCAGGAGCCCCCTCCCCCCCACACCTGTACCGGAACAGGAGTAAGTGTCTAGGGTCCAGAGAGGGGACCTTGAACTTGTGGAGTCACCCTGAAGGCGCTATGCTGCGAGGGGGGACCCACCCACCTATATGGAGGGTGGGGGTAGCTGACCTTCATTCCCCTCCCCCTACCTTTATTCCATGACCTTCCCACCAGGAACAAGAAGGTATGGTTGTATGGTGGGGTGAGGAGGCCTTAGAGCTTAAGAATTACTCATCCTGTAAGTACTACAGCAGGTAGGGGTTAATGACCTAAACTTTTGACTTGGTAGAGAGTTGGGGTGCTGACCTCCACCCCACCCTCCCCACACCATGACACTCAATCCTCTTAACACCGGAACAGAAGGTATGCGACTAAGGCCCTGTGAGAAGGGACCTTGAACTTGGTCATTCAACCATACATCTCTGCCCTGGAAACTATTCCAGCCATTTCCTCGAAGCGTCTCTCGAGGACGATTCAGTGTCGTGGGGAGCCTGGAAACTCGTAGAGACCTGGAAGAGACCTTGAAGGATCAAGGGAGTCCGTCGAGGTGTGTCCTGAATCCTCCGTCTCAAGGCCAGAGGACGCTCAGATGAGAGTGTAGGATGCTGATCTTGGCGACGGACCCTAGACGGAAGCTACACATGATCTAATTTTCCTCCACTATCAGGCTACGTTAAGCTGAATTTTTCGTGCATATCATGTGTCAGTCCAAACAGAAGTAATTTACACAATTTTTTCCATTTATCGGTTTAAACTTATGGTCGCTATTCTTGCACCGAATGTGTAGATGTGTTCTCCCCTGTGTTTTGAAAATGGACTCGTCTTGAGGGCACTGACACTGGTCTCATCGCTTTGTTTCATCTGTCTAAACAGGGAGGTAACAAGATTATATACTTCAGATAAACCCTATTGGTTCCTTTAATCACATGAATGCATCTTCTCGACTCGGATTGGTGTAACCGCGGCCTTCCAGTGGACTAAGGAATCTGATTGGACCTCTGTGAATATGGCGAAATTTTGGGCCAATGGGAGCTCTAGGTCAGTGCCTTGCCACTCCCCCATAACCTTAGCTCCTCCCTTCTCTATCATAATATCAAACTTTGAAATCTTTAGACGGTGTGCATCTTCAGCCAGGGGAAGACGTGTCTGTAGAAGCTTATGAACTTTGTAGTGTCTTTGGGAACTCTGTTGTGTGCGCCTCAACCCCAGTATAAACAAAGGCTGTGTTGGAGAGCTTTGGGATGACATCTTCAGCGACGTTGCAATTGACGCATATTATTGTATCATCTTGATAACTTGTGCTTTTAATAAAATCTTATGCAACCATTTTCTAGAATTTGTCTCGGTTTTGTTCAGACTCGAAAATGTGAATGTCGGTTCAGGTGTTTGGTGATACTTTGTGAAGTGAAGCTCGGGTCTTAGTTGTCAATATGACGTCCATCTGTCCGTGTTATTTAAGTATGTATTTAAATATAAATGTTTTGTATCGTGGGAGTGTAAGGAAAGATGAATTTGAATTTATTTAATATAATAAATAATAGTTTTATTGTCACAAAGATACGACGGCCGAGTGGATACAACGCTCACCTCTCCCGGGGGTCAATGGTAGACGCACCCAAGTTGTGAAGGCGGTCGAGTGCCATCACGGTGCCTGAGGATTTTTACTGAATAAATATGTATATCTGGGCGGGTGTGCCAGAAAGGGAGGTGGTGGGGGCTCCTGTGTAGCAACGGGCGGACGTTGACTCGGCAAGGTCGCTAAAGTTGCCAAACTCCTATTTTCCTTCTCACAGTCAAGGACCTTTAACTTTATTACAGCACCTAAATTCTTCATTCAGTGCTGCAGATTGTTAATCATCACATTAATACATATGAATCTGACAAAATAAATTGGGTGAAATACTTTAATAAAAGACTATGATACACTTACGTAAAATGTGGAGACAAGAATCTGACTCAATCTTATTAGACGTTCGGTACTGTAGCTGCACAAATATTTTTAAACACAAACGCAGTATTTTAGGTTATAATTACAGCTAGAACATAATAATCAAAATTAAACTGTCTAAGACTCCATTAACGTGTAAAGTGTGAATTAAATTTACCATTCATCATCTGGCAGTGTGCGCGGGAGTGGACATCACCAAAGTCGTGGGTGGCTAGTTAGTTGTACACGTTCTACCCCTATAAGTTCATGCAAGGGCAGGTAACGTTAAGTCAATTGAACTTAAAAGGGTGAAATTAAAACCTTATTACCAGAAGATTATGTTGAATAAAAAAATTGGCGTGAGTACAAGGGCTGGCGGCAGAAAAAATAGAGCCTTGTGATGAACGTTGGAGACGACAGAAATAGTGTGTAGAGTCAGTGACCGGCTGAGACTGAAGGTTTTTCTCCTCGTCTGGGCTATTTTTGTTTCGTCTGGGTTTAAAAATAATCTGCCGTGAGCGGAGGGAGAGGTAGGAAGTGGGTGTATGGGGAGCAGGTGGGTGGAGGGGGGTAGGAAGTGGGAGCAGGTGGGGAGAGGTAGGAAGTGGGTGTATGGGGAGCAGGTGGGTGGAGGGGAGGTATGAAGTAGGTGTATGGGGAGCAGGTGGGTGGAGGGGAGGTATGAAGTAGGTGTATGGGGAGCAGGTAGGTGGAGGGGAGGTAGGAAGTGTGTGGGTGTGGGTTGGAGGGTGGAGAAGCATCACAAGGGCTGGTGGGTGACCTCCCGGTGGCCGCTCACCTCTGGGCCAAGGTCGACAGGCCAGGGTCGTGCTGACACAGGTGCACCAGGAAGTAGAGCAGTTTCAGGTGTTAAGCAGCTTGGAGCACCACATGAATCATAACAACATAACCAATCGCCTGAAAAAAAAGGGCATTTGATGTTTAAAATATTTTCTTATTTATTTTTGGTCATGAAAAAAAGAAAAACAAATCAGCACAGGTAAAGATATTTAAGTCTTCCTAAAATTAGACCCTAACCTCATTAACCTCGCCCTTGGTAGCTTTAGGGTGTTTAATCAATAGATGAAATAAGCTTGGAGGAGGAGGAAGGGGGGCTAATCCTCAGGTGTTCCGGTAACTGTGACTCACATTTTACCAGTTAGTTAGTTGGTGTGTTGTTAATAAAGGCTGAATCAAACATTTTTAAGTACAATGACTTTTTTTCTTAATTGGACGACTAATCTTGGGGAGTACTACAGGTGGGTCGATATGGTGGTGGTGGCAGGTACTGGTAGTATGGTGGTGATGACCGTGGTGGTGGGGGACAGAGGACCTTGGCTCGGCCTTGGTGGTGCTCCTCGACACAGCCTCGTCTTCTTGGCCAGATCAATGAGTTGAAAGTGACTGACCTTGAAAACTCTTGAGCGAGGTCATGACATTCTGTACACCCTATTGGTCTTATATGCTCCGTCCCTGTAATATATATATATATATATATATATATATATATATATATATATATATATATATATATATATATATATATATATATATATATATATATATATAAAGAAAATAAACCTCATAAAGTATAAATTAAAGGTATTTTATTTCGATTTGTTGCTTAAAATTTTAGAATAAAGTTTAATTTAATAAGAATTAGAGAAGTAAGTTAAAAGTCTCATTACTAATATTAAATTACTTGATGGCTTCGTTAGTCTTCGGTCGAATTGATTAATTACTGTTTACTGTTGTTTGTATATCTTTACTGATTTTGTAAGTTGTTTGTACACCTGCTGTATCTATGTAATTTGCTCTATCTATCTATCTAATGGAGCAATGGCAAGATACATAGGTCCTGGGGCTATTTTATCCTTCACTGCCACAACATCAACTTGTTCATTCATAATAGACACGTGCAGTGAGCCGAGACGCGTAGTCGAGCAGAGGAAAATGACCATTATTAGTTCACGAAAAACACATTTAAAGTCTTCATAGGAAGTTTCATTGGCAATGTTAGTTATACCAATATAGACAGAAGACACGTTTAAGGCTAGATATACACCATAAATTTCCTCTGAGCTTATCCTCTAGGTGTATGTACGTTTTCTAATTTGGTAACATGAGAGAAAACGGCATTATTTTTAAATTTGATCAGTAACTAAAGCATTTGTCACAATGTTGGTCCAAACGTATTGATTCATAGGTTGACGTTCCCCATTTGTTGACACGACAGACCTCAGAATCTCGTTCGGGGATACAATAAATGGAAGTAATTACCTTGATAAAAGGAGAATTTAGTTATTTCATTGGTGATTGGTCGGGAGTCTCCCCCTCCACCGTGTTTCGTAAAGACTTATATTTAGTGTTCCATGTTTGCTCGATAGTTCAACATCTATAAGAGAGACACTTACTGAACCAGGACGCGTTAGTGGAGTATTGTCGAATGCGTGTGTAGTCGTTTACATGTTTGTATTCGTGTCCGTCTCGACCGTGGCCTATACTTCGTGTGAATGCGGTAACACTAGAAGTGGTTCGGTAAAGGGTTCGGTGTCCATTGTCCTTTCCATACGCAGCAGCAGCACCTAGTGTAGGTTAACAACACGAGTTTTGCGGAGTGTTCAGGGTTATATTGCTTGTTAGACTTACAAGAATTTCTATCCGGGGTGTCAAGTTATGTACAGTAATGAATGTTCAGTAAATATTAAATAAATATTCATAAACATCACAGTGATAAAAACAAATGACAGAAGTAAGCGTGAAAGCAGTTTGTGATTTTTATGTTGTCAAAGAACAAAATAAACGAGATAATAATAATATTGATTGAGTTCGAGTTGGAAACAAATGACTTACGTAGTTGGGTTTTTTCTCTAAATATTTACTATGCTAACATACATAACCTACTTATGTTCTTGACTACAGTGGCCTCACAAGCGCCCAGGTTTCCGTATTACGCATGCTGGCATATCGTCAGGGTGCCAGCGTCAATATGTCGTGCCACGGCTCACGCAGTGCACCGCCGCGCCGCACACCCCACCAGTCCACCACACCTGTACACCTCTATACTGTTTACTGCGGCGGGACGAGGCCATTCAGTGAAAGAGGGGAAATCTGTATTCTCATCCTGTGTAGTTTACCAGTTTAGCCAGGAAAATACTGTAGCATCTAGTAATTGTGAAGCTTTTACGAAATAGAATGAAAACTATAGTACGAAATTATAAGTTCTAGGATGACTTAGTTATCCTAATCGAACATATTTCTCTCTGTTCACCAGAATGGACTCGTCCATTCTTAAAGCCCTCACCACACACCCGTCCAGATAGTCGTCACTCCCTCCCGGGTCCCGCCCCATGAGCCATATCACGCCTCGAGTCAGTGCTGTGTAGGCGACCCGAGAGGGAAGTTACGACTGTTACTTCTTTAACATTGTTCTATGTTGCCTCTAACAATGTTTAGTATTATAGTAATTCTTTGTTAATTGTACAGTACGCATTAGATGTGTTAGCCTTGCAAAAGTACACGGGCGAAATATAATGGACATAGAAGTGTGTATTGTGTGTACATCTTGGTGTGTATAAATGACCTTAACAAGACAGCGTGCGTTCTTGGGTGTTCTCTTGGGGAGGGGGGGGGGACATGTTCAAATAACTAACCTGTGTATGAGATTATGTAAATGTGAAAGAATTTATAGATGTGATTATATGTGTGTGTGTGTTTACATGTGTAGGAAGTTAAATATATACGTGTAAACGAATTTCTTGTGTATGATACGTAAGGATATGCATGGACGGTATATGTGTGTATGCGTATATGTATGTATGTATGTATGTATTACAGGGTATATATGTGTAAGATTTCGTATTTGTGTATGTGTGTGTTTGCATGTTTGTGTGTTATTGAAGTTCAGAAAATCTACAAGTCTTACGTCACATTACATAAGTTTATTTTATTACCATGCAATAAAATGTTGATACATTTTTATTTTCGTGATTTTACCTCAATAATACATAATAATGGAGATAGATAGATAGATAGATAGATATAGAAAACAAATGCCTATTAATGAATGAGTTGATAGCTTAATAGGTTAGAAAATAGATTAATAGACTGATTAAATAAAGAGAGAAATATGAAAGGCGATGCGATGATAATAATAATAATAATAATAATAATAATAATAATAATAATAAATTGCACGACCTTATACCAGTCTTCTGGGTTGAGACTGTATTCCCCCGCACAACAATGGACTCACCCACTGAGCTTAAACTAATAAAATGCACTGACGTTTGATATCAAGAATGCTTACTATTTTCCTTACAATATGAGAACAAATTTTAAATATTAAGAAGAATTGTGGTTTTCAAATTGGTATATAGTTAAATCTGAAAGCAAATATTATATGTTCGTTTGAGTCATGATTTACGGTCCTGAAAAACGTATGGGTACTAAGACACTTATTGTGAGGTATATTTGGGTATATTGTTTGCAGTATTGTTATATATAAAAGAGTCCGGTATGGTGGAGATAGGTGACGTCACGAGCTGTACGTCATAATAGTCCGGTGACGTCACGAGCTGTACGTCATTATAATCTGGTGACGTCACGAGCTGTACGTCATTATAATCTGGTGACGTCACGAGCTGTACGTCATTATAATCTGGTGACGTCACGAGCTGTACGTCATTATAATCCGGTGACGTCACGAGCTGTACGTCATTATAATCCGGTGACGTCACGAGCTGTACGTCATTATAATCCGGTGACGTCACGAGCTGTACGTCATTATAATCCGGTGACGTCACGAGCTGTACGTCATAATCCAAACACTAAAACTTTCTCCCTTGTAAACTGTAACTTTTCTACTGACCTGCATCTCACTTTTTCTCCTCACTCTCACTTTCGCCCGGGTGCTGTTCTGACCTTTCACTTATAGTAGAGAACAGAGGGAAAGGTATCATTCGACTTTCACCATATATATTAGATAGTTTCAAGAGGCTTTCACTCAGCTATCTCTTATCTTAGGTTGACTTTCTCCTGAGTGTTGGTGGTATAGGTGAGGGAGATAACTTGACTCTCTCCTGTGGTATAGGTGACCTTGTCTGACCCTTATACTCACCTGACCTCACCTGTGTTCTCTCTCTCTCTCTCTCTCTCTCTCTCTCTCTCTCTCTCTCTCTCTCTTTCTCTCTCTCTCTCCAACCCAGAGCCCGAGAGAGAGAGATTGAATGATTAAGAGAGAAAGAGAGAGAGTCGTCACCTCGCCCCAGATCACTCATGAGAGAGAGTAAAGGAAAGTAGGGGAGAGATGGAGACAGAGAGAGAGAAAAAAGGTAGATGGAGGAAGAAAGTAGAAAAGAAATTGATCTCAAGGCAGTTTCTCTCTTTCCTCAAGGGCACTCACCAGGGTTAGAAAGTTCAGTTAGAAATCAGCATCAAGGTACAATAAACAAGGTACTTTCTCCTATGTTTCAAGGTCTGGGTCAAACACAGGTAATAAGAGAAAGTTATCAATGAAAACTAATACTGGGGTGATTTCTCCTTCATTTCTGGATTAAGGGGATAAAAGTATACAATAGAGAAAGTTTAAAAGGGAAAGTATTTTGTTTGAGGATACTTTCTCTTATGTGTATATAGGTCTAAGGAATTGAAATTTAGAAAGTTGGAAAGTTGAAAATAAATCAGTTTTAATGTTTTTTATGTTATTTTTGGGCTAAACTGGTTACATACATATGGTTCGTAATAAACCATATGATTCTTAACAACAACTTACACTAGACAAAGAATAAAAAGTAAACAAATTAACAATAGACACTAAATATTGATAATAATCTATGGCTGTTGTTTAGATGGTGTTAGACAGAAGCAAATCCGTCTCGGCTACCGTCATAGGTTAGGTTAGGTTAGGTTAGGTTAGGTTAGGTTAACTCACGTATATGCTAGTACATTGTTTACCTCTGTCCTGTCAGGTGTAGATTGGTTAGGTGATGCTGACAGGATCTAACTCTTTAGATCATACCTAACCTAGCACTACAAGTCTTAACCTAACATTTCTAGTCTTACCTAATTTAACCTAACACCCCCAAGTCTTACCTAACTTAACCTAACACATCCAGACACACATAACACCAATTTTAATCAGACATACACTAATCAGTATATCTTTAAATTTAACCTTATTAAACGTAAAATGACCAAGAATCATTAATAACTTAACCAAATATAACAGATCATACATAATACAACTAACGATAATTTAGCTTAGTTACCGGTATGTGTTATGTGACGTCAGAGTCAGAAACGAAAATGGAGTCGTCTTTGTACTGAGACTGTACTTGCACGCGTCTTGTTATCTCAAATTACAGGTGAAAAAAAATAAATGAATCACAGAAATACAGAATGTAACTAAAAATAGTCCTGAATTTTATGGTCCTTCCCTCGAGAAAGTATGAGACGTCCGCTATCTTGGTACACCATGAACAGCGTCACTTAAAGAGCATTATTCAAAGTTTCTAATTTCTCCAGAGTTTTTAGAGGGTGAGAGAGACAGAGAAAGAAACTAGGTGAAGGTGTCAGCGAGATGGAAATGTAGGCTTTCTCGCTCCACATAGGAAGAGAAAGCCAAGGAAAGTAGGAGAGTAGAGAGAGGCGATAAGAAAGTGAGGTGAACATCTCGTATGAACTGGCACAGCGTCGAGACATCTTTGGGTTATGTGTCGTATAGGAGGAACTGCTGTGACTTTCTCGTCTTATTAAGTTTCTAAATTTCCTTACGAAGTAGAGAACTAGAGTATGAAGAGGAGGATTGGGGCAAGTTTATCCCGCTTCTAGTTTAAAAGTAAAATTTCATTAAACTATCTCTAGGGCTCCTGGGTGCTTAAAATACCTATAGTGATGAATTTTTAATATGAAAATAATAATGATAATAATAATATAGGATCTATGTATAAATTTAACGTACAGCTTGGTCAAAATATAGACCTTTGACTCCATAGGATCCTTAAAATTAAGAAAAATGAAAGTGTATAGACCATAAGCGTGTTGGACTAAGATACACGTCAGCCAATGTTTTATCAATCGGATCTGAATTGAAGGAATGGCGATCAATTGTTTATTATATACGAGAGAAGAATGTGAAAAATATACATAGAAAAACAAAATATTTCACTCCTATGGTAAGAAACATGACAATAAAAGGTTGAGGATGGGGTAAATTTTTCTTTAACTTTTATATAACTTTAAAATCTCGCAAATTAAAACACACACAGAAAAAATAATGATGTTTTATGTCAATCTACGTATTGTTCCATTGATTGATTACTCGTGTGTGTGTGTGTGTGTGTGTATGTGTGTGTATATAATGGTCTCTGTTAGATGTTGTGAATATATAGCACTGTCAAGGACCGCCACCTCTCTCTCTCTCTCTCTCTCTCTCTCTCTCTCTCTCTCTCTCTCTCTCTCTCTCTCCTGGCAACAATTTCTCTCACTCGAGGAAAGTTTCTGGACAACATAAATGGGTCATATTCCAACAGGAGCCGCCATTGTGACCTTGAGACCAGGGTAGTGAAGGACAGGAGAGTCTTTCGAGCGCTCTCTCTCGCTTTCCTCACCCGATTAAGGAAACTTCTCTCACTTTCACTTTCACATTTTCGCGTCTCTCACCACTTTCACTTTCACTTGAGGTACGGAGGACGATTTCATTTGTCACCTCTCACTTTCCATTTCAAAATCGTAGTTTCTATAACCTCCAAAATTTCGGTCACCTTTCGCTCCGTCGTTCGTGATTGGCCAGGGCATAACTTGTAGGCGGAGTTAGGGATTACCAGTTGGCCAATCAGAGGGAAGAGTTGTAGTAGCCGGCACCCCACATCCACAATATTTTCAAGGTCCATTATGATAGTTTAACTCAGCCATATTGTAACATCTCTCGTGGTGTGAGGTTATGTCACGGCACAGATGGATTATATCATGCCTGTGGGTTATATCATGCCTGTGGATTATATCATGCCTGTGGATTATATCATGCCTGTAGATTATATCATACCTGTGGGTTATATGCCTGTGGATTATATCATGCCTAGGAATTATATCATGCCTAAGGATTATAATCAATCTATCTATCTACCTAACTATGTAGGGGTTAACTTTAGTTAGGTTACGTTAAGTTAGATTGGGTTAGGCTATGTTAAAGTGTAAGTTAATTTGGGTTAGGTTAATTTAAGTTAGGTTGGATTAGGAAATACTAGGTTAGGTTAGGTTAGCGTTAAGGTGGATTAATCTTCGGGTGAAATAAGATGGGGTGCTTAATCTTCAGGTGATTCGATACATTATTACTAAGTCCGGAAATAGAAGTGATGAGAGAGAGAGAGAGAGAGAGAGAGAGAGAGGGAGTTTCACTTTTAATTGACACTTTTCTATTCAGTTACATCGCTCTCACTCTTATTTTCACTTATGATACTTTCACTTTCTCTACGGCACTTTCGCTTTTTATTCTTACGGTACTTTCACTCTCTCTAACCTGTGACTTTTATTCTTTTCTCAAATACACTTTCACTTACTTACGGCATTTGTTCTATTTTACTTCAACTTTCTCTCTCTCTCTCTCTCTCTCCTTTCTTCACACACACACACACACACACGCAATCACTCGCTCTCTCTATCTCTCACTTTCTCGCTCTATATAAGGTAACTACAGATTTCTAAATAACTTTCCACGAGAGAAAATTTGGCCAACTTGGCTTTCATTCGCCTCAGTTGACACTTTTTCGAGGAGTAAAATTTGGCCAAGCTTAGGATGAGAATTTCTCTTCGTCGATTTGAGTACAGATGTAAAAGTACTCAGCCTTATTTTAGCCTTTAATTATTTTTTATTTGAGTACATATGTAAATGTACTTACGTGAAAGAGGCGAATAGCGTCTCTAAAAATCACGTGAACCTGAAGACGTGAACTCGATTGAACTCTCGAGAAAGCACAACAATTCGCCCTTTCTTTAGAGAGTTCCTTTAAGTTAACCTGGAATCATTGAGAAGAACTCCAGGATACCTTTAGGACTTTCTATCAAGATATACCTTTAGGACTTTCTATCAAGATATACCTTTAGGACTTTCCATATACTTTAGGTGTACCCGTCTCTCTACCCTCCCCTACTTTCTCTCACTATCTCTATTTCTATACCTCCTCCCTATACTTTCCCCTACGCTCTCTCTTCCTTCCTCGTACCCATCTTTACTACTTTCCCCTACTCTCTCTTTTTCTCCTGGTGTTTATTTCTATATCCTCCTTTCTCTTACTTTCCTTTCACTCTCTCTTTTTTCTCTTTCTTCCTTGTGCTAATCTCTACCTTTTCTCCAACAAGAGAAACTTTTATAAGACATTCACTCTGATGAGGAAGTACAAATCTTACCTTCCCCCGATCCCTACTGGAAGAGAGAGGCCACAACACTGTGAGAGTGGCGTGAAAGTGAAAGGTGAAGAGGAGAGAGGTGCAAGGAGGATGATGACAGGTAATAGAAATGGGGAGAAAGGGAGAAAGTTTGGTATTCTGGCCCCGATTCTAATTTTCATGGTCGTCAAAGGCGCAGAAAGTTATCGGGAAGGCACAAGTCTATCCTTCAGGGTCACGTTGACGAGGACTGCCCCCCTTCTGCTTCTATTCCCCCCCCCACCCTTTTCACCACTCTGACGTCATGAATGTAAACAAACGAAATATATATCGAGAGAATATATAAGAATTACTACATTATTTCGTCATTAGTTCATCAATCATCATCTAACTACTAATTATTTTTAAGATCAATAAAATTAAAATAATAAAGGTAATATCGAATGAAAATACCTCACGGGTTATTGATACGGAATTTGACATTTTAAATAATGAATAAATGCTAAAAATATTAGTTTGAATATGTATCAGTGACCCAGTTACCTTGTAAAGAAAAGAGGGAATTAATGTTATTGTTTGGTGGCTTTGTGGTCACCAGGAATCAAGGGTTGTATAGTATGGTACAGTAGGTCCGTGACTGTTTCATCCATTCTTATGTTTGTTTTTTGTTTTTGATGAAGAAGGGATGTTGACAATCACAAGCAGCATATAAGAAGGACAGGATGTGTGTTGAGACAATTTGTTAACCTATCACAGTCTGTAAGGAGGGGTGAAGTATACAGTCAAGGTGTATCAGACCAAGGCAGAAAATTCCCTTTGTGATCTGAATAGCTGAGGATTAATTATTGCCTGGCTACCTGTCAGGGAAGCTTGCCAACCTGTAGCTAACACAACACCTGGGAGGAAGATGGCGCGCTGAGCTGGGTCAGCATAGTTCTCATGTTTTCCCACAACTAGACGAGGTCGCTTCCCCTAAGTTGGCGATTAATATAAAGTAATAATATTGCAAAATCAATGGGTAGGTAGATTTTATATATTTCATTCAATAAAATCGTCAGACAAATTTACAGTGGTAAAGCATGAACATAGGACTTGACCATACCATTACTCGCTAACAAGTCAATTCAACTAAGGATGTCTTCTGAAAGCTGTTTAAAGGTTATTGTATTGGGGTCCTCATCAGATATCATTATGAACCTGTAAGTGTAGCCCACGGGAGGTCGCCGAGGTGATAAGGGTGGAATTTGAGCATGTCAAGGGAGGGACACAACGGTGTGTGTCTGGGGCACCAATGCCGATTGTCAGAAATATATACTTTATAAGTATTTGAATTTTACTACCAGTATTATATGTGTTTATTGATGAAGTATGTAGCATTAATGCTATTTAAAGATCCACCATGACACACCCCTGCAGTCTGAGTGTTGTGAACGACTGCCATCATTTTGATTGTCGACTCGACTGCGTGGTGGGTGGCAGGGTGCAGATTGCAGGCCGTGCAGCATCCAGGGTGCTGCTGTTGAATTAGGGCGAGTCCATTATGAACGCAGAGGAGTCAATATCCGTACGAAGCATATAACAGTATCGGATTGGGGTTTATCCTGTCTATATACTCCAATTCTTTTTATTTCGTTAAATATTCCCATGATTAATAAAAAAAATTGTGTATTTTAAGTTAAAACAAATTGCACGTCGACTTTATAGACTCGTCCACAAGTGGACCCGGGAGGAAACGCAGCGTAAAAAAAGTTATTCTTCCACAGAAAACGGTTGGGTACACTGAACTGTTTTAATAATACTAATAATATGGTTCATTTCAGTCGCCATAAAAATTACATTGAATCAGCTTGTACTGTATATAGACAGCGCAGATATACAGTTATTTTTACATTGATTTTATAAACATAAATGTATGTATATGAAATATCCAGCTCGTAGGAGGTGCTATAAACTCAATGATATGTTTACGAGGAATGGAATCTTAAAATAGTGTAGTTATCCTTGTCGTTAGGCCGTGTGTCCTGGTTGGGGGTGAGCAGACTGTAGCTACATCCTCAATAAGCTAGAATTAAGTTTTGGGGGCTTACGTTTGAACTAAATTATCTGTATAGAGGATGTATTTCTTTAATACATGGTTTTATTCGTGATTGAGAATATATATGTTTACATGTATAAATGAGTATATGTATATTTATGACAACCTGGGCTTTATACCTAAACTGATTAAACATCTCGAGTGTATTGTGACAGACTGATAGAGTGTGTGTGTGCAGTCGACCTCTGTGTTGTAAGGTTCACCCCGTTACACGTGACCGTATGTGTGTGTGTGTGTGTGTGTGAGCCAGCCACTACCATCCCAGGTCACCGCCCTCACACCTTGACACCCTCTACCACCACCTAGCGGCCTCTGGTGCTCCCTGATCTGGTGCTACTGACTCCAACACCTCTACCACAACCTCTACTGTCCACACACCTCACCTACAGCCCCTTGTGTAGCTAAGGTTATGCCTGCCAACACACACACATACACACACACATGCACACACACACACACACACACACACGGGAATGAATTTAATGACGAGTTATATTTCAATTATTAGTGATCATTTTAACCAACTGTCAATTAAGTATAATCAGTCTCACATAAATTACGATAATTACAGGGCTTTAAAATGTAATCAAATCATTCAAACAATTAAGGCGGATAAATGGCACAGATTAGTTAGTATTTATTGAAAGGTATATCAAGGCCGCTAACTTCTTTCCGGAAATACTTTATTGTTACTCCAGCTATAGTCTTTATTACCTGGAGGCTTCGGAGTCGTTTATACTGGGAGAAATAGTCCGGAAAAAAATTCGTGTCCGGTAAAAAAAAGAAACATCACATTCTTTTATTTAGTTTAGGTTAGGTTAGGTTATGTTATGTTAGGTAGGTTAGGTTAGGTTAGGTTAGTGAAGTTTCCTATGACTAGTTTTCTACAATTAAAGAATATTCTCGTCGCTGCTCTACTGGTTCAGTCAGCGTGAGTCAGCTTCTGTTTTTTTGTTCAGTGCCAAGATATTGTAGTTGTGACGAGAGTGAATTATACCTAGTCACTTTAACATCTCAGTAACAATTTTCTTTTATCATTTGCATTTGTGTTTTTCGTCCTCTAAATATAAAATGAACTGAATTAAGTTTTCCTTGCAAAATATTCCGTCATTTGCAACTTATATTTTATTTATAATCTTGGAGTCATTTTGGCGTTATTAGAATATATGACTAGAGGACACTGCCGCCCCGTCTACACCCAACCCTTATCGTTCATGTATCCGTCCAACCTATATTTGAAGCTACCTAGCGTGTTCGAGTTAATGATGCAGCTTGGTAAACTTGTTCTACTCGTCCAATCGGATTAAGTGCCATGAATGTTGAATCAGTTTCCTGTCCTGTAACAACGTCTTAATCTAGTTTAGAACATCTTCACTTTCATGAGCCTCCACTCTACGTATCAGTCTTTGGTGAGGGACTCTGTCGAAGGCTCTGCTAAAGTCGAAGTAAACCATTATATTTGTGTCCGTCATCCACTGATTCCTTTAATACTCTGGGAAATATCTCATCGGGACCTGGCGACTTAATAGGTTTAAGTTCATCTATTTGTTTACTAACATCGTTACTAGTCATTACTATCTCGCTTAATCTATTTTCTTCACTGTTTTCATAGATAGTCGGTGCCTCGCGTATCATGTTTAAGTTTTCCGTTGTGAAAACTGATGAAAAATATCGGTTCAGATTATTGCTCATTTCCCCGTCGTTATCAGTTAGCTCATCGGTATCTGACTGTATTGATTCAATCCCGTCACGCGCTTTAGTTTGGTACATTTGGAAGAATCCCTTAAGGGTCTTCGTTTCTCTTGCTACTTTTACTTCATCATTTCTCTTTGCTTTTTTATCTCGGCCTTAACCCTTCTGGTCAAAACTTTAAAATAATCTCGGAGGTAAACGTCACCACGACTTATTCTACCTATAGACGTAGAGTGAGGGGCGATATGATCGAGGTGTATAAATGGAATTCAAGGTTAATCAAAGGCGATATAACTAAGGTACTTAAATTATACAACCAGGAACGAACTCAGGCTCTCAACTTGCTCAATCATGTTAATATTATTATTATTATGGACTCTGTATCTATGTGTTTTTCTGGCTAAATAAACTGTTTCAATATCAATAATATTTAGGCGCGAGATAGATAAATATTGGTTTGGAAATAGAGTAGTGGATGAGTGGAACAAGTTACCAAACATCATCATTAACTCGAACATGCTGGGTAGCTTCAATTATAGGTTGGACGATATATGAGCAATAGGGGCTGGGTGTAAACGAGGCTGCCCAGTATGTTCTTATACAGTGAGTGATGACTACCATTTGTCTGCCGCCTCACGCTCAGTGATAATGCCAACACTCTTATGGTTTTACCTGTGTCTGGGTCTACCTGTTCGAATTATCACACCAGGTCACCTACATCCTGACTCCTCCCTCGTGGTGACCTGACCTGGTGACCTCTGTGACCCTCAGCCCCTCATTCAGACAGGTCACGTGGTCAGGTATAGACACGACCCGCGTTTGTCTGACCTGGAAAACAGAACAGTGGGTCGACGTCCCCCCTCCCTCCCCCCCATCACCCCCGAACCCCCGCGAACTCCATGGACCTCCCCGAACCCTACGACCTACACTGGCGACCAACACACACACACACACACACACACACCTGTTGACGAGGACGAGTGAGATATGATTTTCTGACACACATGAAGTTTCACCTAAGGCTAGCGCTAATCTAACCAAATCTAACGCTAACCCAACATAACCTAACCTTACCCCCGCAAGGTAGAGGATTCGATTCCCTCTCCGTGCAAAATCCCTCACCCCACTCCCCTCTCTATCCTAGTACCCCTTCCCACCAAACCCCTCCCACTCCCCACTCCCCGCGTCGCCTAAGAGCACCCATCACCCCACACACACACACACACACACACACCTGTTGACGAGGACGAGTGAGATATGATTTTCTGACACACATGAAGTTTCACCTAAGGCTAGCGCTAATCTAACCAAATCTAACGCTAACCTTACCCCCGCAAGGTAACCTGCTATCCTAGTACCCCTTTCCCACTTCCCCGCGTCGCCTAAGAGCACCCATCACCCCACCCACGCATTTCACCTCACCCACACCTCTTCATTCTCCACACCCGTCACCTCACCCACACCTCTTCATTCTCCACACCCGTCACCTCACCCACACCTCTTCATTCTCACCCGTTCTCCACACCCGTCACCTCACCCACACCTCTTCATTCTCCACACCCGTCACCTCATCCACACCTCTCCATTCTCACCCGTCACCTCCACACCTCTTCATTCTCCACACCCGTCACCTCATCCACCCTCACCGTCACCCGTCACCTCACCCACACCTCTTCATTCTCCACACCCGTCACCTCATCCACACCTCTTCATTCTCCACACCCGTCACCTCACCCACACCTCTTCATTCTCCACACCCGTCACCTCATCCACACCTCTTCATTCTCCACACCCGTCACCTCATCCACACCTCTTCATTCTTGATACTCTACCGGATACTGTATATAGGTTGAGGTGTTTGTTTGTGTCTTGGTAACTGTGTCACAGGGGGAGGCAGGTATACCTACTCCCGGTCCACCATTATATCGTCTACTCTACCCAAGGACTATGCCTCTACCTAGTGACCTCGTGACCTATAGGAGTGCCACCTCTTCCTTTCACACCCAAAACTCTGGTGACCCACTCCCCCCGCCCCTCAACCTCCTGCCTCACTGACCTGCCCCAGCCCGTCACACTGCCCTACTACTGTGACCTGACCCACCTGAGACATTCCGGTGACCCCTACACGACCATGGACACCCCCTCCACCTCTGGGCCATGGACACACCCTCTGGGAAATTGGCATTGAGTGACGGGATGCGACGGGCGGTAGATGGGGGGGTGGGGGGGAACTTGTATGGGTGCAGCGGGTATAGAGCGAGACTGACTGAGCCACATGGTTGTAGTTTTTAGAGAGAGAGAGAGAGAGAGAGAGAGAGAGGAGTTTTCGGATCACATGAAGATTAACACCCATTGGCTATTTCACCATCAGATTAACCACTCTAACCCTAACATAACATAACCTAACCTAACCCTCTCAGGCAGCGTTAACGTGTTACTAAGAGAGCATGTGTAACAGTACCCCCCCCGGGAAAGTGTCAGCACATACATGTACATTCAGTACACGGTCGATGGGGGTTACTTAGCTGTGAGTAGGTCAGGCGAGAGTCAGCAAGTGAGCCAGAGTTAGGCCTAAGGGACAGGGGGCGGGGGAAGGTCAGGTTACACACAGGGAGTTGGACTAAAAATAATGACCTATAATAAATGAATTCCATATTAAGCATAAAATAAGAACAGTATATGGGATTATTTTAATATATGAATTACGTTTTGTATATTGTAATTTTTTATATTTACTATGACACAAACAAAAAGTTCATTATTTTTTTGTAGTTTGTAAATTACTTCATGTAGTGGACGAAAGGTTATATACGACTTAAGTGATTAATTTGTCGTTATATTGTCTTAGTCGGTGTGGAACATAGAGCCAGTAGAAATATTGGATGGAATTATTATCTTTGAGTACAGTGTGTTTCGTGCTTCACCCCTCACTATCACCCTTCATACCTGTCACCATAACTCAGTCCAGGTAGCATAACACATCACCTGTCGTGGGGCGTTCTGTAAATCATGCTCGTTTGTGTATGGAATTATGGTGTGTGTGTGTGTGTTTAAGAGAGAGAGAGAGAGAGAGAGAGAGAGAGAGAGAGAGAGAGAGAGAGAGAGAGAGAGAGAGAGAGTGACCAAATGTGGGTTAGTCCATGTAGTTCATGACGAGACTTTCTGAGGTGGTGTCGGTGGCAGAGGCTATTAAGGTGAAGGTTTTGGGTCCAGCGCACTGCTCCGGGAGAGATTTTGAGGTTAAGGTTTCGGGGAGGTAGCGGAACGGTGCCTCCCTACCTACCTACTTCGTCCTTTACATGGGGTCGCAATACGGTCTACCTGTGTGTTGTTTTGGGTCAAGAGCAAAGGTTATACGAAGCTCCAGTTAAGCTTGTTGGTGCCGACCTATACTCCGTGACCCAGCCCCACTGTTCCACTTGTAGGAGGGCAAGGCGAGGGTCACATTAACCTTAAACTTGGAGTCGTGTACCAGCTTACTGTCACTGGCGGGGAATTAACGCACGTGTCCAGGTGAAAATAATACCTGGCTGATTATTAGTATATGTCCCTGTGTAATATTCTATGAGATATGTAGTTAAAGAGGTGTTATTGTTATTATTATTATTATTATTATTATTATTATTATTATTGTTATTATTATTATTATTATTGTTATTATTATTATTATTATTATTATTATTATTATTATTATTAGTAGTAGTAGTAGTAGTAGTAGTAGTTGTGGTAATAGTAGTAAGAAAAGAGTATTGTAGTTGTAGTATCAATGGTACTGAATGGTAGGTACCAAGGGTCGCATCTGTGTTAATACATCAATAATATTAGTAAGATGCTTCAGTAATATGGCCGATATGAACTGTATATTAAAACGTGTTAATCATCATATAACGTATTAAAAATTTCAATTAATATTAACCCCCGTAAATGCATCCAAGTTATATTGTGTTTTTCTTTTCTGGTCAACTAACTCATGATTATTAAACACGAAATTCTTTAAAATAAATATATGTAATCAAACTTAATGTACCTAGATTAATTAAGAGCTCCGTGTCTAGTTGAAAATATGTCACGGATTTAAAACAACTTCTAATGCTTGGAGATATCTATAAAAACACTAGTATCATCTTTCATTAATAATCGATAAGCAACACGATTAAGTAGATATTTTGCACATTTTTATACATTTTACTGATAATTATAGCGGTGTACTTAACTCAGTGTAGAATTTAGCCAAGGACTATTTTAATGGGTATTTTCCTTTTTTTTTGTCAGCCTGACTCATAAAATCTGTCACCAACATTGCCCTATATGTGACGTCGACTTTGTTATTATACTGTATAGGGATATGTCCAAACGCTGTTATACTCTCACACAACACCATTGGCTAATGTACACACATGTGAACAATATTATCTTACCAATATACACATATACAAGGATTATCATCTCCCTCCACACACACACACACACACATACCCACAATCACATATATAGGGTACCAGAGCATACCTTCAGGCCACCAGTGTACAAATGCACTAGTATAACGGCAGTGAGCTAACGGAAACCATATGAGAGTTCGAGTACTGTACATCACTGTGGCGGAGGATCAACCAGGTCGTGCGTGGGTAGTGGTTGTGGTGACCTGTAAGCAGCAATACACCGCTATCATGTCTGTCTAACAAGTAGGTATATGGAGCAGGGAAACGTGTCGTAACTGTACCATTCTGACTGTGTTTTATGGAAGGGAAAGTTATGTGGGGAAGATAGTGTGAGATACCTTAATTTTGTTTTCCCTTACAAATAATATCAACTACAGGTACTTTTTAATTCAGTTGGTGAGCATTATCGGTATATAACTACGTAATATTAAAAGGCTTATTATTCATTAGGTCATGAGTATTAAATTGACTGGTGTTGTTTATTAATAACTCTGTGTTCTATAATGGGATATGTTGCTAATATCTCTCTCCATCTCCTTGTACTGCTGACCCAAACAAACATCTGGGTCAAGTGCCAATAATCGTTTTCTTTCATACAAATCTGTTAAAGAAAACGGTATAATTTCAAGGGTACCTAACATAGATTACAAATATTATCATGCATCGTCAATATTTTCCAACTGTCTTGTGAAAATATATGTGAAAATGATAGAATATATTTTTCTCTAATAATTAATTATATATTTTAATTGTACCCAGAAATGCTCTAAAATTTAAAAAAGTTCTAAAATGGTTTTGTATTTTATATTGTAACCAGATGCTAGAATATTACAGACATTTACGATTTACTTATCATATTGACTTCTAAATATATAAAAGGATAAACTTCATAAATTATTGCTTTAAATATATATCAAATAAGGTTCTAAAAGACAAAACTGTGATTATTTCGCAAGCCGTCATAGTCCACCATCCAATATGTATCACAGAAAACGCGAGTGCCGAAGGTCATATGAGGAGGAAATACTGAGGAACACGGAAGTACAAACAGTTACCAAGTAGCAACATGTTATTGTACGGAGCACGCGTTTATCTGTAAGTAATTCCGTCTTAATGAAAATGGTTTACCATAAAATAGAATAAAATAGTAAAGAATAAACGCCTAGTAACATCATGTAACATGTTTAATGTTTAATCCGTTGTTTAATCCGTGGGAAGAGGAAATATCGAAGTAGATAATCAGATCATAAATTAAATCGTCCTCAAATGGCAAATACAGTTGGGTGAGGGGTGACCTTCTATACAGTGGTGGCCATTATGTAGGATGTCTCTTGCTGTAGCCCGCTGTTGCTATACCGAGAATACTCACAAATCTACCGTGGTTCTGAGTGCATCATCCGCTAGTTACTGTAGCGATTGTAGACCGGTAATGAGTGTGGTAATCCGCGTAACACTTGAGGAGTAATGTGTTTGAGGGAGCCAGATGGTGTTCGTAAGGCACCCTCACTCAGGATACTTACCGTTCAAGGTGAGTCCCTGATGGTGTTGAAGGTCTTAAAGGAAATCTCTATGTTGCTTTAATTTCTAATATTTAATGGTACAATACAGTATATATATATAAAATGTACATATAGCATTAGAGTATATGAGTTTACATTTGAATATTTCAAGTCATTGTATAAGAATGTTAGGTTAAATACTTCTTCAAGGACAGATTATAAAACTATTGTCTATGTTATATTAGAGAGTTCAGTGTTCACTAAGCAACAAATGTAAAGAGTATTGTTATCTTATTTTAAGAATATAATTGATCACCATATCAAACACGGACCCAAAAATGTGAAACTACAGGTGTCCTCGAGGGTAAGGCTGTGTATCCTTCACTGGTCCTTCGGTTTTCCTGCCAAATATCGCTCTGGGACCCAGATTCTGGCTTCTCCCGCCAAGAACCTTCGGCGTAAAACAAGTTCCTTGGTTTGTGTCCCATCCTAGTCCCTCTCTCCCCTCCCAACGCCTGCTCGCGTATCCTGGCGTGGCTGTTCAAGGCCTCATCTGGGATCCCCAGAGAGTTGCATGGGATAAACAGGTCCCGAGTGGACGTCCCAGCACGATGAGTGTCCCGACTGTGTCGTTTCAAGGTTCAGAAACACGGAAGTGGGTTACGCCTCGTCCATACCCGCGCCTCCACTGAGGACTCATGGGGGAGTACACTGTGTGAGTCTTTCCTTCAGGATCATCACGGACATAACCATACCACTCCTCCATCACTGGCCTTACTGTGTGTCTTAATAAACTCAGGCTGGTATTGGTCACTGAAGGAATACAGACACACCTCACCACGCATATAACGCTGCTTTAGTACCTTTGTTTCATCATGCTGTGTACAGGTAGCCTTGTTCACTACCAGATGTAACTCACACACAAGGGAGGATCTTGGCGTAACTTTCGGAGTGACCCGTGAAGCTTAACCACAATATCTTACTAGTGTCTTAATTACTGCTTATCCTTAATTTATTTACTCGACAATGTGAACCTGAGTTATTAGGAAGTTTTCATATTTAACGTATTATTAGTAGTAGTAGTAGTCTTAGTAGTAACATCATTATTATTATTATTATTACCTACATATCTCTTACAATCTCTGCGATGATATAAACATTAAAGTCAGACATATCATCTCAACGTATCTGTCGTGAGGATGTGTCTACCGTGTTGAGAGCTGTGGATTTAAAGTTTATTTCTGAATGTTTGTTGCTCGAATATAGGCTTTATCATTTACCAGTAACTCAGGCGCTTCGAATCGGGGGATATTAAAGTGTTGAGACAGACAGGCAGACAGACCAGGCATAAACCATCTGCCCTCTTATGGTACAGGTTATTAAAGAAAATGGCCAATTAAAATGTAACTTGGACAACTGGGCGAAAACTGATGGAATCAACACTATTTCTCTCTCGCGTTAATAACAAAAGAAAAGCGACTCATTTTAAGTAAACTGCTGTATGTATTAGATCAACATGATATTACATTCATTAGTAAATGGTTAGTATATTTTATCACTGGATTATTTAGAGATAATCTTTTATGGGTGATCTTCATTCATCTACTGACACCGTTACTCCCCTCTCCGCCACAATGGACTCGCCCAGGCCAGATAGATAGTCCACGTTTCACCTCTTCAAAATTCACGGGAAAAGAGCACTTACAGCAGTGTTGTCCTGAGAGCCACAGGTTGAGTGTGTGAAAGGCTTTGCTAAATGTAGGTAATTTATTTCTATCCCAGAAACTATTAAAGAAGATTTATATTACTATAATATAAAATAAATTTGAAAATTTTTTTTTTCTATATTCTATTTTGTAATTATTATTTAATGACGTATAGGGAATTGAAAACTGAAAATGTCAAACGGGGAATATTTGGCCTTGGTATTTAGATATTGTATAAGGTATATGGGAGGTTTACTATAAAGTATTGATAAAAGCGAGCTACTTGTAATATAGAACAGATATACAGTATATGGCTCGAGCAGCATAGATAAACAGGGAATTGTAAATTTTAGTTTATCATAGCCATTTTCCGGTCGTTGTGAAGCCCCAGAGGTACACGTTCTTGGTATTCTATGCATTGATTCTCACTGAACGTCTGCAGAGTACCAGACTATACCACCGTCTCGTGCCAGTTGGTGGGAGCGACTGCTGGCTGGCGGAACAGCTCAGCCGAGTCAGTTCATTGAGTTGCCAGCCTCTGTGAAGTGGGAAATGTCGGGCGTATCCATTATGGATCATGGGGGATTCACTTCCTATGTTGTACCTGTTTGATAGTACGTGATTGCGTACTTTGAATAAATAATCCCTGAAGCTCCTGATAAATATTAGTTACTTGACTCAAATGCATATGAACCCCTGCTGAATATATTTATGTATTGTGTAGACTCCCTCATGACCAAGAATAGATTCTTCCAGTGAACAGAGAGTTTCCTGATGTTCCAAAATCTGAATGAAACCAACGCTAAGATAGTATGTTTTTACCATTTTCTGGTCAAGAATATCCATACGAATTAAATTAATTCTTGATGTCATTAAAAATATATTTAATTAAGTCATAAAAATTTAGGTTCATTCCTGTAATATAGCCATCAGTGTGTACTTTCCCGTTGTGGGCGTGGCTACACCAAGACCCACCCTATCCCGAGAAATTTGGCCAGTCACAGGCATTTATTGCATCTCGACAGCCAATTAACGTACGTCATATTAGTTGAACATCGAAAGCTCCAGTTTGATTGGCTATCGAGCTATACACGTCACCTATCCCCTGGGTGACGTCAGGGAGCTGGAGACACTATAAGGTGATTAACTTGATGATCGGAAGTCCGCTTTAGGCTGATTACCGTCGGGTTATGATGATCCAGCTAATTATGTATCGATTCATATTACAAATAAAATTAATTAATGGGTTATTTATGGAACTGGAAGGTATTTAGAGCTTAGTAAACCGTTAATGATTGGAGCGAAAAAAAATCTGTCTTTTGAAGTTAGTAAATTAAAAAAATATATATTAATTTTTATTTTTATTTTATATCACTACAAACGAATGAAAGGAAATATTTAAACGATGGAATAAGGATAAGATGAGAGAGAGAGAGAGAGAGAGAGAGAGAGAGAGAGAGAGAGTAACATTTTTAAGCATTTTTTTTGTACCTGTACTTTCACCGGACGTATACCTGTAATTATAACTTTACCTGTAACTTACTGTAGTCTCATGACCCCAGTAGCCTATCAGATTCAACTTACAATCTTGCCGCTGTTTCTATTAGTCTCAGTATCTCTCAGGGTCATGAAAGTGCTTTACATAATTATTGCTGATACAAACTTATATGATATAGGCAGAGTTTTGTTAATTTACTCGCTATTAAAGATGATATAGCTAATAGTTAAACACCCCAGCGTTATCTGTGTGGGTGTTAGGTTAGGTTAGTGTTAGATTTACTTTATTGGTTAGGTTAGATTGGGTTATGTTACGTTACGTTACGTTATATGTTATGTTAGGTTAATGTTACCAATGAATATTTTTCATATTATAATACAAACATATATACATACATACATACATACATACTTACATACATACATATACAAATTTTCACTAAAAGGTCTTGAACTCAGATCGTGGTTGGACAGACCTACATAACGTTAAGTTAAACATCACGAGTTAACTGTTAACCTGGCCTGACCTGACCTCTTTCCATGACCCCCACTTCACCACGCAACTGCTAACCTCATCAGGGGTCACTCCACTTTGACCGCCTTCCCACCTAGCGGTCACTTACACAACTACCTTCCCATATTCACATGACGTCACATACTCCTATAATGCAACGCGTCTATTCCTACAAGATAGTGGACCGCGCAAAGGATTATGACGTCAATATCTCCACCCAATACGGAAAGCCAGCGGTTACAGGGGAATCCTTACGTATACCGGATTAGCGGTCCTGTTCATAGCGGTATTCGGAATATTTCGCTATAACGGATATGGTAGATATAGCGATTCGTTCTATTCATTCAGATACGGATAAGTTCAGGTATAGTTGTGATTCATGTTTTAGGTATAGTCTCTAGTAACGCCCCCCCCCCCACTCCCCCACCATAGTTCAAGTTCCTATTCTTAAACACTATCAGGACTACAGGTGACATACTATTAAGACGATGCCACAGCTGACTATTGCATGGCGATCGGGGAAACTACCAATAATAGCAATAATAGTACAGCAATAATACTACTACTACTAATAATAATAATAATAAGAATAAAGGTTGCGATAATACTTTTATTGCCCCCCCCCTCCCGTATAATTATCGTCATTGTTGTTGTTCTTCTTAGTAGTATTTAGTTCACCTTACGTAAAGCATCTCTCAGATAACAGAGTGTCGGGGTCAGGCAGTTAGAAAACGGTGACTCAGATCTGTCGAGGTTAACCACGCGTGAACTTGGGACTTTACGCTCTGACGACACCTCTAGTACTGTATACCTCTGACCAGCATACATCGACCCTGCCGGCTAACTGTTAACCCTAGCGGCTCTTTGACCGAACAAGGTGTGGTAACGAGGTGCATGGTCGGTTTAGCGGCGTCCAACGAGCCGACCTGACCCGAACGCCGCGCCAACCCGTTACGGTCTGGCAGGTAACTGTCTGCTGTTATTAGTGCGGGTATATAGCGGGGAGGAAAGATCTCTCTCTCTCTCTCTCTCTCTCTCTCTCTCTCTCTCTCTCTCTCTCTCTCTCTCTCTCTCTCTCGTTGTTATCTCTCTGTTTTATGTGTTCTTTTTATTGTCTTTTATTTCAATTCCTATTAACCTTTTTTTTATTTGACTTACTAATTTATTCATTTACCATTATATTGATTAAACCTGTGATCAGACTTTTACCCATCAAGGTGTGTTTAGTAAGATACTCCAAGAACACGTTTCAGGCGTATGTTGCCAGTACTCGTGAATATGGTAATCCCGGGCGTGTTGACCTGTGCCTGGGGGGGGGGGGATGTAGGTATGTGTGTGTGTGTGTGTGTGTGTGTGTGTGTGTGTGTGTGTGTGTGTGTGTGTGTGTGTGTGTTTGTGTGTACACCATCGGGAACCTAAAAAAAACCATGATAAACTTGAGTATGTTTTATTTAAGGGGTCGTGTACCATCATAATATATACCCATATTGTACCAAAAGTAAGTTAGGCTAGTTTAGGTACTATGGTCGTCTACTTCATTGTCTAAGGCCAGTCGGAAATCCCCCCCCCCAAAAAAAAAAATCGCTATTGTAGTCAGTTATCCGTATTAAGTGCAATAAATTCATGTACGTTCATGCTGAATTATTATGAACTTGTATGGCGACTTGATTGAGTAAATATCTGTCTATCCAAGTAGATGAATATATCTATCGATCAAGTATACAGTGAAAATATTAACAGTAAGCTGGAGGCCAGACGTGAAGACGGACAGGATGATAACTGAAGCTCGGCCTCAGACTACACCCTCAGAGAGAGTGTGTTAACCCTCAGCCGTCACTCACCAGCAGGAAAGTAATAGAGAAACTGTAACACAAGAGTTTCTACCGAGATACATGTGTGTTAATGACCTTCAATGTCTCACTAGTGACCCACCACACACGGAGCACAGTCGAGAATTGGGTGAAAGTGGGTGTAGGAGGAGACAGTGTCCCAGAAGGGGAAGGAAAAGTACAGTAGATCGCGCGGTGAGGAGAAAGGTAGAGAAAATTAGAGAGTAGTGTAGAATGGTGGTAGTGTGTAGTGTTGTGGGTCACCTGTTGACACATGGCGACTCTGACAACACCCACATATATTTCTTAACCCCCTGGGTACGTGGGTCTCTCTGCTGAATAAAATTATCTGATGTTACCCAAATGAAAATAAAAGTAACGTTCAGACATGACGTGGTTAAGATGTTGTGTAAATATCAATTGTATAGTTTTATTGTAGTTTGGTAAAGATATGGCTGTCAGTATATCTATATGTTAACATTAATATAACCCATTCTCTAAATTGAAATAGTATTGAAATGGTTCCCCATTAAAACAATAGTTTACGTTTTCTTTGATAAATTTTGCTTGTCGTTCTCTCTTTTCGTATGATATACTGATACAAATACGTGAAAAATTAACACGGGATTAATTTTACATCACACACACACACACACACACACACACACACGCACACACACATATATGTACCAAAACGTACAGGGACAAATATGATAAGGGTAACCCAGAGGTGAGCGAGATAAGAGTTTATAACAAACGGGACTTTTTAGCTGAGTCGATTATGGTTATCAGCGTTATCTAGGATATCTGGGACGACCATATGAGTCATCCAGTGTTGGTAACGCTGTTGATCATATCACCGTGTTATCCAGATGATGACCTCAATCCTACAGAAGTTGGTAACGCTGCTGCATGGATTATGTCCCATCTATGATGAATAAATGTGAACCAATGTCTTGTAACCCACCTCTTGCCCACTAACCCGTCTCTTACCCGCTAACCCACCTCTCCCAGTAACTCACCTCTCACCCACTAACCCACCTCATACCTACTGACCCACCTCTTACCCACTAACCCACCTCTCACCCACTAACCCACCTCTTGCCCACCTTCTTCACCTATACACAGTTTTCCCCGGGTTCTGTTGCTCTACTTTCCTTTTCATTGTAGGTGCGCCAGTCACCTCCCCTCCTCACCCCCCATCTCTTCTTCAGCGAGGCGGGTCATCTGCTTACCACGTGGTTTAGGTCCTACGGTTACCAGGTCACTGTCACTCATTAGCGTTACATTAGAGAGATATTCCTGACCCAGAACCTGTACTCCTTCCTTCCTTCCCCTCCTTCTCCTTCCTCCTCCCTCCCTCCCCCTCCCCCTACGTCGACCCCAGAAAAAATGTCAAATCACAATGTTCGAGATAGATAGATAGATAGATAGTAAACTTATTCATCTTTTGGGACCAAGTGGTGTATTTTTTCCCTCCATTTTCTGTGACATCTGTTGAAGGACTCCGTGGCGATATCCTGCGGCCTTCATCCTGCCAACCTACATCACGCCATACACCACACTGATGATGCCTTACTTTATTATTATTGCTGTTGTTGTTGTTTTTGTTTTTGTTGTTGCTCGTGTTGTCATTATTGCTTTAAGTTGTACCATTATTAAAAAAAAAAACGATAGTCACTTAGTAATTGTATGTAGAAAATCGTTTATAATTATCAAGAACTAAATCTGAAGCTCACAAACTGTTCTCCCGGTTAAACGTTACGAGAAATTTTCCAGCGGTTTTTTCGGCGTGGGTCATGTAACTGAACCGTCAGTCACTCCAAACACCGCTCACACGACCCTAATAACTGGCCGCTTCACTTCCACCACCGCAAGCTTTCGCACTCTGGGTCCTCTATCTCACTGGTGATCTACTTTTCTTTCGCTTCTGGGACATAAGGTCTTCTCTGGTAGCTTCCCTTCTACGGTTTCTCCCGCGTCCCTTACTGGGGCACTAGGTAACGGCCGCCATCTTTGTCCTCTGTCTTTGAGTTCAGGGTCGCTGGTAAGAGGAATTATTTACCCAAGGATGAATAGCGATCTTCAAAACAATCACTTAAATAACACTATCTCAAATAACAAGTAAATAAATAACTATAATATTTACAGATTTACAAATATATTAATCCACACAAAACTGAAATTACGATTGGATAGAAATATTTTAGTGAGTTTTATTTTCTAGTTCATTTACGGTAGGGTAGCGTTGCCTATTCTGGGAGTAAGAATATCGCCATATCCTCTCCCCCCTCACTATCCTCAGGAAGTAGGGTAGGGCTTCTCTGACCCGCTTCATGAAAGAAAAGTGGACCAGTAACGGTAGATGAGGGAGAGGGGGACGAAATTGGGGTAAACACAAAGGTGTACATGTAGAGCAGGTGAGAGAGGAGGGAGGGAGGATATCACCACATAAATTCTGTCTCTTAATCTCCCTTTCCTCCGTCATCTCTTGTCTTTGTTATTATTAATGGTATATTACGTTCGAGTTTCATTATATATATTTCTGAAGTAAATTTATTAGGTTATTAGTATTATTATTATTATTGTCATCATTATTATTACTATTATTATTATTATATTTACGTTAAACTTTATCTTGTTTACCTGGATGAAGTTGGCGCGTAATTGGTATAGACGTAACCTCCACGCGGCCGTGAACTAGGTCGAAGGTCAAGCTAAGTAGATCACAGTATTATTAGCCCTCGCATCTGGGGAAGTGGGACACATATCAGGGTAGAGTGAGCGAGAGAAGGAGAAAAAGAGAGAAAGAGAACGCGGGAAAGCTTGGTACGTGGGGTGAAAATTTTCGTGGCCATCTTGACGCGACAGTTCTGAAGGAAAGTTGACCTGGTACGCTAGAATGGTGACTGAGTTGTACTAGTATGTCGGGAAAGGAGAGATCGCCACAGTTTATGATCCTCAACACACCTTTCTCTTCTCTCGTTAGGTCTGACTTCCTGATATCTCAATGGTGACCTAAACAAAAGCGAGATTTGGGCACCTTCTGGCCTAGTCGGGCTTCCAATTTTTACTAGTCTCCCCCTGTAAAGAAGTAGCAAGTCTCTCCGTTTTCTTTGATCTTTTTTTTCATTTCTGGTTCACGTTTCTTTTATTTTTGTCAGTGTATTTATATTTGTGTAGTGATGGTTCCCAGGGCGAGGTATACATGGGAAAAATATTATCTCAGTCAGTAAACCAAGATAAACTTACAATTATTTTCATCCTTAGATTAGATTTAGATGATTAATTTAGAATAGCCTATCGTTTTCTATCATCGTCGAAAAGAAATATTATATAAGGCTTTTGTTAGCTTGGTCATATATAAGATTTTTTTTTATTATTAGTACGTAGACCTGCATTAGGGAGAATATATTATATAGTTTAAACTTATATTGTTTTCCTATCCGATGACAGTTACATTACAGACAGATAGTTGTGTAGAAACCTATTTAGTCCGAGGAATGCGAAGATTAACCGTAGTAGTTACCTCAGGTCCTAAACCGTTGAGACGAGAAAGTTAGTTTGAAAAGTGGCGCGCGACACACACACACACACACACACACATACACACACACACACACTCACACCTCCAGGTCAGGTCGAGGAAAGTAGATCAGTGGACACAAAGATCACCAGAAAGTTACGGAGAAACTTACCATCGTGTCCCAGAACCTGCAGTGAGTGGTAAACTAGATCACACAGTAAGAAGAGTGTCATGGTACCAGATTTTCACCTTGTTGTGTTTACGGGCGGTCGACAAGAACGATACTTTAGTGAACTTGGTCCCTATGTTTGAATGTCGTCCACAGAAGCATAAGTTATCGTTCACTTTGTTGATTTTGTTAGGTTAGGCTAGGTTAAGTTAGGTTTGGTTTGCTTAGGTTAGTTTAGGTTAGGTTAGGTTAGATTAGGTGCAAAAGGCTGAATAGAGGTGTGAGTATAAGTAAGCTAGAAACACAACAATAATAATAATAATAATAATAATAATAATGATACCACCAAGATAGCGAACCGTCTATAAGAGAGATGAATGAGAAAGTCGAGAGCGAGTGAAAGAAAGTGAGCCCGACCGAGATAAAATAGGGGTGTGGAGGTGAGAGAGAGTGTGCTAGCTCTACCAGTGTCTTAGTAAAAGTAGGGGAAAGCCTTTCTTACTGGGAGAGAGCTGGTTAAGATACACTAGTTTCCAGTACAGAGGAGAAAGGAGGCTGGGGAAAGGCGGTTGAGAATGTAGAGAGCCAGAAAGAGAAAGTTTGACAGGTCCCATAGAGAGAGAGAGAGAGAGAGAGAGAGAGGTTAAGTTGGGTCAAGCTTATAGATTGGTTAGGGTGGGTTATGTTAGGATTTGATTAAGCAAGTTTAGATTAGGTTAGGTTAGATCGATTAGGTTTAAGTCAAGTTAGGTTTCGTTAGGTTAGGCTCAGGTAAAGTTAGGTTTATTTTAGGTCAAGTTAATCTACATGGGACAGGTTAGAAAAATATTATCTTGTGGTTAAATTAGGACTGAGTCAGTATATGCAGAAATGACCTTGTGTGGTTAATGTACTAATTACTGTATGATCATTTTAATAAATATTGACGTGGCTGTAGCTTTGTATTGTACATATTGATTAAACTTTCATATACCTCCTTATACTTTCTTATACCTCCTTATACTTTCTTATACCTCCTTAAACTTTCATATGCCTCCTTATACTTTCTTATACCTCCTTATACTTTCTTATACCTCCTTAAACTTTCTTATACCTCCTTATACTTTCATATACCTCCTTATACTTTCATATACCTCCTTATACTTTCATATACCTCCTTTGCTAAACAGACAGTAAAGTATTTTGGAGTAACACGTAAGTCAAGGGTAATGTACGGAATAGGAAAGTGACGGGGGTAGTACAGTGTTATAGCTACACAAAGGGGAAGTGGCGGGGTTGAGACAGTGCAATACAACACCTGGTAGTAAGAAAGTGAAAGTAGACAGTCACTAGACGAGAGAAAGCTGAAGGCGGTACTTTCACTTCTCTCTCTCTCTCTCTCTTTCTTTCTATTTTTATCTCTATTTATCTTGCATAACATAAAATACACAGGGCTAATCACATTATATTTCCTATTAATCTTTATTATTATCATTATTATTATTGAGATAGTAGTAGTAGTAGTAGTAGTAGTAGTGTTTGGAGGTAACTTGAAAACATTTAGCATATCAATAAATTCTCACCCAACGTCCTCTGTGTGTGTGTGTGTGTGTGTAGAACACCTGGAGGGCGCGCAGGGTGAGGCAGCTCAACCTTGTGTCCTGTCCTTCCTCACCTCTTGCTTCAAGGTTAAGGTCGGTCACGCTCCCACCTAAACCCCGACACTGAAATAGCCAAAATCGATACACACACACACACACACACACACACACACCCAGTTTTGGTAGGACAGGAAGGATAGGCTGAAGTGTGTTAGAATGTGTCGAGGAGAGAGACTGGTTCGGTATGAGAGTAGGATGTGTAGTGAGGAGTAGAACTATGTGACAAGGATGTGTAGTGAGGAGTAGGACTGTGGCAAGGATGTGTAGTGTCACCATAGTTGTTTAATGCTTTCATGGATGTGGTTTGAACTAGAAACATAAACAAAGGAGGAAGTTTGGGTCAACTGCTGTCTTAGTGGACAATTAAACAAGAAGAATATATATTAGTGAGTTGGGAAGTTGGTGTTTATTTCGGAAAACAAATATATTGAATGTAAATATAAAGGATGAAGGTAAATAGTGAAGTTTGAAAGAATAATGAGGAAAAAAAGACGAAAATAATGTGTAGAGTTCATGAATATTCGGGTCAATTTAATTTTCTAGGGAATTATGTGTTCTTATGTATTCCTAAACCATACAGAGAGACACAGGCAGACGGACAAGGAGACAGGTAGGCGGACATATGATACAAATACACGTATCTAGACTTTGGGCGGACATAAAGACACAAGCAGACGGACAGAGACAAGTACGCAGACGCAGAGACACGGACAGACACAGGCAGACTTGCAGCGAGACAAAGGACAGACAGGGTTTTTGTTGTGTTGTGGTGGTGACGACCTTGGCGGGTGAACGACCCCTACCAACACTTCCTGGTCATGACGTCACCACTCCTTGAGAGAAAACGGGAAATATATAATTACTTGGCATACTACCTTACACCTCTGTCGCCTTATGTTAGTGCCATCAATAAATAGAAGGAGAATACTATATTAAAACCAAGACGAACTCATTATGGGAGGCAAATTTGATTATATAATACACCCATTTTTAATATTCTAATGCGATATGCAACAGTTTTAGTCAATCCATCTTGCATCATTGTCTAAGGAGAGTTATCAAAGAAGATGTTTTAGACTTTGTGACATCAATTTCAAGTGTCAACACGAAATAAACAATAATGTAAACTACTAGACACTTTTTCTTTAGTTAGTCCAACATTAAAATTAAATCAGTATAGACTCAGATATTAGAATGTCTTTAGGGCATTTTTGGGGGGTATTATTATTATTATTATTATTATTATTATTATTATTATTATTATTATTATTATTATTATTATACCATTGTATGCGTCTCACTGCTTATGTCCCAGCTACTGAACTAACGAGGACTTTGACTGGATACCTATCAATCTATCTGGACTGCACATTATAAAAGAAACCAACCATTTGCATAAACATATACTATCGTCTCTACTCTTTATATGGAATAAGTGTTTGTTTGTGTATAAGCAGAGGAAAACACAAACATTTTAATAAACACAAACAAGAAGGGGCAGACGTATCCTGAGGTGAGGACTGATAGGAGGCGAGGGGTGTGTTGGATGACCCTGGCGCACTGGGCGAGTCCATTCTCACCACCACTCTGTTGTCTCACCGTCTTATCTCATCCTCAAAGGATTTCCGGCTTGGATACCTCTTAACTGGATGTCTTGTCTGGTAGTTTCATGTCTATTGTATAACTCTAAGTGTACAATATGCTGTTTAATTGATCGTTCATCATTGAGTACTCTATATTCAAATAGATTCTATCAGTTTGGGTATATGATATTTTATCAGTTAACTGGATGGTTTATAATATTTTTAAAAAGATCATTTATTGAAAGGTTCAGAAAAAATGTGATTGGTAGTTTAATTACGTAGGAGCGTCCGTATGCACAACGTCTACCTTCACGTCAGGGTCATAAGGATATCAATGCATCTATGGACCAACGCCCATATTTGGTCCATAGCAGGACCCAGGCGTGAAGGCTGGTAATCCCTAGACAATCCTACAAGGCCGCAGGAGTGTCGGTGTGCAGCTCCAGGGACGTGGCACAGCCGTGAGGGTCCCACAGCTCGCCTGGTGCTGGTCCTTGTGTGGGACAGATAGCGGAGTTGGCGTCCTTCAGCTCAGTGTTCGGTGGGACAGGCAGCCCTCCCAGCCTCCCTGGACGTGTTGTGGCTGGCTCTCCTAGGATACCTTCTCACCCTGTTGACACTGAAGATGTTCTCTTCTTTTATATTTAGTTATTAAGCAGATTATTTAAGACAAAAGACGTCTTCGTATGTCATCAATAAAGCATAGTGGGAACCAAGCGCTTAGTTACAAAAACAAAGTAAATATTGAACGAGGAAGTGGAAAATGCGGTAGTGACGTATGCACTAATTTCAGAGAAAATGTGGCAAGAAATGCAGGGCAAACTATGATAAAATGATTGGGCAAGAACTATCGTAATTTGTAATTTATTTTGCTTTAGACTTGATGGTAAACCCTAGCATGTGTTTATATCACTGTTTTAAATATATTTCAAACTTATTATGTATTAAGTCTATTTTTTTGTAAATTATTGTTCACTGTAAAGAAAGCCTTTAAAAACCATTATGGCGTTAGTGAAAAGGTCACATTTTAGTTGTTTTTAAATCACACGGCTATACTTCTTGTTAATATTATTGATAAACATAACCAATGTATAGCCCATATACTTCCTTAACCTATTAAAAGCAGGAGTAACTTGACGAATATTAATGCCAATATGAGGCGGCAACGGCGAGTCAGGACAGGACGCGGGACCGTACAGGAGGTCGACCCTGAGTCATACTCCCGGGCGGATCCCGGGAACAGAACCGCTCGATACGGACTCCCTCACTCTTAGAGCCACTACTTCCTACTTCTCCCAACTGTAATTTTGCTTTACGAGATATAATGTATGTAATTTTAATTTGTTCCCGCGCCATCGGTTAAATTTCTAAAGTGTGTTTAGTGTTTTTACGGTCGGTAGCGGAAGGTGGTTGGGATAACTGGTGGCCCTGGGTTACGTCAGCAGAGGGAGCGCCGCCTGTCGCCCAGGGTCGTCTGTCCTGACAACTCAGGGCACTACAGGCTTTGTCTCCTGTTTTCTCGAGAGAAAAACTCATTGTTTTTATCGAGCATCTATTACTTGTCGGGTTAATACATTAATCATTGTATAATTACAAGTAGCTAAGCGTGCTATATGAGGTGAAGTGTAACTTAGACTGATATGCCACGCCAGGTTTCGAGGTGAGGGACTCCCCCACTCGATAATAGCTCCACCTGCACACCTGGAGTCTGGTGTGGCCGACCTTAGCAACCACTCCTATGTTTACCCTCCTTCGTGCTGCTACATTTTATAGTTACATTTATGAGTGCTTATCATAATTTCTCGGATTTTCAATAAAACGAGTGTTTTTCTCTGGTGAGTGGTAACATATTACCATACATACGTGTCATTTTCGGATGCATGGCACCAATAATTTATTAAAATCCTTAATTCTCTTTCAAAAGTCATATACTAAAATATTAACAGAAGGGGTTATCAGTATTTAGGATGTAAACGGTTGTCAATGATGGTGTATAAACAAGAGAGCGTGAATGACCCTCAGTGCGGTGGTCGTGTTCAGCAGCGCGGGGGAGGGAGTTAACCAGTAACTCACGATACACAACAACTGACGCAGCTATGACACTGTTACTCCGCAACAGAATGTCATAAACAGACGACTTCTCAGCTTGTGTTTACTTGGCACACGCCGGAATACGTCCAACACAGTGGCAAAACATAAGTCGTCAACTGTTTACATAGTGGAGGAGCCTTCTTAGACCGTGACGTCATTGGCCATGAGAGAAAACGTAATAAGAGAATTAAAATATAAGGGAGGGACTATGTTATATAGCTCTTGGGCCATTATTATTTTACCAAACCCTCCTCTGATTACCATTATATTGACTGGCGCTTTACCGAATCAGCCAAAGTAAGGGAGAATTATATTCCCAATGAATGTAACTTGAAATTTGTTGTAACTTCCGCATAATATCTACACGAGTTCCATCTCTTGTATACTTCAGATTTCAGTTCGTGAAGGAGGGCAAGCGTAAAAGTTTATTAAGTATCCTAACTTACCTGAAGTATGATAGAATAAGTAGATATTCTGAGACTTTTCATATCTGGTTTCCCTTATTAGTAACTATATATGTATATGGTTACTTGACAATAAGATATGAAATGTCTTGGCAGAAAGCATTGAATGTTTGGATCATTTGTGCTCCTGTTTGCACGATTTGTCTTTAATTCATTAAATTGTTTTATTGCACGACATTGAGTCATTTACATATATGTATGGCTGTGCTGTACATACACATACGTTCTGTTTATACCAGTTATATTAATTATATAATTTGAATTTCGGATAATTCCTGTCACTCCTCAGCATGGAACCACCATAGCAGTTGACTGTTTTAGCTTTTACCTCCGGTGAAAACAAGGGCGTTAGCTTTGGTATGTTTGCTAAAATAGGGTTCACCCACCGCCCCCACACCTACACGGCCTCCGCCACCCCCCTGTGCCACAGTAGCATGAGGGTCAGTGACCTCGGTGAGAACGGAGGTTGTGGACGCGTAAGTTCTATATTTAGAACATGACGTCAACTTGTGTGACGTGGCACAGTGCCAGGTGGTATAGGTGCCATATTGTACAACTTGATATTGAAACAACTTGCCAGTGACACATTTTTTCTCTACACACTACGAAATGGTTATAGTGTTTACTCCCTGATGCAACAGTAAGTTCGTGGACCATTGACTTATTTCTCATTTCTGCAGGAGAAAATGTCCGGTGATGAAGAAAATCAATAGAAGATGTTAGAGGACAGTTGGAGTCTGCGGGTCGGGTCTGGTCCCCACCTGTTGCTTCTGTCCCTCACTGGTCCAAGGTTAAGTATGACGTCACCATGACATCATATGGTAAGTACTGGCGAGTTCATTCATGTCAACAACGGCTATTTATATTATTAACCTGTATTTAAGTGATAAGAATTTATATAATGTGTATTAGATTTATTAATATATTTTGTTAAATATAAATCGCACCATTGTTAGACTTTAAAAACAAAATGCTCCAAATTGTATTCCACCTCAGAAAACGAAGCTTTACCTGACATTTCAAAACAAGTTCTTCCTCATTTTTACCATTTCGCATTTTTAATTAAGCGTTCCAGCAGTGTGTCTCTTGTGCGGTATACGACGAACAATTTGAATCAGTTTTTCACCATTGAGTATTGACCAGTTTTCTCACAGGTTGTGTATACACCATCAATAAGGCAAAGATTAACCATAAACATTAATAACTGTTAAAAAAATCATCGGGATATAAAGAAAGTATATTAGTGTTTGATCTGTTTTATTATTAATGTTTGTCGACTAGCTACTGCAAAACATTGATGAGTGATAACCTTCCTCCCCCCTGTATAATAATGGCCTCGTCCAGTAGTCTCCCTGAGGACGGGGAGTTGCTGTTTACTATTTATTAAGAAATTCCTGTATGTGTGCTATTCACTAGTTAACTATTATATTATTTTTATTTACATTTGTTCATAGTTACAATGTGGATGTGTTTGTTTCTGTATTACGTCATCGATCTTTGTATTTCGCCACTATCAGCGCAGGTACAGCAGTTGCCAGGTAGTATTATTAACGTAAATACGCCCCGACTTACCTGGGGAATCTGCGTAAAGCCCTGACAATAGCGTCACGGAATACAATAATTTATTTACACGTTAATAGCGACGTGCAATAATTGATGTAAATTTTAAGGATTAGATTATATTTAAATTATTATATATATATATATATATATATATATATATATATATATATATATATATATATATATATATATATATATATATATATATATATATATATATATATATATATATATACAGTACAATTATGTTTGAAGTCCGTAATGCAGAGATAAGGTATCCATTAATACATACATACATACATACATACATACATACATACATTTAAAAAAGGATTTAATATATGTTTGTCTGCGTGTGTATGGTGATGGGTCTCAGGGGCCGTGGTGGTATAGGACACTGAAATATAAGCACCATTACACAAAGAGGTGCTGTAATGTGGCCGACACTGTACTCCACCTCCCTCACTCCCCCACCTGTTGTACCTAATAACAGCTGGGTGACCAGGAGGTATGAGTGATCTTCACGGCAGCAGGAGAGCAATTTTGGTCCTCAAGTTCTCTGCTTAACGAAATGATTGTGTTTATATTTTATATGTTATGGTGTTTACGTGTTTCAGAAGTGTCAGCCATCTTTGTACTCCTCTGACCAAGAGTTCAATAAAACAATAGTAATTAGGGTTGATGTCAGGATCAAAATATATCTTAAATGAATCAAGATGGTGAGGCTGTATTTATCTCAACAGTTGCCACAGTTACTCATAGAATATTATCTGACAACAGCTTAAAATACTTATGATTTATATGTGGAAAAGAAATATGATACTTTTATTTATTTTTTCGTATTCTATGACATTAATCCGGATTGAAATGATGAACTGTGTCTTCCAATTCGGATTCGACTGATGACAACAACTGAAATATTGGCAACCGTTCATTAGTTTACGAGTCGTGTTAGTGTGTTGGTCGCCGACTGATCCCAAGTGAAGGAGTTTAATATCTTGATGGATTCTGAAGTAGAAGTGGACTATATCTCATGAGGAAGATAAGCTCGAAGTCATGTAACTATTGTATTAACCTGATACACGTGAACCACCTCTATGACGTTGGAATTATCGTTTTGTCTTGCTGAAGTAACACTGGATTCATTCTCTGGTCAACCAAGAGTATGTTCAGTCGTATTTCAGATGTTAACACCTTTGGCTACCTGTCACCTGCTCTCTTATTATCGTAATTAGTGTGTGTGTGTGTGTGTGTGTGCTCCCACGGCGCTATGTACGTATACTAGTGTGGGTTGGATGAGTGTGGTGCGGGGAATACACTTTTCGTGACAAGTACAGCTGTATAGGGAAGGAATATGTCGAGGTATTTGTGTTGAGCTAATAGGAGATAAATGTTTAAGTATTTTTTTTCCTGTTAAATATGTAAACGGATATTATGAATTATTGGGGAAGATCTTGTGAAACAGGAAACGACAACCGTATTCATGACATCCGCCAGGTGTCACTACTGCGGCAAGGGTTCTCATTAACCTGGGTTCCTCTGTATGACCTTGTTTGAATATCTTTCGACAGCTTGAAGGAATGAATGGCCACGGCTTGTCATCCATTGTCATCCATCTTGTTTGGTATCTTATAAATTATGTCTCCACCAGATCTTGTTTTAACAGCTGTCAGCCCCAAAGTTCTTAGCCTCCATGGATACTCAAGATCGACATATTGGAGAAATGATTTAGTCCCCCTGTGTTGTACTTCCTCTCGTGATAGTGTGTCGTCAATCTTGCTAGTTCATGTGTGTTCTCGAGCTAACAGAGATGAACTGGGTTAAGCTTGGTAAGTCTATTGAGAGGCTTTGTTTTCATACTTATTCTAACCTGTTGGACTGAGGTATGAAATATGCATGTATTCTGTCAGTAAGGAATCAATGAGTTAGTGGATTCACGATGTGTCTTCCCCTGCGCCACAATGGACCCGTCCAGCTTCCCGCCAGAGGGTAATGTGCTGTGAGTCCTGTGACCGCTCAAAGGCACCTCGGACCTCAGTACACGGTGCACCCCAGCTAGTCCCAGGGGGAGTAACACTCTGTAGTCGTATCTTACTGGTGTTGCTATACCTTGACGGCCCCATACCTGCTATCTCGTTCCATACCTGCTATACCTTACCCCATCCATACCTGCTATACCTTACCCCATCCATACCTGCTATACCTTTCCCCATCCATACCTTACTCCACACTTAATTAACTTACAACACAAAAAATTCATGGACCAGTACAATACAATTACATTATTTTTTACACATTTAAGTTGAGCGAGACGTGAACTTTAATTCCTCAATCTGGCTGAGAACAACTATTAACGGATGATTCAGGGTTATGAACCTCAAGGGAAAGATGGCGGGTGTATGGACTCTCCTGACCCCCCCATCCCCCCCTCCTGCTGGCTCTCTGTGTCTTTTCTGTAAAATTCAATGTTCTTTATTATCCTCTCGGTGGTAATTTAGGAAGGATAATGCAGTAATGTTGTGCATGTCTGTCTGTTCGTTGTAAATTTGTCTTCCGTTCGGGTTGTATGGAGGGTTGGTGTGGCGGCTGTGTGGTGCTGACCCAAGTTAAAGAGGAGTTAGTCCCGTCTTTCCTACAGGGAGATGAGTCGTTTCTCGTCGCTGTCGTTAAAAAGTCGAGAATCTGTATTGAAACTTATTAACAGTCACGTAAAGAAATGTGTATTGATTACCGATGACATGATGTGGACAGGCCGCTGTGTGTGTACGGTATAGCAAGATCATAACACTGTGAAGTTTACCGAGCATTGAGTTAAATCAAGTCAAGCGGTCGATCACGCTGACCTGTACACCCACCTCCTACAACAGCTGATTGCTACTGACGACTGAGACACTGAGGTGAGGTCTGGGAGTGACTTCTCAACAAACTTTCAAGCGGGACCTCCTCTGCAGCTGGGCGAGTCCATTCTTCTACTGTACAGCCAATGAGCGGCCTCCTTCCACTGAATCATGGCGGTGTAGGATTTCTGACCGCTGAAAGTTCATTATAAAGCTACCGTTGGATGATAGAATAACTTACGTGTTTAAAATGTTAGTATATAGACATTGCAGACCATGATCCATTGGAGTTGTTATGATTTCAATAACTTGGGCAAAAGACGGAGCCATAATATTAGGTGAATATCAATTGTATGGTAACTATTCACTATAAAACCTGTATGTAGCTGAAGGTCACAGGCTATGAAAAAAAATAAAAGGATATCCCCAACACACGCACCAGAGGGACTTCAGAGGTGAAAAGTGAAAGTCAGGGAACGAAAGGGAAAGTGGCGAGGAAAGTCAAGGATAGAGAGAGTGAGAGTTGGGTAGACTCAAGGATGAAGAAAGTGAAAGCCAGCCGAGACAAGGGTACAGAGAGGGAAAGTACGAGGGTTAAGTTTCTTGAGAGAGAGAGAGAGAGAGCAACACCCTCACCCCGTTTTCTTTACGTGGAGAATGTTTAAGTCTCTCCTCTTCTTCTTGGGTTGAACCATTATTACGTGTTGTTATATTACATTAATGTGCTTCAGCAACTCAGGCTCTTTAAACGTGGGTCACTTAATCAGTCTCTACATTACACAACCGTTAAATAGTATTGATTAAAGCTAAAATACACTACTGAAAAAAGATAAATAAACATAACTATTAGAAGTGGACTGATGTAATATGAAGCCTTAAAGAGATATAGCTGAACTGTTGCTTCTATAATAATATAATAAAATTCCTCCCCCCCCCCAAAAAAAAAAATCCCTGAAAATTTTATTAATTCTAAACGTGAGAATTATGATTAGTTAAGATAATTAGTTGAGTAATTGCCATCAACCAGACGTCGCTATTCTTAACATATATAAATAAAAGCCACAAAGTATAGAAAGTAGAGAACAAATAAAAGTGAGAAACTATAGAAAGTAGGGAACATATTATCAGAGGTTGTGTAGAGGTTAGTAGTGGAGGTCGACCTTGAGACGGCCACCCTCACTCTCACCCTTCTCTCTTATACTTTCTCCTCCCGCCACCCGAGACTCTCACTGCTCCCCCGTCACCAGGGTCTTTGGCTTTCCCTTTCACCTCGCTGTTGTGGTCGGGTAAATCCTACAACATTGTCTCCCTCCTGTGGATAATGTTATATCGTCACAGTATTATTTGGGTGTTGTCTTGTTTGTGATGGAAAATATGTAAATAGAGTGTTGGAACCTGGGCTTATATAGGGGGTTCACACACACACACACACACACACTATGGCCTGTGTGGAGGGGGGGGTCGCACACGTCTCAACAGGGAAAATACAACATTATATAGTATACTTCGCTATATACGCCTCTAGTAATTATAAATTTATTTTGAGAGTTAATTTTTTATAGCGAAAAAAGGGGCGTTTAAGTCAGGTTTAAATTGGTAACATCAGTATAATAATAAACTGACTTAATTGGTGTTCTATGGTAATTAATATATGAACAAGTGATGTAATTAGTATATTGTTTTAATTAATTCATGTATAATGTATATTTAGTATGTATATTTAAATTCATTAGCCATCTATAACTGAGGTAAGATTGATGAATGATACAGTGTGTGTGTGTGTGTGTGTGTGTGTGTGTGTGTGTGTGCCCCGTATATAAGTTACCACACGGGGCCTATATTTCAGAGAGACTATCACCGCTACAATAGTTTCCAATGTCCCAGTATTATGATTTCTCCTTGACCCAGCGACCTCTCTAAACCTTACCCCAGCCCTCTCTCTTTCTCTCTCGTGACCTCTGTAGCTTCCACCAGCGCTCTCTCTGTGTCTCCATCGCCCTCTCTCCTTGTAGAATGGCCCTTCACCGCTTTCTGTCCACTCACTTTCACTTATGATAGCAGAAGAGAGTGTGCTACGCTGACTTTCCCGCCACTTTTACTCGTCGCTAGCGCCTGGTGAATGTCGACCGCCATGACATCCTTGCCCTCGTCATTTTCATATTCCCAACGATGCGATTTCTTCTCGATCTCTCTGGTTTACTTAAGAGAAGGGAAATCTGTTGGGTGTTGGTGCCGAGGTCAAGAAGAGAGACGGGAAGATCTGAAAGTAAGAGAGTAGTGGTAGAGAAATTTTTAGTGAGGTTATCCCTGAGTATTTAGTTCACGTTTTCAGTGGATGTTACCGCCTGTTTTCCTATCCTGTCCTTTCTCGTTTCACTTCTTATTTCCTCTTCCTTCTCTTTCCTCTCCCCTCTTCCATCTATTCCTATTCTTTCCATCTCCTTTCCTCCCCCGTCTCCTATAGAATCTAAAAATCGTAAAAAAAAATCACGTTTACAAGCAATTTTATATAAGAAAACGGAAACGATTAAACACTTCATAAATTATCAGTAGCCAGTAACTAAGAGCTGTGAGAATGCAGCTAAATGATTCACTTAAGATTAAACGTAACTCTAGATCCGTCTACCTAACGGCCTAAGGAGAGAATGTGGATTGATTTTGTTTTATGCAAGATAGAGAGCAGCAAAAGTAGGTGGTGGGGAGAGAAAGGCCGAGAAAGTATAAGAAATGTGAAGGGAAAGCTAGAGAAAATTCATATGGTGAGAGAAAGTTATGTGTTTAAAGGAGAGAAGAGAAATTTGGAGTAATAAATATGTAGGGTAGAATAAAAAGAAAGTAGGGAGATGGGAGAGAAAACAGGTGAGAATCTGTCAAGTGGAAAAGAAATCAGTGGGGAAATAGAGAGTACTGGAAAAACCTAGGAGAGAGTGGTGGTGACGAGATGTGAAATCAGAGAAAGCTATGTGTAAGATGAATAAAGTAAATACAATAGGTTGTAGGTAAAATGAATTAAGTATTTCTTTAGGACGAGTTGTAGAAAGTTATTGTAAAGTGAAATAATTATGATTGTTATTATTGAGGGTTATAGGTGATAATTGAGGGTTATAGGTGGTAATTGAGGGTTATAGGTGGTAATTGAGGGTTATAGGTGGTAATTGAGGGTTATAGGTGGTAATTGAGGGTCTAGGTGATAATTGAGTGATTGGTTAGTGTGATATTTTATTGGATATAGATCTTGATATATATATGTGAGGGAGTGTTCTTTCCGAAGGTCGGAATAGACAATGTGGAACAGACACAGCCCCACCCACCTCATCTGCCCGGAAATGTGGGTTTCCTTGTGTGGCGTCTGCTCTACATTGGTCAAATACGAGGGCAGAGCGGCCCCACCCAGGCTTTCAGATGGTTCACATGCAGAGTGAAAGTGTGCCACGAGCCCAACCGCTATAGCTAATAGTAATATCATGAAAATGAAAGTAGTTCATGGCGCTGTTAAACTCAAGAGTGAGAGGAAAAGTAGAACAAAAGAGAAATTTTGTCTTGTAAATATGGTGTAGTTACTGCTGCAATATTGTCGTTTTCTGTGATTTTTTAATTTTGAACGTTTTCTTTTAGAACGAGATTTAGTGGGTAACTGCAAGGATTACAAAATACCCAACTAGTTATGTGGGATGTAAAGTTTGAGGGAAATATACTGTAATCATGGGTAAAATTTGGAACATGTTGGGACTGTTAGGATCCAATTACGGCAGGATCTAAATTCAGGATACATCGATTAACACCTAATGTGTTGTTTTCTGTAAGAATTTTAACAATAATGGCAATTTCCACTGTGTACCTGAGTTCCCATTAGTGATCAGTAGACTGTGTTTAGGTAAAGGTTTTGACTAAATATTTTTTTTTATAATACTGCAGCTGGCCTTCGTGATTAAACGGATTTTTTAAAGGTATTGTATAGGAGGGAATGTGTTTCTTATTTATGAGTTTACGTCTAGAAAACATCAAGATTTACGAAAGGTTATTTATTTTCCTACGTCATGGGGCGCCCGCAGCAGATGGTTTGTTCCTGCTGAAATTAGAAGTCCGACAATAGCAAACCAATGAGTATTTTTTAATGAAGAGTTTAATAACCTTAGTGTATACGTACAAAAATAATCAGAAGAACTCGTTTAATTTTTCTTTTCTTTTTTTAGAATTTTCTTGGTATATTCTCGGGACTCGTATATTTTGGGACAAAGTTTATTGGATAGTGATCTATTATATTGATCTACGCCTCTACCAAATGTGCACGTGTGTGTGTGTGTGTGTGTGTGTTAGAGAGTCGGATGTGCCATAGTCTGTGTACAAAATGGTCGGCCTTCACACTCAAGAGGCCGATTTGGTCACAGTTTACGTGGAGAGTGAACTACCGTGAATAACAGAACATATATTAAGCCTAACCAAAAATCGTTAAGTTAAGTCGTAGTTGGTTCGTGGTTGTTGTCATAAATGGTTCTCTTATACACAGGTCTGTGTTAGTTATTTGAGAATCTGGGGCAATTAAAGTATACTGTGTGTGGTAGGTTGAGTGTGAGATAAGTATTATGTTACAAAGGTTGGTAGAGTGTTATATAACCCCTGGGTGAGGTCCTCCCCCCCACACCCACCTGCAGGGTAGTAACACGTCACGGGGCACTGACTGTCTTGATGACTTCAGAGTTGCCTCTCCTGGTTCATCTTATTCCTTGTATTTATGTTTATTGTTGTATAATATGGAGTCAATATTTAGAGTTTCCTACCATGAGAATATTTAGTTCTTTATATTGATTGTAACAGTTTCATATACCTCATAAGTTGTTTATGTATAACTGAAGTCGCTATATAGTAAGATTTTTTATTTTATTTGTACATTTGTTGAGACAGTACAGTAAGCATAATGTTGTTGATAAATACACTAGCGCGGTTCATAGTACATGTATCGCTACATGTGTCGTTCAGATGTGTGTAACTTGGAATAGTTGTCTGTCTTGGTACCTCTTACAGTAGATTAAATGTTTCTCAAAGTAATGTTCACGTGTTCAGGTGAGACAGAGTTCAGTGTCATCGTCCTTTAGCTGTGTATGCCAAGTCACCGTAACACCCAGGTCCTCCTCCCTGTTCCTTCACCCTCATATCAAGGCCACACAAATTCGGGGTCCTCCCTATCCACCATACATCCCTGAGTGTGTCTTTGTGTGCCTTGTGCTAGGATCCTGAGGTCGCCCAAGGTCCTGTGCCCTCGCCGTAGAGGTGTCCTTCAGTCAGGGGTCTTCCTGGCGAGCGCCCTGGCTACCGAACCTTGTCCTTCCACATTATTCCAAGGTCTGTCGTTGACCGGGCGCAGGTAATCGCCTAATTCCGTGCTGGTTCAGTTATCAGCTCTTCTCTGTCCCCCTGTCTCAAGGACTCTAGGAGGTGGCGTTACTGCTCCTCCCACCTTACAGGGCTTCCAGGGCGTCTCTTGCCTCCGCCCGCCGCGCCCTCGACACCTACCACACTCTTGAAGGTCGCAGCACCAACACAAGTCAGGACCTGCGGAGACAAAGACCTAGCCAGGGTGACGTTAGGGACAAGTAGGTCTGGACCGTGAAGACAAAGACAGTGAGGGACAATAAACTTCGAACTACTGAAGACAAACATTAACCAGGAGATTTAGTTAGACCAAACCTGTTACTTTGTGAGGCTGAATATAACGAGGATTTTCGTCTAGTGAGTTAGTTTTAATATGAAGGAAACCTCGCTTTTTATGCATAGGCTGTTGAATAATGATAATAATAATAATAATAATAATAATAATAATAATAATAATAATAATGAAAAAACGAAAATAATAATAAAAATATAAATGAAAACGATAATAACAGTAGTTGTAGTAGTTGTTGTGGTTGTTGCTGTTGTTATAATAATAATAATGGTAACGAGACACAAACTACTACTTTGTTACCACTTTCTGCCCACTACCCGCTAATTTCTACCCACTACCCTCTACTTTCTTCCAGCTACCCGGTAATTTATGCCCGCTATCCGGTACTTTCTTTCCTCTACTTTCTGCCCACTATCCGCTACTCGCTACTATTTGAGTGAGGAGAGTTATTATGGGTGTAAGAATGTAAATAATTATGTGTGATAATAAAAGAAGGAGAAGAAGAAGAAGAGGCAAAATGAAGAAGAAAGGGGGAGGAGGAGGAAAAATTGTGAGGGGTGACTGGAAGATAGGAGATGGAAAGAGACAGACAGAAAGACAAACAGAAAGAAAGACAGAGACAAACAGACAGACAGACAGATAGATTGATAGAAAAAAAGTTAGATAAAAGATAAGGAAGAAGAAGGAAGAGCCGAAGATACAGATAGAGGAGGAGGAGGAAGAAGAGGAGATAAAAGAATAAAGATGAAGAGAAGAATGATAGAAGAAGAGAGAATGGAATAGCTAAATATAGATAAGTTACTGAATAAGAACATAGACTGAATGAAAGTGGGAATAAGAGGAAATGAAGTAAAGGAGATGAACATAGAGAACAATAATGAATAACAGGAAAATGTGAGAAAGAAAATGAATACGGATGAAAACGATTGAAAGAAACTGGAGACACAGAGAATGAGATAATTACAAGAGAAGATGAAGAAAGAGAGAGAGAGAGAGAGAGAGAGAGAGAGAGAGAGAGAGAGGTAAAAAAAATAGATACTAAGGATAATACAAGAGACCAAAAGAAAGAGGAGAAGGAAGTAAATATGTATAAGGAGGAGATGAGAGGAGGAAGAGTAGGAGGTGGGTGTGAGGTGAGTGTCCGGGGGGAGGGGAGGGAGGAGTGACTCTAGGGTTCAACCTCCTCTCTCTCTCTCTCTCTCTCTCTCTCTCTCTCTCAACAATAACAATACCACTCGCTACACGGTATGACGTCATCAGTAAGGGGCCACCGTGGTTTACATTAACACCCTAATTAACTGGCTAGGTATACAGTTTATTTTGCCATAATTACTCGTCAGAATATATAAAGCTGTATCTCGTAGTTTAAGAACCTTAGCTGTTAATGAGGAGTAGTTCGTTAATAACTACGTTCACCTCACGTCTGAACTGTGTTTTTAACTTTTTTTTTATACGACGGGAATCTTGAGAGAGACTTAACCCTTTGAGGACGAGGGTTAAACACATCTTCCTTAAAGGGTTAATTCTTAGTAGTTAAATGGTTAAATCATAGTCCCTAAAGGGTTAAATTGTAGTAGGGATTAAATTATAGTACTTAAGGGGTAAATCATCTCATTTAAATAGTTAATAAGTTAGAACTCACACATAATAAGGTAGACTCTTCACTCCAATGTCCTCAACACAGGTGGAGGGAGGGTGAGTGACCGTCCCCATTGTCTCGCCTCGCCCTGTCTGCTGGGAGTGGAGCCAAGATGTTTGTTATTGTAATACACTCTTACAAGAACACATCGTGAAATATTTATTATAATCTGTGTTGTTCAAATAGCTGTTTATACTTTAGGTTCTGTTATTACAAATATTTTTGATGGATTTAGTATATTATCGCATCAGTTTTTACCCTTGATGATTAATAAGTATGTAATTCACGAAACAGAGGTCTATATTTGGGTTATAGTGTCGTGTTTATTGTAATATATGCGTAGAGTGTCGCCCACCTCCATCACCATCACCCTCCCACATCAAGCCAGTGTTGACAACTGGGGGTCCTGCCACACCTACAGGCGAGACTATTTACCACGTGGGGGAGTCCTAGTGGTTGTAAAGTCTAGTTTTCTTATATTGCGGATTTTGCTAGTTTTGGCATCTGTTTTTAATGAGGCTAAATGATAATTGTATGGAAAGAAATTAAATAGATAATATAGTATGGGTATACAGTACAGGATGGCTATTAGATACCACTAAGCTGCAACAATGGACTCGCCCGTTCATGGTTCCAGAGATCCTATGGTCCATCACCGAGGCAGTCAGCTGAGAGACTTCAACAGGGGTGCAACCAATGATCTTAGGTCTCGGGGTACAGCTTCCAGGAAATTCAAACCTCGCGTGTCTTCCACTTTAAATATTTGTCTAATTTGTCAATACTTCGGGGGAATTGATGAGTTATAACATTTTAATCAACTTTAAGTCTTGGATTTCGTTAATAAGTGAGCCTACCTGTATTTATTTACCACCTGACAAGTTGATTTTAATTAGTAATCATAGAACGTAACTATACAGTCTTAGGACACTGTAGACCAGATTCGTTTTTGTATTCCATCTACAGAAACTACAAAACGCTCTGTAATAATTTTGTAGAGGAATCATTTTTCGTTCTAATATTTGTCATCACGGGGGGTAATAGTGAGTAAGTTATATTGGATTAGTTGGGTTGGATTAGGTTAGGTTAGAGTAGGGTTAGGTTTCATTCACTGTCTCTTACATTATAAAAGAAGTCAGCTAATTTGTACATGGGCGACAACGTCAAAAATTAGACCAATCAAAGCGCTGGCTGACTGTCTCTCTCTAGCCTCAAGAAAACGTGACGCGGGTTTAATTATCATCTTCGGGGCGTTGCTCATCCTAGGAGGAAAAATTACATGGGGTTACTTGAGTATTATAGTCTCTGTCGTCCATACACACACACTAGTTCACGGTATGGCTTCTGTTCTTCACAACCCTCACCACCAGATGACGTAATTTTATTAATATCCACTAACTTTGTGTCAGGATATATGTTTACAGGAGTTCATCTTACTGCCAGTGTCTGTCTGTTACATTCGTGGATAATTTTTCTATTAATATTCGTATGAAAATCTATAAATTACGTTATTATTTATTGTATATACCAAAAAAATTATGGATTTTTTTAATGCATAAAAAATAGATTGAGTTTTTTAATGAATAGAATAAAATTAAAATTAGTTGGATTTTTTTTAATGAATTAAATACTTTTTTGTGTGAAGTCAAATAAAAAACTAATTTGTATTTTTTAAAGAGACGGTGAGAGACGGTACATATTCGACAGCCCCAATAACAGACATTTTATTACATTCACTTTGTTCCAGTAATATTTCAGTGACCATAAACCGCACCAATTGTCTTTTTCTCCCCCTCTTAGTCATTCGTTCCGCCTAATATCACACACTTGAGTTTTGTGTCACTTCCCCAAATGCTCGGACACCATGACCTACTTGTGACTTTAAGTAAAAAAAAAAAATTCTTTGTTCTCTCACCTGTTTTAAATTCTATCTATTAAACAAACATTACAATAAAAAAACCACATTAAACATACCAGCAAAAATAGATAAATTAATTCAAATTCACCCACGCAATGTTTTTCCTGCGTTTTTCACTTCAGCCAACTAACCAATCAGATGTCATTTCACCACGGCCACCAGTCTAATAAATATCTTGGTAATTATAATGTTTAGTATTCCTGACATTTATTACTGGAGAAAAATATAATAAATATGAATTGGTTTTATATTATCATAGCTAACATATATTACTTCAATTTTTAATCCAATACTTTTCATTAAATAATACGAAATCTACAAAATATGTTTCTTATTTTTTTGGGGTTGATGATTCAAGTATTTACTAACCATACACAAGGCACTTAAATACCTTAGTTGTTAAAGAGCATTAATATATTATAACATTAAAATGATGTTACTGTTGTCAGTGATCCAGACAAGAGCGGCCATATTGTGCTTAAATACAATATGACTTTTTATTGACGGAGTCGAGCTAGCTGCAGCCAATAATAACTCTTCTCTTTATCTCACTTTTAATCGTTCTAAAGTCTGTTTTCCTCTTTAATTAGTCTCCATTGATGATATTAACGCAGAAGATTTATATGAAACAAGTTAACATAGCATTCAAGTATTAAATCACATATTGGCCTTCCAACTGACCAACTCTTTGTAATTTTGTTATTGTTGATATATTTTTACCGTTTATCTGAAATTTAATGTTTTGAGTTGTTTTTATTAATCCCCGTCTTCTAAAATTGACTGAGATTTTAAAATTATAATTTTTGTCTTGGTCTGTAGAGTATAAGTTGCCTGATGCCTTATAATTATCTCAGGTATTATCCCAGGTATTAGGTTAGGTTAGGTTAGGTTACGGGAAAATATATCAATAATAGTACATATAGTCACTTAAAACACGTCACTTGTTAATATCCATCTCGTCATTTTAACTTTTCATCTGATTTTAATTTAATTTTTACTCAAACTAGTATTAAAATTATTTAAGTTGAGGAATATAAGAGATTTATTAACTTTTCATATAATTAAGTACTAGAGGTATTACTTGGTATAAAAACTATATTATTCTGTTCTAATATTAGGTCATAAATAGCTTAAAACTTGACGTATTCCTCCCTCAATCAGAACCTCAGACGTCGCCATCTTGTTGTGTGAGATGAGGCGGCCCTCTCCCCCTCCCTCACAGTCTGCTTATATCGTAACAGATAAAACCCTCATGATGTTGACTCATAAATATAATGAATCCGGGACAACATTCTACAGTTTAAAAAAAAAGTATTGTTGTGTATAATTGTATATTTGTTTAGTAAGGAGGTTTCCCCCTCCTAAGTTCTCAACATGGACTCGCCCACTGTCACTTGACGACTCCCTTGGGGTGGAGCTCGAGCCTTTAGTGAGCTGGGAGACTTCAATGGGATGAGATGTAGTGAGCCTTCTTCCGTCTTCTCTCTCTCCCTCTCACATCTGAAAATACAACTTATGAATAGAAACATCACCCTAATTCAATAAATATAGTGATAATCAGCAGAAACAAACCAGTCCATTTAATGCAGTTTAATAGTGATAAATATGACGTCATTGTGCGTTCATAAACACTGGCTAAGTTCAATGACAGTATGAGATGGTTTAAAACTTAGAATATTAATTTAAATAAACTTTTCAGGACTAGAAATCTTTAGTTTTCACTGGCACTGGCGACCAACACCGCCTGGCGTTCTTCCTAACTCGATAATAGGATACATGCGAAAAATCTACGCCTGACGAAGAGATGACTGTTCGCCAGACTCATGCTAACACTGCCGGGAAAGAGAGATGGTGATGGGGAGAGAGAGGAAGAGACAGGCGTCGAGAGGGTCATTCACCGTCAGGTCGATACACACACACACACACACACACACACACACACACACTCACACACACACACACACACACACACACACACACACACACACACACACGTAGCAACAACACCTAGGTACTGTATTTGCTTGAATTTTAACAACAAACACAAAGACTCTTATCTGTAAACACAATATAATTACAAACTTCACTAACTAATAATATAATTTACTGTCTGGATTTTATTATTTAGTATCAGTTTTACATATAGATACTTAAGGAAGAAGTCTATAGGGGCGAAAGTACAGTGTTTTAATGAGAATACCGTACATGAAATCATTTGGCTCTATGTGATTCACTCAAGATGACACAGTTTCTCGGTCAATAATATACACTGAAATTGCTACATAACTGTACTTTAAAAATGTATAATCTGTATGTTGGCATATTTGTACTAGTCAGGTGACATCCCCGCTTTCTGAGAATGGACTCTCCCACATCCTGGCCCTGTCTCTGAGTGTTGATGTTGACACAGCCAGTCACCTCCCAGTCGCTGTTGAGGGAAGGTGTATTATGGTGCTCCGTCGCCCTTATAAATGTGCAGTTCCCAATACTCAGTTTACATCGTCCCCAACACCTACTTTACACAGTCCCCAACACCTACTTTACACAGTCCCCAACACCCACTTTACACAGTCCCAAACACCCACTTTACGCAGTTCCCAACACACACCTTACACAGTCCCCAACACCCACTTTACACAGTCCCCAACACCCACTTTACACAGTCCCCAACACCACACTTTACACAGTCCCCAACACCCACTTTACACAGTTCCCAACACCCACTTTACACAGTCCCCAACACTCGGTTTAGACAGACCCCCATTTTCAGTCCCAAAGTTAGACAATATCCCGACAGGAAATCTTTTAAACTAAACTAACTCAAGTGTTGTCTCTTGACCCACGGTCCTAGGCACGGGAGAGAGAGAGAGAGAGAGGGGTCCTATGACCAATAATATGATGTCAACTTTTCTGGGTGACGTCGACCACTGCAGCCATGCGATAAACACCACACTAGGGCCTTCTCCAGGTACTCAGCTGTGGCCTTTGCTTGGTGTTGGGATTTTGTTGGTGTACAGAGACATGGTTGTGGTCACAGCTGGTGGAGGGAGACGGTACTACACATAACCCCTTCGCTACGGGGACGCCACCTTTAATAATTCATTTGGCTAATGCCAGACTATTTTATTCAACAGGGAGGGGACCCCGTACTCATATGGTTAATATGTACAACTCCACGTTGAAAGTGATCAACTCTTGTCAATAACTTCCAGAAAACATAAAAACATTCTGATATTTGAAAATAATAAAATATGTCTTAGCAATGCGTAATCGGTAAAAAAATGGTGACAGTATGGAATTTGTTTGAAATAAAAAGTGGTTTGAGAATAAAGTAAATTATCGTACAGTTTCACAGAAGAATGTGAATGTGAGGACACAGCTGCGTTGCGTTAAACTTACGACACAACAACTCAAACAACGTCATCCCTTTGCATAGTCTTTTGTTTGGTAAGCCCAACGTGCAGCTTCTCAGCTTTCAACAAAGGCGGCGTCATCCGTATTCCACCCATACGGATAATGGACTCGCCCGCCGTCCTTTCTCCGACTTGGACTCAGGAGGAGGGGGGGGGGGGGGGGGGGGGCTAGACCTAGGAGGATATCTCAAGTACCACCACTCCACCAGCCAGACAGTCACCAGCCAGACACGGACTTAGATGGATGTAAAATCAATGACGAAGCCACGTTGTCCATGATTATATTAAAGCGAGGTAACGAAAATGGATCCGGGTTCAAGGGGGAACTTCGACAAAGGGGGCGTTGTTTTAGCTATATCCACGAAGACATTTAAGCCTATTTTTGTTTTTAAAGAGTTTAATCTCTCTTCAGTTCTTGCAGAGTTTACGTGGGTGGATTGATGAACTTTGAATGAACGGAAGTCATTTAACTACTACTATGAGGGATCATATAATATAACACATGTACTAGAACTCAGAGGATGACACAAAAACTCGAGGCTCATTTCCATTATGGTTCTACTTTAAACAAAATTCCATGAGTTAGTTTTGAACCATCCACAGAGAATGTGTTGAATCACATGTCAACATTCTTCAGTGGTTATTCCAGGAGATATATATTTTCATCCATATGCATGAAGTTTAAGTGATCTAAATGTCAAGCTGGCATCAGTTGAGGTGTGTTTCCTGTTTCTTAACTTGTAAGTAGTAGTGTGAATTTAATTGATGCAGATTCGTCAGGTTTATGTAGTTTGATCAGTTAGAACGTGTAAAATACTTCCCACACTGCTGTAGTTATAGGCAGTACACCAACCATCCTTGTTTTAGTATACAATCCACTATGTTGATCACTCAAGTATATAATCACTGCTGCCGTAAAATTGTTGTAGATACGACCTCCTTCAGTAAACCATATCTTATCACTATCATGTTCCCTGAAGTGGGTAGTCTTTTGATAAGGTGAGTCGCCACTTACTGTACTGTACTGTATTGTATCGAGGTGAAATGTCTTGGAACAGCTCAAAACAAAATAGTGTTTAACCAAATTATCATATACTGTATACTATATACTTTTAGTTCAGGGTGAATCCGAGAGTTTTATGTTTAGAATGAGTCTGTCTATATATTTCATCAGTCATTTTGTGATGTGTTAAGCTCAGTCAAGAAACCATAGGTATCCGTAGTCCCGTGTAGCGTATGTGTATCATATACCTTAGTTGGTGGTGAACCGTTTTCTATAATGCTGTTGACACCCCCATCTTCTGTAAATGGAATCATCCGCAGTACATTATTATCGACGGTCGACGACAATGAGGCCACAGCCACAGTCAGCCAGTCATTTACCTGCGAGACTTGAATATGGCGGTGATAGTTATCCTCTTTCTCGCTCTCTGCTGTATAATATTATGTAACACAAGACTGCCGGGCTCAACCCCAACCATAGACTTGACTAATAGGTGTACTGTATAGATCTAGTCTTTTTTTTGCATTTATCTCTTGTTCTGTCTCTGCTGTATATGAATATTAACGTTTTTAATATATTAAGGATTATATCATTAGGACAATCAATGACGGGTTATAAGGGAAAGCCATATATTAGTTTTATTATTAACAAATCTTGCTTCACTATTCCATTATTTTTAACACCCTGACGTATTAAGCCAGTGATGTAGCGACCACCACAACAAGTGTTTACCTTTAACACTTACAAGAGTAACATTAGAAAACTGTTGTTCACACACCGTTATAGTTATGTTCTCTGTTATTCTCCAAATTTACGTGTTATGAACGTCATCCATTCACAGGGCAGTGGGGTGCTCCCTCGTGTCACACTATCACGATAAATACTTTTTCTTAGTTCCTGGAGTGTGTCCAGCCAGCAGTGAGTGTCAGTAATACCTACTGGAAGCTGTTAATGTACTTGGAAAGTTTAATGATATGTTAAACTTTCCACATTCCCTAACATCAACCCTTCATGAACTCTCCCCGGGGTAGTGCATTCACCCGGTCAGGATGGTAACCGGTACTCCCCCACACCAGGGTAATGGACTCACTCACACCCCAGATCTTTGGAGGGGGGGGGGGTCACCAAAGAAAACGTAACAGCTGATGCCCAGACTTAGACGAGATGGGGAGTAAAGTGCTCTACCCTTACCTCCGTCTTCTCGGTATACTTAATAAGAAGACTACAGATAGTTACAAAATATTGGCAATAATTTTATGATTCAAAACGTTTAGATGGCCTTCTTCAGTAAAAAAAAATAGGTCCTTATTTCACTAGATGTTGCCCGCGTATCATATACTTACTGTACAACCTCTCGCGTCTTTATTTCACTCACTCTTTTCCCGTGTGTTAGATTACCACATCTTGTTAATGTCGGCCATGTTGAATAGATATGATAAATTTATGAACTCCCTTATCTTGGTCTCGTACTCAAGAGGTTAAACAAAGACAGAGAGACACGGGTCAAAAATTACTACTTCGAAAATACAGTAATATCGTTTTTCTGTCTTGATATACTCACCCAACGGCAGGTGTTAATTAATGGTAAAATATTGGTGTTGTCATTTGGGAGAGGGACGTGGGGGTGGAGGGGAGGGAGGTCACTGACACACAAAGCTGACTCTCTCTCTCTCTCTCTCCCCATTCCTCACTACATCCTTCCCTCCATCCACACCATATTACCTCCTCCTTTGCTACACCATCCTTCATTCCTTCTTCCCTCTCGTCCCTCCTTATTCCCTCCTTTCTTCCCTCCCTCCATACATCCCCATCCACATGAACCATCACCAACCCCACCCCCCCCTACCCACGTGCACTCACCAACACCCCCAACTACCAGCATACTTACCAGTACCCCCTACCACCCTCCCACCACCACCAAGACCAACCAGCATCTGCCACCCCCACCCCTTTTCCATCACCCACATACACACATACATACATACATACATACATAACATCTACCGGCCAGAGTAAACCTGACTACAAGGCAACTGACCTGACGAGTCCATTATTAGACAGGGGAAGGCGGGTTGTAGGCAGCCAGCAACTCAGATGAATTCATAACGGATACAAGGTGACGTCACTATACACATGTTACCAGTGGGTTCCTCGTGATGTGGTTATAGGTAACACTCTCGCCACTCCAGCTCTGTCTCTCCCGAGTTCTTGTTCGTCTTGCTACACCATTGATACTCTTATTAGTGTTACGTTATCTTAAGCTAAACTAAGATTTGACTTGACCTTCTGAGGATCATATATGGTGACTTACAGGAGTCTAGAAGAATGACGGACGTACAGTAGGTTTTATACTCCCCCAAAACCAGGTTTTAGGAGCTTATAAAACTGGAAAATGTAGATTGTAGCGAGTCATTTCTGTGTGACACCATTAGTTATTGCCCCCCCCCCCAGCTCTCTCTCTCTCTCTCATCAATGATTTCCTAACACTGACACTACCACCAGTGAAGTGTGTGGGATGTTGATCTGTTTCCTACAGACTGTATGAGCCTGTAGTAGTGTGTAGGTCGGTGATCTTGGTCTGCAGCAGGACGTGCAGAAGGGTGCAGGTCATCAGCTCCTGGACACTGATGCTCCCACGGTGTTGTTGCTCCCAGAGGCTCAAGGCAGAGAAAAAAATTAGCGAGGGTCACTTGTGTAGCTGCAGACTGGACAATGGTGGCATTCCTGGACCCTCACGTGGCTACCACACCTGCCCACCTGCATCACTACCCTCCCACCTCCCACCACTGGACCTGTCCAATGGCAGGCGTACCCAAGGTTCTCCATTTGACCAATGAGGAGGCAGTCCTGGCCTCTCCACTGACCAGCTGACCACTAGACACCCCGAGACGATCTCACAGCCTGACCAGTGGCCAGCTTGCCCTCCACTGACCACTGGGCAGCCCACTGGACTCCTGCTGGCCACTGGTCAGCTGTAGTACACCAGCAGCACCACGGAACTGACCGGACGAGTCCATCACACAGGAGGGGAGGCAGGAAGGTACACAGCCGCCAGCCCAGATAACATGTTGACGGACACAAGATAACGTGTGTACACAACATAATATTAACTTAGACTTACAAGATCTGTCATATAGTGTCAGGTGTTTTGTTGTGTGTGGAAGAATTATTCCATATTTTACCTGTATTGTGGTGGTCGTGTGTACAGGTAACATGGGCTTCCTTGTGACCTTCTCTTAGTGAACACTGACACCTCGAGCCGCACTTTCTCAACAAGACATCATAAATAAATAACTTCTTCGTAATTCATTAATTATCGTAACCAAGATCGTCTCATTTAGAGGTTGCTCTTGTCCCCACAGTTCGATGTAAACAATCATTGAACGTCCGTCCACCTTGGCCTCAAGTAATGTCTATAAAGCAGATAAACAGAAGTAAAGCTTTTGTTTAGCATAAAACTATGTGAACTGAATAACTATGTAGATGTAGAGTGGACGTTACCATGACCATTGGCCACCCTGCATCACCAGCCTCCTCTCCCACCGCCCCTTGCCCACCTCCTCCCACATCTGCGCCCATTCAGACTCACTGGGACTCCCTGGAGCCTGAGTAACAACCTGCCCTTTGGCAAGAGCTTCTGGAATTTCAGTGACCATTGACGAAACATTCCTGCACTGTCATCTGACCACCTGACCCTGGGCACCTGGCTGGACACTGGTTAACCAGTGACTGGCTGAACTCTTACTGACCGCTGGATAGCCCAGGGGACATCCTTATTGACCACTGGTCAGCCAGAGGGCACCAACAGCAATATGGAACTGACCGGACGAATCCATTACACAGGAGGGGAGGCAGGAAGGTACACAGCCGCCAGTTGACGGAGGTCATGACTCACGATGTCTCCTCCCGATCCTGATAATTTAGTCTTAGTTGAGTAAGATCTGTTGTAGAGGGATTTACTGTTGTGTTTTGTCGTTGTTTGTAACTTTTATTGGACTTTGAGAGTGATGATAGTTTACAACACTGTTCCATCCTGATGTTGTCTTACCCAACCCTGGTGTAATACTGTGTCCTCAGGATTAGTTGATATTGAAATTTCAGTTTAACAAATTGTTAATTATTCCTTGTTTCTAATAATGAGCCATTTATTAAAGTGCCAAAAAAAATTATCAACTATGAAAATTACTTAATAAATAAAGTTTTATAAACTCTTGTTTAAGTCATACAACACTCTTAATACCTATATTGTTGTTGACTCGTATTAAATTACTGTTGAGAAAATGTTGAGTAAATGCAGACTTAACCTGAGCTTATCAGTAATTGTCAGGCCAGTCATCCCTCCCTTACACTAGGTGTTCCCACCGGCTCATCCCCCCTCCTCTCACCCTCCTGACCCTCCCCCTCAGCATCTATTCAACCTGCCGGGCAAACCCTTGACCCTCACCAACAACCTGTCCAATAGGATGTACACCCGATATTTTTAGTAGACCAATGAGAAGGCAGCTCTACCCTGTCCTCTGACCAGCTGACCACTAGACACCCGAGACGATCTCACAACCTGACCAGCGGCCAGCTTACCCTCCACTGACCACTGGGCAGCCCACTGGACTCCTGCTGGCCACTGGTCAGCTGTAGTACACCAGCAGCACCACGGAACTGACCGGACGAGTCCATCACACAGGAGGGGAGGCAGGAAGGTACACAGCCGCCAGCCCAGATAACATGTTGACGGACACAAGATAACGTGTGTACACAACATAATATTAACTTAAACTAACAAGACCTGTCATATAGTGTCAGGTGTTTTGTTGTGTGTGGAAGAATTATTCCATATTTTACCTGTATTGTGGTGGTCGTGTGTACAGGTAACATGGGCTTCCTTGTGACCTTCTCTTAGTGAACACTGACGCCTCGAGCCGCACTTTCTCATCTTGGAAACAATATCTTCGCGATATATTATTGTTTCCATAATTATTTAATATTCATTTGAAAACCATCCGGAAAATTTGGTCGAAAGTGTTAGGAAGAATTATTTAGTTTCGTAACAAACCAAGTTTATGAGATTGTTTTAATAACTTGTGAGTTAAGAAGAAATATGGAGATGAGTGAGAGGAGAAGTTGTGTTGAGTCATCAGAAGATTCGGTCAATTAATTTGGATAAATTTTCATTGATGACGACCATTGGTTCTCATAAGATGTCGACCAAGGATATTATTTATGAATAGTTTGTCATTTCTTATTTTGTAAATTTACAATATGTCGTTTATTGTTTTTGTTTCCTAGTCTTATTCTTCGTGGGTCATGTGTCTCTCAGTTTAGTAGTTGATACTTGGACACTGGCCGCTGCTGCTCTCACAGTGCTCTTGTTCCCACAGTCCGGCGGAGAAAAACGTAGAACGTGTATATGCAGACTGGACAATGGTGGATATACGGGGGTATGTGTACCTTACCATGCCTACCGTAGAGCACCTGCGTCCGCCAGCCTTCCTCCCCCCTCCCACCCTCTCCATACTCTCACACAGTCCTCCTCGCATCAGCCACTCATTCATACACAGGCAATGCACTGACCCTTTTCAACACCGACCCTCCCTGATTGACCATTGAGGAAAGATTCCTGCACTGGAATTTGACCACCTGACCCCTGGGCCGCGCTGTCTGACCAATAACCAACAAAACCTCACACTGGCCAACTGACCAATGGGCAGTCCAGGGAACGTTCTTATTGACCACTGGTCAGCCAGAGGGCACCAACAGCAATATGGAACTGACCGGACGAATCCATTACACAGGAGGGGAGGCAGGAAGGTACACAGCCGCCAGTTGACGGAGGTCATGACTCACGATGTCTCCTCCCGATCCTGATAATTTAGTCTTAGTTGAGTAAGATCTGTTGTGGAGGGATTTACTGTTGTGTTTTGTCGTTGTTTGTAACTTTTATTGTACTTTGAGAGTGATGATAGTTTACAACACTGTTCCATCCTGATGTTGTCTTACCCAACCCTGGTGTAATACTGTGTCCTCAGGATTAGTTAATATTGAACTTTCAGTTTAACAAATTGTTAATTATTCCTTGTTTCTAATAATGAGACATTTATTAAAGTGCCAACAAAATCAAATTTGAAAATTTACAAAGAAAATGCACTTGTATAAACTTGTATTGGTCATATTACTACACTTTTAAGACCCATACTCTTGTTGATACATCCATGAAATTAATGAAGAGAAAATGTTGAGAACAACCTAGACTTAACCTGAACTCCTCAGTAAGTGTCAGGCCGGCCTCCCCTCTTATACTAGGACCACTCTCAGCTTCTCCCACCCCCCAGAATCCTCAAGCTCCCCGCTCCCCCTCACCCTACTGACCCTCCCTCTCGTCATCTATTCAACCTGCCGGGCAAACCCTTGACCCTTCCTAACAACCTGTCCAATAGGAAGTACACCCGATACTCTTGGTAGACCAATGAGGAGGCAACCCTACCCTGTCCTCTGACCAGCTGACCACTAGACACCCCGAGACGATCTCACAACCTGACCAGTGGCCAGCATGTCCTACACTGACCACTGGGCAGCCCACTGGACTCCTGCTGGCCACTGGTCAGCTGTAGTACACCAGCAGCACCACGGAACTGACCGGACGAGTCCATCACACAGGAGGGGAGGCAGGAAGGTACACAGCCGCCAGCCCAGATAACATGTTGACGGACACAAGATAACGTGTGTACACAACATAATATTAACTTAGACTTACAAGATCTGTCATATAGTGTCAGGTGTTTTGTTGTGTGTGGAAGAATTATTCCATATTTTACCTGTATTGTGGTGGTCGTGTGTACAGGTAACATGGGCTTCCTTGTGACCTTCTCTTAGTGAACACTGACGCCTCGAGCCGCACTTTCTCATCTTGGAAACAACATCTTCGCGATATATTATTTTTTCCATAATTATTTAATATTCATTTGAAAACCATCCGGAAAATTTGGTCGAAAGTGTTAGGAAGAATTATTTAGTTTCGTAACAAACCAAGTTTATGAGATTGTTTTAATAACTTGTGAGTTAAGAAGAAATATGGAGATGAGTGAGAGGAGAAGTTGTGTTGAGTCATCAGAAGATTCGGTCAATTAATTTGGTTAAATTTTCAGGGATGACGACCATTGGTTCTCATAAGATGTCGACCAAGGATATTATTTATGAATAGTTTGTCATTTATTATTTTGTAAATTTACAATATGTCGTTTATTGTTTTTGTTTCCTAGTCTTATTCTTCGTGGGTCATGTGTCTCTCAGTTTAGTAGTTGATACTTGGACACTGGCCGCTGCTGCTCTCACAGTGCTCTTGTTCCCACAGTCCGGCGGAGAAAAACGTAGAACGTGTATATGCAGACTGGACAATGGTGGATATACGGGGGTATGTGTACCTTACCATGCCTACCGTAGAGCACCTGCGTCCGCCAGCCTTCCTCCCCCCTCCCACCCTCTCCATACTCTCACACAGTCCTCCTCGCATCAGCCACTCATTCATACACAGGCAATGCACTGACCCTTTTCAACACCGACCCTCCCTGATTGACCATTGAGGAAAGATTCCTGCACTGGAATTTGACCACCTGACCCCTGGGCCGCGCTGTCTGACCAATAACCAGCAAAACCTCACACTGGCCAACTGACCAATGGGCAGTCCAGGGAACGTTCTTATTGACCACTGGTCAGCCAGAGGGCACCAACAGCAATATGGAACTGACCGGACGAATCCATTACACAGGAGGGGAGGCAGGAAGGTACACAGCCGCCAGTTGACGGAGGTCATGACTCACGATGTCTCCTCCCGATCCTGATAATTTAGTCTTAGTTGAGTAAGATCTGTTGTGGAGGGATTTACTGTTGTGTTTTGTCGTTGTTTGTAACTTTTATTGGACTTTGAGAGTGATGATAGTTTACAACACTGTTCCATCCTGATGTTGTCTTACCCAACCCTGGTGTAATACTGTGTCCTCAGGATTAGTTAATATTGAACTTTCAATTTAACAAATTGTTAATTATTCCTTGTTTCTAATAATGAGCCATTTATTAAAGTGCCAACAAAATCAAATTTGAAAATTTACAAAGAAAATGCACTTGTATAAACTTGTATTGGTCATATTACTACACTTTTAAGACCCATACTCTTGTTGATACATCCATGAAATTAATGAAGAGAAAATGTTGAGAACAACCTAGACTTAACCTGAACTCCTCAGTAAGTGTCAGGCCGGCCTCCCCTCTTATACTAGGACCACTCTCAGCTTCTCCCACCCCCCAGAATCCTCAAGCTCCCCGCTCCCCCTCACCCTACTGACCCTCCCTCTCGTCATCTATTCAACCTGCCGGGCAAACCCTTGACCCTTCCTAACAACCTGTCCAATAGGAAGTACACCCGATACTCTTGGTAGACCAATGAGGAGGCAACCCTACCCTGTCCTCTGACCAGCTGACCACTAGACACCCCGAGACGATCTCACAACCTGACCAGCGGCCAGCTTGCCCTACACTGACCACTGGGCAGCCCACTGGACTCCTGCTGGCCACTGGTCAGCTGTAGTACACCAGCAGCACCACGGAACTGACCGGACGAGTCCATCACACAGGAGGGGAGGCAGGAAGGTACACAGCCGCTAGCCCAGATAACATGACACAAGATAACGTGTGTACACAACATCACTTGTCATGACATAATATTAACTTAGACTAACAAGACCTGTCATATAGTGGGGGGATGATGATGTCTTTATAATTTTATTTATTTTATTTATTATATATCTTTATTCATTTATAAATTGTTTTGATTTTATTTTCTATTTAATTTCTCAAAGTATTTTCTGTTTTCTGTTACTTTTCTCTTATCTAATTATATTCTGATCTTAGGTTTACCTTGGAACCCCTTTGTTACCTTACAATCTTCAATACTCACGGTAGCTGCCACCACCCAGTTTTTTTTTATCAGAATGCATTTCTTAACATAACATTAACCTTTTAATTATGACACTCGGTTGGTAGTAACGTGGCGAGGGGTTCTAATGCATTCACCGGCACAAATTATGAGGGAGAATACAACGTGGATACTGTAGTGGTAATGATATCGCAAAAAACATTAAGATTATTTATTGCAATGAAGTCGAGTATAGGAACACATCAATAGAACAAAAACACTTGAACAACTCCTTGGGGTTCACTCAAGACTTGGCCAAATTTACGTTAACACTGATACAAATTATAAGGACCACTTGTGCCCTACTACCAGAATGGCAAAAACTAGTCTTTAAATTTAACAGAATAAATGTTCCTTAGAAAATACTACAACTTACTGTAACATTCTACGAGTGACACACGAAAATAATGAACCTTCACCACTTCAATTCATTAGCACTTTTACTAATACTTTATAACACCTTCCAAAAATTCGTCACAAAGCTGATATTTGTGTATCATAATAAATATTACTCTCAATACCGGGGATACAATTTACTCTGGGCACACACACTCAGCACGACTCCGTGACCTAACCTTACCTCTCGTTACTTACTAATATTATACCTGTTAACTCTTTGCAACACAGGGCACTTTGATAAACACCTTTTCATTGAGAATGATATACCGGATGATTACCACCAGGCTTATGCCAGCTTTGGTTTAAGTCATATTACAACACTCTTAATACCTATAATGTTGTTGACTTGTATTAAATAACTGTTGAGAAAATGTTGAGTAAATGCAGACTTAACCTGAGCTCATCAGTAATTGTCAGGCCAGTCATCCCTCCCTTACACTAGGTGTTCCCACCGGCTCATCCCCCCCCTCTCACCCTCCTGACCCTCCCCCTCGGCATCTATTCAACCTGCCGGTCAAACCCTTGACCCTCACCAACAACCTGTCCAATAGGATGTACCCCCGATATTTTTGGTAGACCAATGAGAAGGCAGCTCTACCCTGTCCTCTGACCAGCTGACCACTAGACACCCCGAGACGATCTCACAGCCTGACCAGCGGTCAGCTTACCCTACACTGACCACTGGGCAGCCCACTGGACTCCTGCTGGCCATTGGTCAGCTGTAGTACACCAGCAGCACCACGGAACTGACCGGACGAGTCCATCACACAGGAGGGGAGGCAGGAAGGTACACAGCCGCCAGCCCAGATAACATGTTGACGGACACAAGATAACGTGTGTACACAACATAATATTAACTTAAACTAACAAGACCTGTCATATAGTGTCAGGTGTCTTGTTGTGTGTGGAAGAATTATTCCATATTTTACCTGTATTGTGGTGGTCGTGTGTACAGGTAATATGGGCTTCCTTGTGACCTTCTCTTAGTGAACACTGACGCCTCGAGCCGCACTTTCTCATCTTGGAAACAACATCTTCGCGATATATTATTGTTTCCATAATTATTAAATATTCATTTGAAAACCATCCGGAAAATTTGGTCGAAAATTTTAGGAAGAATTATTTAGTTTCGTAACAAACCAAGTTTATGAGATTGTTTTAATAACTTGTGAGTTAAGAAGAAATATGGAGATGAGTGAGAGGAGAAGTTGTGTTGAGTCATCAGAAGATTCGGTCAATTAATTTGGTGAAATTTTCAGGGATGACGACCATTGGTTCTCATAAGATGTCGACCAAGGATATTATTTATGAATAGTTTGTCATTTATTATTTTGTAAATTTACAATATGTCGTTTATTGTTTTTGTTTCCTAGTCTTATTCTTCGTGGGTCATGTGTCTCTCAGTTTAGTAGTTGATACTTGGACACTGGCCGCTGCTGCTCTCACAGTGCTCTTGTTCCCACAGTCCGGCGGAGAAAAACGTAGAACGTGTATATGCAGACTGGACAATGGTGGATATACGGGGGTATGTGTACCTTACCATGCCTACCGTAGAGCACCTGAGTCCGCCAGCCTTCCTCCCCCCCCCCACCTCTCTATACTCTCACACAGTCCTCCTCGTGACCATCAGCCACTCATTCATACACAGGCAATGCACTGACCCTTTTCAACACCGACCCTCCCTGATTGACCATTGAGGAAAGATTCCTGCACTGGAATTTGACCACCTGACCCCTGGGCCGCGCTGACTGACCAATAACCAGCAAACCTCACACTGGCCAACTGACCAATGGGCAGTCCAGGGGACGTCCTTACTGACCACTGGTCAGCCAGAGGGCACCAACAGCAATATGGAACTGACCGGACGAATCCATTACACAGGAGGGGAGGCAGGAAGGTACACAGCCGCCAGTTGACGGAGGTCATGACTCACGATGTCTCCTCCCGATCCTGATAATTTAGTCTTAGTTGAGTAAGATCTGTTGTGGAGGGATTTACTGTTGTGTTTTGTCGTTGTTTGTAACTTTTATTGGACTTTGAGAGTTATGATAGTTTACAACACTGTTCCATCCTGATGTTGTCTTACCCAACCCTGGTGTAATACTGTGTCCTCAGGGTTATTAAATTTTTAAATGTCACTTTTTGAATTTATTAATTATATCTTGTTCCTCATTATGAGTCATTTATTAAAATGGAAAAAAATAACATTCGAAAATTTACTTACAAAATAAAGTTGTATAAACTTATTTTATTATTTTTTTAAAAGATAACTGTGCTCCACAGATCTGTTTTGTTGTTGATATATCTATGGAAATAACTGTTGAGAAAATGTTGGTGTGTTCAATCCAGATTGAATCTGAATTTATCAGCGTCATGCCGGTCATCCCTCTCCTTACACCAGGTGTTCCCACCAGCATCCCCCGCCCCCCTCCTGACCCTCCCCCTTGGCATCTATTCAACCTGCCGGGCAAACCCTTGACCCTTCCTAACAACCTGTCCAATGGGAAGTACACCCGATACTCTTGGTAGACCAATGAGGAGGCAACCCTACCCTGTCCTCTGACCAGCTGACCACTAGACACCCCGAGACGATCTCACAACCTGACCAGCGGCCAGCTTGCCCTACTCTGACCACAGGGCAGCCCACTGGACTCCTGCTGGCCACTGGTCAGCTGTAGTACACCAGCAGCTCCACGGAACTGACCGGACGAGTCCATCACACAGGAGGGGAGGCAGGAAGGTACACAGCCGCCAGCCCAGATAACATGTTGACGGACACAAGATAACGTGTGTACACAACATAATATTAACTTAGACTTACAAGACCTGTCATATAGTGTCAGGTGTTTTGTTGTGTGTGGAAGAATTATTCCACATTTTACCTGTATTGTGGTGGTCGTGTGTACAGGTAATATGGGCTTCCTTGTGACCTTCTCTTAGTGAACATTAACGCCTCGCGCCGCACTTTCTCAACAGAGTGATTGGAATTATTGCTTACAAATGTTTCCTTCATTAATTAAGTATTCCTTCGAAGATTACATTATTATATCAATCATCTCTAATCAATTTATCTTAAACAGTTCCAAGTATTATTAACATTTTTAACAAACTTCTTCGTGGATCATGTGACCTCTTTTAGTGTCGCAGTTGATACCTGAACACTGGTCACTCTCACGAGGCTCTTGTTCCCACTGCCCGGTGTAAGAAAATGTATAGAAGTCGTTCAAGTAGAATGGACAATGGTGAATATATGTGGACCTACCGGGCCACCTGCACCCACCAGTCTCTCCCTACATCTCCACCTGCAACCATTGAGACTCACTGGCCATCCTCGGACTCTTGCGAACAACATGTCCAACACTCCCACGGTGACCAATGGGAAGCTTCTCTTGCAGTAGCCATTGACCACCGGAGAAGCGACGGACACCTTACTGCCCAGTGGTCAGCCAACCTTAAACTGACCACAGCCTCCACAGGCAGAGCAGACCACCAGACATTCTTACTGACCATCACCACCAGGGAAGTGACCGGACGAATCCATTACACAGGAGGGGAGGCAGGGAGGTACACAGCCGCCAGTCCAGGTAACATTATAATCGGCCACAAGATATAGATACCGTACTGGGCCAAAATACATGTTTGTTGATTACGATAATGTAGATAGTCTCTTTTATGTTATCTAGAGATAATGTTGTGTGTGTAGATAGTGTCCCATAATGTTTTGTTTCTCTGATGACACACATGTACACAAAACCACATTCAACACACACACACATGTACACAAAACCACATTCAACACACACACACACATGTACACAAAACCACATTCAACACACACACACATGTACACAAAACCACCTTCAACACACACTCACATGTACACAATCCCATCAACACACACACTCACACGTACACAATCCCATCAACACACATACTCACATGTACACAATCCCATCAACACACACACACACTATACTCGCCAGCAGTCAGCATTAGACTGACCAGTGTCCACTCCAGCGGCCAGTCGGACTTGACCATCACCAGGGGAGGGTCAACCCGGGTGAGTCCACTATCCGGGAGGGGAAGATGGTAGACAGTCATTAGGTAATAGAGAGTAACACAAAAATAAAACTAAGAATACCAGGAACACAGTGGCGTGACGAGGTGTTATGACCTGGGCAGGTAACCCTATGATAATTATTCACATCTTCAGGTAAAGCAGAACTAACCATTAAAGTATTGGTTTCTTCTCATTTTTGTTCACTTTTCTTTATTTGTTTTTAAACGATTTTTTTCTTTTTGAATGAAGATGATTTTGAATTTCTTATTTCTGATTATTTCTACCCCCCGGAAATTTAAACCGTCGTGTGTGTAGAGACATGACGTGATACAGAATGTGTTCATTCATTATTGTGTTTACCTTCAAACCACACTCTCACCTGGGTGTCGTCCTCCCCTCCTGGATAATGGACTCGTCTGATCAACCAGGTCAAGTGGTCAGTCTACTCCTGGCTGTCACCGAGAGGAGTGGAATCAGGCAAATGACCAAATGAATAATATGACAAGTCCTACACGTATGATAGCAAGATAAGGTCACAAAAGACCTCAGCACAAGGGGCGTCACCAGCGAGTGGGTGAGGGTTGGGTCACTTCACACAGTACAGGACACCACCAGTGGTCATCACAACAGCTACCATTGGTCAGTCGAGCATCTAGCCGTCTGGGTGACCAATGGTCGACAAGTGTCTGGCACGGTAGCCGGTGGTCAGTGAGGGGTCCCAGGGTACAGGTGGGGGTGAATGGGTGGTGTGGGGGGAGGGAGGGTGTTGGTGCAGGTGGGCTGTAGCAGGGGTGGCCATGTTCTTGTGAAGGGCCAAGTATGTCCACTATTGTCCAGTCTGCATTTGCGATATTTTTTGCAGTATACATTACCCCGAGTATTATCCAGCTTAGGACCTGGTCAGGGTGCACTGTTGAGGAGGTGCCGGACACCGTGGGAAAGAGGCGAGTGTCCACGGTCCTTCCCCAGCTGCGGCTCCTGCTACTGCCTGGCCAGATGAGGACGACACGGCTGTCTTTCAACAATCACTGTCTGTACCAACATGATATACTCCAACAGAAACAATAGGTATATAAGGCTAGCAGTCTCTTCAACACCTCAGTCTCTCTCAAGTCATTGTAATTTTGTTCTGGAACTAAAAAATTATATCTCTCTTGCTGCTTATATCTTCCCAGGCTAACTGTTCGACCACCAGTGGAACTTTGGTTGAGTCTCTAACTTGTGAAGAACATCTTGTCTCGGGGTGTAAGGTGTGGCGTGGTGTAGTGTGGGGGTGTGTAACGTGGTGTAGCGTGGGGAGGTGTGGTGTAGTGTAGTGCCACACCTCAAGATAGCGTATTAGTGAGGGCTGTGGTGGGGGACGATCATGTGCTCACACACTATGAACTTCTTCACTACAACTTGTGACAGTTCATGAGTTGATACATTTTTAGAAGGTTTGTGGGAAAGTTGGCACAAGATATAGGCCTAAGTTGTGCAGAAAAGTTATTAATATTATATGTAAGGTTGAAGTTGTTTCTGTTCACGTAATATAATAATCCAAAACAAGAGAGAGTGTGTGTGTGTGTGTATGCTCGCGAATTATGCTACCGTGCAGGTAGTGTCCACGTCAGGGGTGTACGACAGGCAGCAGCAGACTGACCAGTGGCCGGCCAGGCCAGTCGGCAACACCTGACTACAGGTACACCTAGTGAGGGCCTGATTGGTGAGTCCACTATCCAGGAGGGGAGGAAAGAAGGCAGGCACCCGACAAAGTCTCGGCATGCAACCGTGAAATAAGAGAGAGGGAGAGAGAAGTGTCATCACCTCACATGGTGTCATCACCCCTTCCCTCTTACGTGTGTGTGTGTCCCAATAATTCCAGTTAAAAATAACGTATTCCTAAGTTATTAGATTTAGACTAAGTTACATAACCTATGTATATACTTACTAATTGCCTTACTGGTATATTCTAATTCACTAACCAAACAACTGAAGTTACTCAACTTGGACATCGGTGTTATTGACATGTTACTTTCATCCTGGGGTTACAATACACCTCCACTACCTAACACCGAGAGCTTTACGAAGGCGTCAAACAAATTGCATTTCTTTACGACCATCCATAGTAGATCTCTGGTAAAGGTGGTGACCGTGAGAGAGTGTATGGGCTGTGTACCTTCCCACGCTTACTAGCTCCCCAGAAAGAGAGCGAGTGAATGGGTGGCGCGCTTCTAGATGGTCGCACTGTTCATCCCCAGTGAGGGTCCTACAGGTCCTACGAGTCCTACGGGTCCTCCAACATGTTCTCTCTCTCTTTTCTGTGTCAATTAGTATAAAAATAATCTCTCTAGCAATTTGGACACAGACCTACTTTGTGATATTTTACACTATTTTCTATATGATGTATGTAAGTATGTACTGCCTGCATGCATGTGAAAATAAGGTATATATATATTTTTTTCGGTTTAACGTGGTCAGACCTAACCCATACCTCATCCTACCTAAATTAAATATGTTTAGGTTAAGACGGAAACCAAAATGACATCGATATTACACTGAGACTATAAGTAGATACTGTCCTCTAATCTCCATTAAAGGGAATAGATATTAATGAAGAAATTTTAATCTTTTGAGAATTGGAGCATTGGGGGGGGAGTAGGTAAGGAGACGGTCCATGACAAAAACCCCACCGGACAAAATCCCCTAGGACAATAGGCAGGAGGACAGGGGCTGGTATAGGGCGCGTGGCCAGGCTTGGTGACACACGTGGCTGGTGAAAGAGAAGCAGATTGGTGACGCTATGGTGGTTATATGACCGTTGTGACGTTGTTTGCCTGGTGACGACAGTTAGAAGCGTTGTTTGCCTGGTGGCGACAGTTAGAACCGTTGTTTGCCTGGTGACGACAGTTAGAACCGTTGTTTGCCTGGTGACGACAGTTAGAACCGTTGTTTGCCTGGTGACGACAGTTAGAACTGTTGTTTGCCTGGTGACGACAGTTAGAACCGTTGTTTGCCTGGTGACGACAGTTAGAACCGTTGTTTGCCTGGTGACGACAGTTAGAACCGTTGTTATTTGATGGTGGGAGTTGGTTATTTCTGTTAGAACCATTGTGGCTTGGAGGTAGTGGTTGGTGACCGTACTTACCTGCCTGGTGATTGTGGTTGGTGACACTAACACAAGGGGGGTGGGGTGAAAGTACTATGTTACGTGAGTTTACAGTTTAATATACGATTCCGATAATGGGCTGCGCAGTTTGGGAATTCTGAATTTTATGCTTTTATATACGGTTAATGAGTAGTTTCAGAATACTGGCTTTTGTTTGAGGGCTTACACTAACAAAGGGCACCATCCCCCACCCCTCTCCTCCCCCAAAAAACGCACACAAGATAAGCTGTTACGTGAGTGTGTGTGTGGTCATTTATATAGCTTTTTTGGGGGGCATATATGTGGGGGCGTTTATTGTGTGTGTGTGTGTGTGTGTTGATAATACACACGATTAATCATACACCTTTATTTTCCCCAATATACTTGATACTTCAGGTGTGTATATGTTTTAAATCTCTGGGTGACTGGCGCCATACTAACCAATCAGAAGCTGGGCTGGGAGACAGTGCCGGGTGAGGCCATTGTGTGCAGCACGGGGGAGGCCTGGGTTGAGACCATCAATATAGAGAGACACAAATTACGTTCAATATTTTGTTCGCGTAAAAGTGATTGATATTTTGTGTCGGCATAATTAGTGGAGGTTATTACTGGGGTGGCGGCTCTTCAGGTGATCCTAACAAAGACTTGTATGTGTATTCGATCAAAGTCTATTGCAAATTTCCGCCCCTCTGGTTCATCACAGCCACAATAGTGTTATCCCACTTACCAGTCCTGGGTTAAAGGTCCGCCCTGGGTGTCCCCGCCAGCTGACGTATCTAATTTACATACGAGAGTATAAAAAGCGCGGGAAAATTTGGCTGAGTGTGTGAAGGGTTGAGTGAACCCTGGATGGGGTGTGTCCTCTGAGTGTGTTGTGTTGGATGACTTTAATTATGTTTGTGATCAGTAAGATTGGTTATTGATTTGTGTATCTATAACGTAATTAGAGATTCATTAGTGTGGAGAGAGTACTTGTTATCACACCCTCTCTTCTCTTCCTCCAGGAGTGAAAGTTCATGGGATTATCCGGGTGAGTCCACTATCTAGGCAAGGGGAGAAAGGTAAGTATTAATGATAGCTCAAAAGTTTGGCAAAGTACTAAAATATACAAAGTAATTGTTGTGTTGCTGAGCGATAGGGATTTAGAAACAGTGTATATATTTGTCGCTATTGATTTTGGGTACAAATACAGGGAAACGAATTTGTGATGGCTGACTTTCTACTCATGACAAAATGGCCTCCGCTTCTGTAGTGATGAACGATCTACTCAGTCATTAACATGTTTAACCACACTGAAAATATCTACATATATTTTTTACGGAATATCACTAGACATTTGGCCGGACAGCGTATGATTTTCAATAAAGATTTTTAATTTTAATGTTATGTTATTCTGCATTCACTATTAGTTACCATTGTTCACACTGTTATTTCTCTAAACATGTTGGTTAGTGTTTCGTTATGTTATGTTAGGGTGTAGCACTGTCATTGACCCGCCTATTTATTATTACTTATTACCACGCAAGTAAATAAGTAGAATTACGACTCTTGTAAATAATGTAAGTAATTAAATGACGTCAATCTCCCTAATCTAAGTAAATGGGAGTTCTAATATATTATTTTAAGTATGTAACCCTTTAGATACAGTAAAACCTCCATATAACGGACTTCTATATCCATATAATCCGTTAGATGGGGTGTCTCATATCTAATGGACCCTCGATATATCGGACCTTCATATATCTATACTTCGTTAGAGGGAGGTTTTTACATCTCACGGTCCCTCGATATAACGGACTTTCCTCTCCATATAGTCCGTTAAATAGAGGTTTTGCTGTATTGTTGTTGTCATGGCCGCCAAAATACCTGAGTATTGTAACTGTACACCCCTGCACACACCACCTGAATGACCTCGATGATCAGTGTTCACCTGTGCCGCTCACCTGTGTTACTCACCTGTGCCGCTCACCTGTGTTACTCACCTGTGCCGCTCACCTGTGTTACTCACCTGTGCCGCTTACCTGTGTCGCTCACCTGTGTGTATATACGTTACTGAGGTTGATATCAAGGCATAAACACGTATGGACATAATGCTGGTGTTCTAATGTCGTATTGGGCTTCAGCGAATAAGGTTTTTTCAGCGAGTATATATACCTTATGTTGGCCCTATTACTCCATATAAACTAAACTCATGTAAATAATAATATAAATTTAACACTTCCCAGTTTTACATAATTGATTAGAGTTTAGACGCACCCGAGAATTATATCAATAAGTATACGTAGCATTGTGAGAAAGTCTGAGGCTGATACCACTGGTTATGTCACACACTGGGGCCAGATTCTCAGAGTCTCGAACGGTGAATGTTTCTTTCTTGTATATAAATGTGTAAGATGCACCTCAGTGGTTGATTTAAGTCGAGGTGTTAAATTTTATATCTGAATTCCACCAAGATTCCCTTATTTATATTATTCTTCGTCATTTAGGAAATATATAAACTTACAAAATATATTCCAGTTTATATAGGTCATTTCTGTCCCTTAGTAATGTATGTTTGGGACGTTATTATTGTATCATCAGTTTAGTAAATTTTTATATCATCAGTCACGAGGAATAATCCCCACGTGAACTTTTGAGTCTGTTGCGTTCTGTAATAAGTGAAGTTAATAAACCTTACTTTATGTTTTGCTATCGTTAAATGTTTAAATGTGTATAAATTCAAATTAAACCAATGCTAAAATAAGTGTAGTTGCTGGGGGTAACTTACAGTGTGTACTCCTGAACGCGAGATCCAGGCTCTCGGCTCCACAACTTTCCCCTGGACTCATCCATTTTCAGCCAAGGGGGAGGAAGGATTCTTTCACCTCTAGAAAACCCTCGATAAATCTCGTCTTCAAAGCTATTATCAATGATTGTTCACGTGTACAGTATAGTGATTTAATAATGCTGAAATTTATCCAAAGTACAGTCCAGTTTATATATCATAGGAAGTCCATTGTTTCGAACTTGGAAGCGGCCACATAAAATGAAAATGGCGTAATGCAGTAATTTCTTTTCGCCAGTCACTTATTATTATTATTTCAAAACGCGTAGAATATTGTTCGCCATATCTCATAAAGTTAATCAAGTTTCTATATACTAGTTTTAAATAAGTTTTGAAGATACACCTTTACTTGTGACTTTCATTAATAAATATCTTTCCCGAATATCAGATAACTCTAGATATTATTATAGAATATTTCAGGAATGATTGACAGGTACAGCAGCCTGGCCCACATCGCTTCTTCAGTTAAAAGACTTGATGTGAAGGTTTACTTGGAACTTCCGTGTTATGAAGCTTAGTGAAAGGTTTAGAAAGTGGTTGAATTCTTCCACCAAACACCAGCTCGGTTCATAGGCTTTCTACAATGCTCTGAGGAGTATTTTATTGACACAGATATGAAGTTGGTTTTATATGTCGTGAATTCCGTTTAAAATTTCGACATTCTTACTTAGATTCCGTGTACAATATTTAGGACGATGGAGTTACTCGTATATCCAGTCGTTTAGAGAGCTCACTCTAAGAGATTATCGTCACAATTACTCTTATTTTCCATATTTTATCTTTAACGTGAAATTTACACAAAATAGCATTAAATACATTATTGTTTGATCCGTGAAACGACCCATAAGGATTTCGAAGCTTTCCAAACATAGAAAATGGGTTTAATCACGTAAGTAAAAGAAAACGCGTCTATTTGTCGAGGACAAACTAAAGTAAAATTATATCACGGGCGGCAACTGTAGAAGGCTTAGGTATAACTAACCTAATTTATTTATCTGATTCGCCAAAAGCACATTTTTACTATCCCAGAACAGGTGACACAGTTTAAGTAAATTAAATAATTCTGAAACTGATCTAGGATGTATTGTGTAGACTTAAGGGAAGTAATTTATTGAATATAAGTGATAAGATACGACAAATAAGACCTCGGTAAAGAACACTGGTTGAGTATAGGAAGCTAATTCGCCTCATTCATGGACATCGAAGTTATTTTTTCATTGATATTTGATGCATATAATTATTTTTTCGTAAACAATCATTATCACGGATGAATTGATCTATAGCCTAGCGTCCTTTTAAACCGGGAAAGAAAATACAAAATACTACAGACAGTTTAATCTTCAGTTCAAAATTTTTAATGAACTCTTGAATTACAGAATGAACATAGAAATTTAATTCATATATTCATGGATAGTCTTTAAGATTAGACTATCATTATTTGTTTATTGTATGTCGTAGGTTTGATAAGCATCCTCCCGGGTCACGGATATAACCACAGTCAAAGTTTCATCACCAATACCTTCATAGTGGTCAATGTTCAGAGTGAATACCGTGTCAAACAGTGTTGCGTCCAGACCTCACAACTTTTTAAGACACAAGTAGGTTGAGGCTCCTGCTCGGGGCCCTGGAAGTCAGACTTAGGATGAGTTGGCTATAGACACTATTTCAACATTAATATAATAAGATGAATGGTGTCCCTGGCCTCGTCCTCGACCAAGTGAGTTGAGGGCGTGACATAGTAAGCTCTACGGTGTTCCTGGTGGAGATGTGAGCGAGGAGGTGACGGGACTAGTGCTATGGGTCAAGAGAAGTGTCGTTTCCCACCAGGTAGAAGTAGGTGAAGGAGAGGGCCGTCGAGGGTGCCGGTGCCAGGGAGGAGGAAGTGCCGAGGAGATAGTGACACTCCGGCCAGGAAAGTGGCACATGAGAGAGCCAGAATGAGCAGCGTGTGAGCCTCGACGGTTCGAAGTAAGCCAACGGAGCTAGACTGGAGAGTGAAAGTGGCACACCGACCACACCTTCACTCACACTCACTTTCTCTGCTCTGGTTTCGACGATTCGAGGGAACAAGAGGTCACCCGAGGAAATATATGGAACAGCGAGAGGGAGATGTGGCGGTGGAAAGTGTGCTGGCAGGAAGTCCCGTGAGCATCAATGATCCAGATTTCGACTCTCGACGATGCAAGTGGAGCTGTGAAGGCGCCCCCCAGCCACGCCCAGCACACGCCCAGCCTGCATGTGGACCAAAACCCCACCAACACCACCATCCAGGTCAAATTTGTGGCCCACCACCCTCCACACTACCAACCGGGTCAAAGTTGTGGTACAAGGACCAGGAAAGCGCTTTCTGTCACTCAGTTCCGCTGCTAAAAGGGGACAACTTGAGGGCCGAGGCTGAGAGTTTAGTTTATACTGTATAGAAGTGGACTACAACCTTCCACCATCACCACCAACCAGGTCAACGTTTTGTCACAAGGGTCAGGAAGAAACATTATGGCTAACTCATATTTCCGGTGTTGGGAGGAGAAGAGGTTGGTGAGGGGAGATTGTTGAGGACTCGTAAATGAATGACACAGGGCCATCATATGCTCAGTTAAACACATACATGAGATAAACATGCACACATGTACGCAAGACATCTAGAATGAGAGCAAATCATATTATTACAGAGTTACTCGTGTATATAACACCGTACGTACATATCTCACTGTATGTTCACGTACTACACGCCCATTCTTTGTGTACTCTTACAATCACATGTACACCCCGCTTGATCAGTCACCCACTCACTATCGTATGTTATAACACAAACACACACACACACACACACACACACACACACACACATCCTATTGAAAATAATCTATTGTTAACTATATAACTGACTAACTCAGCCAAAATAATAAAGGTTATTGTTTATTATGTGTTACTCTGTTGCTTCGTATTCATCCGCCTTCTTACCTCCTCTGATTCTTACTCTAATTATTCTATTTATTTTACCTACATATTTCCTATATATATTGTTTATTACTTCTCTTGATCGGTTAGTTGTGTTTTAATTTTTCTATGTATGATTGTATATTTCCCTGAATATATCGGTAGATTTATCTCTCAAGGGTGTGACGTCAGGAGCATAAACAACACAACTTGTTATATATTCTTGTGGGTTTTATATATTGGTTTACTTAACGTGATCTAGTTCTCGTGATAAACACCCAGAGACACATACAGTCTGTCCGTGTGTAGGGAGAGAACAACTGAGTGAGGAGTGAGTGAGGAGATAAAGAGAGAGAGAGAGAGAGAGAGAGAGAGAGAGAGTGTAGAAAATATTTAATAAGAACAAATACGAGAGAATTGTAGTAAGGAATTAATATATTAGAGAAGTATATTGATAGATGATTGGTGGGAGGTAAAAATTATAACAATGGAGGTAGAGAGATAGTGATTATCTGGACATAGGTGAAAAACAGAAAGGTTTAATTAAACATTGGTAAAGAGATAAGGAGTAAAGGAAGGTACACTCGGAACATGACTGGTTGAGGCGGTGGAGGACAAGGGAATGTATATAAACAAATTACAGGGAGGTGGTCAGACAGCAGTACTACTAAGCTACCTTGACCGTGGGAATCACTCTCACTTGCCTTCTGCACAACCCTTGCCTACTGTCGCTACCGCCTACGATGTAATATGAATTTTACGACGTTCTTTCACTGTGTATGTAATTAATAATATCTTCATTAAATTAGATATGCACATTCAAGTGTGTAACTAGGAACTGACTAAGGCCTCTGTTGTCTTTTGTTGGCGTAAGAGAGTTTTGTGGGTGTGGCAGCTAGCTCGTCCAGGCGGCACACTGAGGGAGAAAAAGCGACCATCTTCTCTGATATGTCAACAGATACCGGGTCACTGAATCACCCAGGTGGGGGAGGTCCTCGGGTACTATAGTGTTTTATTTAATCACTCTAACTCTAAAAATGTATAAATAATATCATTCATCTTACATACTGTATATCACTCAACAAATTATAAGAATACACGAGTCGTTGATTAAGCTCACTTTCTCTGAGTAAAGATGTGAAAGGGAAGGTAAGATGAGGACTCCCCCGCGGGCGAGTCCATAGTCATAGATTTCACTCGTGACGTCACGGGGTCATAGCGACGACACAAAGAGACCGTGACCATATCCCGCGTGGGCCACCCCAACCCCCTGCTGGGCCACGCTTCATGACCTCCTCACTCCACGTGTCACCAGAGTACATAGTTGTTGTTGCTTTTGTTCATGTGACGACACAGTACACCTCTTCCCTGTCTGTCTGTTACTCTCTTAATCCAACCAGGAGCGAACTCGTAACAATGGTTTTAAATTAGACAGATTTAGATTTAGGCGCGAAATAGGTAAACACTGGTTTGGTAACAGAGTAGTGGATGAATGCAACAAGTTACCAAATATCATCATTAACTCGAATACGCTGGATAGCTTCAATTGGATGCTTATATGAGCAATAGGGGTTGGGTGTAAATGGGACTGCCCAGTATGGGCCAACAGGCCCGCTGCAGTTTCCTCCATTCTTATGTTCTTACATCACAGCGAGTTGTGTATTATTCCTCTGTATTGTGGCAGTCAGTCAGTGTTATCATGGTGCAACTGGTTATCAGTAGCAAAAAATTACAATCGTCATAGCGCGACTCATGACTCACACACTATCTAGATCTCTGTTATAATTTTTAATCTGAGCTGTTGTGTGACCTGAGGACACGACACGAATAACGCCTAGTGCCTTATGCAAGTGTGTGTGTGTGTGTGTGTGTGTGTGTGTGTGTGTGTGTGTGTGTGTGTGTGTGTGTGTGTGTGTGTGTGTAGTCCACCCAAGACTCTACGAAGGGCTAAACATGTGAGAGGTCGGGTGTAGAGAGCGTGTAGTGTACTGTGTGGTCACCTCACACTGTAGGCATGAAAACCAGGTCATGGTGTTTCTCCAGTCGAAAGTTAAGTGTACTGTTGTCGGACCACGTGAAGATTAGCCCCTTAGCTTATATCACCTGATGATTAGGCACTCAGTCGTTACCTGTGATGTTAGGTTAGGTTAGAGTAAATTAGGTTAGCGCTAGGGTGGTTAATATCGAGGTGAACCCTGTTGTCTCCTCTGACACAAGAAGTAAGAAACAACTCACGACTTTGAACTTTCAACTGATGTGTTCTGATTTATCTCTTGGCAACAAACTATTTACTTTCTGGTGTGGATGGGATAATTTACTCCTTTACTTGTTCTTATATCCAGTAAATTGACTATGGAATTATTTATTTACCGCCTAAGGTTTGGCATTGGTCCGGCGTGAGAATTTTAACTTTTAATTCAGTGCTTAAACGCATTGTTGTCTAATGCATCTTTACAGTCGAGAGGTAACAGAGGGCAAACTCACACACTCTCTGTGCCTGTTACTATGAGACTGACCGAAAATGCCTGGTTTCTGTACAGCAACTCTCGAACGTGAACTGTTACAGCGTGACGACCTTCATCAGTACCAGAGTGGGTCCTAATTTCACAAGCTGCCCCCCATCATTCTCCCCGTAGTGGGTGTGACCTCCCTCCCTGTACGGCACAGTAAACATTACCTCCTGTTGGCGACCTGGATATATCGGTATTGGTACGCTGTTAAGTAGGTCTTGGGTCTGGCTGAGGCGCCCCAGACCACCGCGACCCCGCCTCTCTATGACCCAGTCAACCAGAAGTGCACCATCTCGCTTTCCTCGACCTATGGAATACGGTAGTTTGACCTCTTAAACACGATGACCTAGCTTAGGTGTGTACAATGACTGACTAGTGAAGTAAATTAAGTACCACACTAACTTGACCCTTCAGGACAGGTTGAGTCCCTTGTTTACGACTGTGTGACTTGTTGAGGGCGATAATGTGCATCATGAAATACAATGTGTTGAGTGCAATGAGTAGAATGACTTTATCTGGGGTACATCATTTTAGCTTGATCTTAAGTACGGTGACTTTGATTACTTAAATATTTGTTTATCTTGAGTAAAAGTATTTTATTTTGAGTATAAAAACCTTATCTTTGGTACGGATATTCTAAACTTTTGCGTCATTTCAAAATATAATTACAATAGGTAATGACACTTGGTGTTAATTTGGCTGCGTTTCTATTGGTTTGAAACCATTGCGTCCTGGTTTGCGTCGTGGTATCTTACGTTGTGTGTGATTTCCATGTATGTAACCGAAGGTATCTGATGACTTAACGCCTAACAGTGTTGGGATATTTTTTGTTGTTTTTTCAGTCATAGATGAAGCTGGTTTTATGATAAATTGATCTCTCAAGGGAAATTTCAAACAAGTAAGAGATTTGATCATTGTAATATTTCTTCGATGAAATGCCTAGGTGAAGGTTACTTACAGAGAACCAAATGATTAACTACACAATGTCAGAGAAGCCTAAAACTGTATGTGGAACGTACTGCTGCTTGCATAGACTAAATCACATCCCAAACATTGTAGGTTTTCTCCAGGTACTCCGGCATCCTCTTGTGCTAGCACTGGAAAATGAAGTTCACAGCAAAATGTTACGTAAGATACCACCAGTGCGAACGGCTAGTAAGTTGGTAAGTGGTGCAATTATATCTTTTCATATAAACAAAAGCAGAATTTCAATAGGGTATAGTTACCCATTGCTAGTTTTTTGTTTTCTGTCATATATTATTTTAAAGTTTTCTATGATGTAAGTTTAGGGTATACTAGCTTAAAAGGTTTTGCCATAACTTAAACATGGTACAATTTTTTTATTCGTGTATTTATTATTTTTAGTTGGAAAGTATATTTTCTTATTCACTGTATAGACTCAAAATTTTGCTGGCTTGGCGATTCCAAATGGGTCCAAGCTCAATTAGGCGGCCACAATAGATTGTCGTATCCATACCTGAAGGCATCCACATGTGTTTCTGTCACCCTCTTACACTGTCCACAAGTGCCCCTCCCTTACACAACTGATGACGACCATATATGTCTCTCATACACCTGACGACGTTCACATATTGATGACGTCCACATAAGAAAATAAGTTTCTTCCTATCTCCCTCGTAAACCTAAACTTATCAACTTAAATCCGTTGCTACGAGTCCTATCCTGCTCGGATATTATAAAAACTTTATCTATATTTCCTTTATTGATTCCCTTTACCCACTTAAATACTTTTATCATATCTCCCCGCACTCTTCGTCTTTCTAGGGAATGCAAGTTTAGTTTCTTTAACCTATCTTGACATGGTAGGTTTCTAAGTCCCGGAATCATTTTCGTCATTCTTCGCTGCACCGACTCCAGTGAATTGATATTAATTGTATATTAAGGGCACCAGAACTGAATAACATAATCGAGGTGCGGCCTGACTAGCGCAAGATATAATTGCAATGTGACCTCCGCACTCATATTACTTACACCTCTAGATATAAAACCTAATACTCTGTTTGCCTCATTTCGAATATTAACGCACTTTTCTCGGCCGAAGATCCGTGCTTACGAGTACCCCTAAGTCTCTCTCACAAGTCGACTTCTCTAGGTTGATGTTGTTAAGGCTGTATACATTGACAGTATTTGTTCTTCGAATATTAAGTGCGCCGCACTTGCTGGTGTTGAATTTCATTTGCCATTTTTGTTACCACTCCTGCAGTTTATTTAAATCCTCCTGTGGTGCATTTGCATCCTCCCCTGAATTAATCTGCCTCCCTATTTTGGTGTCCTTCCCACACCTGATGTAGAAAGATAGATAGATATATTGATAAATAGAAACGTATCAGATTATCCTAATCTAAATTTAACAGTCACCATCAAGAACAGTAACTGGCTCAACGACTGCAGCCAGCCACCATCAACGGGGTAAAACTGAGCTACCCAACGTTACCGAGGAAACAATGGTTTGAGCTACCGTCGCCAACTACCAGTACCTGAAAACAACGGTCTTAACTGTCACCACTAAAGAAACAAAGGTGTTAACTGTCAGTAGCGGTCAGCGTCGCCTGCCTGTGTTTTACCGGGCTGGCGCGCCCCGGACCACACGTCCATTGTCCTGAGTCCCTCCCGCTGCCCGCCACCCACCGTCCCTCTCCCGGGCCAGGGTACTGACGGGTACATTACCGGTGAAAGACGCCTCCTACCGGATAAAGTCGGTTGTGTTACCCAACGTTTTTACTGACTGTGTGTCGAGGGAGGAAGAGCTAAAGCGATCAAATAAACCAAATTGCTGAGGGACTGAATAATCTTTACGATACAAACTCCCTCCCCCCATGTTGAGTTAGGAAAAGGATGTGTGTGTGTGTGTGTGTTTTAATCATACATATATAGGTTTATCATTAATTATTTACAAATGACTTCTCACTACATAATCTGTCCAAGATTTGAGAATGTACTTAATTTACTATTTATTCAACAATGAGAGCCATAACACCAAAGAACAACATGAAGTACAATAACATTGTTATTCAAGTAGATGAGGAGGTTGTCCGTACAGCTAACAACTGTCGGTAATCAAAAGGTCCTAACTTTACGTGGTGAAAAAAATAGTACGTAATTTATATAGAATTCTGATAACAGCATTTTATATTATAGATAATTTGGGTAATATTATGTGTCGGTGATAACTTATAAGCCGAACACTTTCTGACACAATGGGCTATGGCGACCATTGTGTATCATACGATTACTACCTTATTCTTGCCTTACTTTACATAATTGATTATTTTGTAATTATGTAAATTATGCTCTTATCATATTTATGTGCGTATGGAATTATGATTGCGTGAGTTCTATTTCTTCACAGCGATTTGTGGTGTGGTTATCACACGTGACAGTCCACCCCGGCGTGGTAACCTGCTCCCCCGTGTACTCTGTGTGTGTGTGGCCGTTATGGTACACACTGCCCGAGTCCCGCACCCCTCCCCTCGCGCGACCCTTTCCTTTTTACCGCTGTGTACCTGCACCCTCAGCAGGAGTGACAGCTTCCCGGGATCAAGACCTGCATTCCTCCTCCTTTGTGCTTGTATCACCTGGTTTTCTGGGCTAGAAATGTAGACCAAGGTTGTGTGGGGCAGTGTGTGTGCTGCTAACGGGCCGCGGGCTTGTCCCTAACCCACATATACCTCCTACAAGGGCACATTACTTTACTTTACTCCAGGTGCGAGGCTTGGAGGTCACCTGGATCGATATATGGGTCCGTATCTGGTGCACACAAAAGACCCAAGGCCAGACATACGCCCAAACTCCACGCCCAATCCGCGGAGCGAGGCGTCACGTCGAGATGGTGATTGGTGGAAATGGGGCGTGGAGAGGGCCCAGGCAAGCGACAATTGGCTTAACATGGGATGCACGTCGTATTTTCCACCAATCGGATGGACGTTTGCTAGCTTTTGCCCGCCTAGTTCACACCACGTAAACGGGAAGTGTGTTACCTCATATGCACCCACACGTACGGTACCTCGCACTGTCAAAACATCCCAACTAAAATAAATTTAGACTCATTTAAAAGATATCTGTATATATTATCACTTCTCTATACCTCTTCTTAATTCTATCTCTCATAAATTTTTATTATTGATAGACTAGTACACACAAATGCACCAAGACACATATTAAGTCAACAATATGGTCGACGAAATGTACTATGAATGGCAAGTCTCAACACATTTTTGAATTAGTATAAATGGCCTTCTATGTACAGTAATAAGCTTCTATAACAAACGTGTGAGCGAGTGTGAGGAAAGTTCAGTGACAATGACCTACTGAACTTGGTGTGTGTGTGTGGGGGGGGTCATTTGCGTCCATGTGTGCATACGGCCATCCATGTCTGTTTATTGATCATGCTAACCTAGTTTAAGTTCTACTGTCTGGTAAGTTTTCACATACATACATACATATTGATAGATAGATGTTCAGTAAAATCGTCATAAAGATCACATTGATTCAGCTTGTAGATATTTACAGTGTAAGTATATAGTATACATACAGAGTGCAGGTATACAAAAAGTGATAAAGAACCCTACCCTGACGGTTTATGTACTGTACTGTACTTCCTATATCTTCGTTGTTTCATTAATTGTAAACCTGTATTGTCTACATACATAACAAATCAATCGTAAACTTGTATGACTATTTAACTGAATTATTATTATTAACAATATTGGACATACTTATGTACAATATGCCGACGTGTGCGTCTTTTGTACTGATATTGTATTAGTATCGAAACGAGCGAAATTACAAGTTGATTCATAGTCTTACAACATTTTGGGTCAATCAGCCCTAGGTCCTCTACCTGTGCGTACAGCTGAAAAGAAGTTGATTGGCCAATCCCCTCTCTTTACCATTATATAAATTTGTTTCTATGATGCAGTACCGATAAAGTGACATTTTATCTACTAGCATAATAATTTCTCATAGTTTATTGGATAAATAGACATTTCGTTACTTCAGGAAAGAATAATTCGGCTATGTGCAAAAATAGTTGGCAACAGTCATGAGCGCGCCCACGTGTCGGACGAATCCATTTTAAGCCGTGAGTCAATCCCTGGTTTATAAGTCTTGATGTAAAACGCACATTTACGCGTCAGTTATGACATTTAAATGATCTAATAAATTAGTATGTTTACTAAATTTGATGGAACATTGATATATTTATTTCTGAAAGGAGTTTAAATGCTCCAATGATTACATTACATATACTTCCCCATCCGTCAGAATGGACTCGTCTTGACCCTGACCATCCCAGACGCCAATATAAATAAACGTTTCATCTCATACATTAACGCGAGAACATTGACCAGAGAAAAGTTTTACATCCTTTTTAAGAATTGGTAATTAATATAATATTGGATTTTATAATAATAATAATATGACAACAACAACAATAATAATAATAATAATAATAATAATAATAATAATAATAATAATAATAATAATAATCAGGTTCTTATTTCCATAGGGCCAGTCTTTTTTTAATAAAAAAGAATATCGCGAATTATAAAAAAAAAATATTGTCACAGTTAACCACAACTTGTATGCATGAACACCTCTAAATAGTTATAGGTTTTTAAGTATTTTTATGCATGATAATATGTGTAAAACGTATGTAAACGATTTCTCTGGTAGACTATAGTAGTGTGATTACAACTGAGCGTGATATAAATATTTGGTAATTGTTAGTTCTTATTGAGAGTTTCTCACACCTTGCTGACGTTACACGGAAGAGAAAATATACATACAAAAAAAAATGTTTACAAAGCACGGAGCTCACAAAGATAAGGAATCTGCTTATCTCATATAACCCCTTCCCTACGACGATTTTTTTCAGCAGATAGGGACCCCGTACACAGATGGTTAGTAGACTATCACCCTTAAAGGCCTTGACACTAAATATGTTAGGTTAAATTAGCATCAAGGCATTTATTTACTCATCAAGTGAAATAAACAGAGGTTCCTAATCTTCATGATGATAATAAATGTTGCGAAACACCACGAATAAGAATGCTTAAATGCTTTTCTTCATAGACGATCTTAACCAAAAGATAAACGTAACAAAAGTTTGATTTAAATAAAATATCTAGTTTTGGTTAGAATTTCCTGAAAAAAATAAATCCTTTCTTAATTCGTGGTATTTTTAACACCATTGCCCATAGAAATATCCTAGGCTCGTTCTCCCATATAGTCAAGGTAAATAAACGACCCGAAGACACAAGGACTAACAGACCCCAGTATTAAGTAATTACGAGGAGAAAGAGAAGAATCTGCTGTATAAAGAAGGAATTTACACACTAAAGAGGTATAACAACAGCGATATACAAGTTAGTCTTAGGTATTAGGTATGTGAGGTGTTAATGCATGTAAACAAGTATGACGTACACCAATTTGGACGGCCCGACTAATGTAGCCGCAATGAAGTCAAATGATGGTCGTACAAGCGTAATTCGGGCTGTGAATCACTTCTCCATTATTATTTGGTGTCATAAAGTAAAAAAAAATTGGTAAACTTAATTTAATCTGAGTTAATAGATCAAGTGCATGTACCTAACCTAACCTAACCTAACACAACACAACTCAGATTAAATTAAGTTTACCAATTTTTTTTTACTTTATGACACCAAATAATAATGGAGAAGTGATTCACAGCCCGAATTACGCTTGTACGACCATCATTTGACTTCATTGCGGCTACATTTGGGTAATTCCTCGCTCCCTCGGTACATGCACGCGATCTATTAACTCAGATTAAAGTAAGTTTTCCAATTTTTTGTGACTTTCTGACACCAAATACTGGTCGAGAAGTGATTGGCAGTCCGATTTATTCATCTAGGACCATTATTTGACTTCATTGCGGCTACATTTGGGTACATTTGGGTAATTAGTCGGACCCCAATTTGGACTCATCTTAGTTATAAGAAGGTAGGTAATATATTAGAATTTAAGCTCCCGGATAAGTTGGAGCAGACGATTATCACTAATAAGGCACTTATGGAATTGCACCAAATTTTCTGGAGATGTTATTTGCATGATAAAAAAAATGGAAACGACAATGCGTAAAATCTAAATTAAAATAAACGATAAATTTTACAAGAGAGAAATAGATTGCAGTCATAACACAAAGTGATTGCAAATGTATACAGGTATTGATTTTTACGTATACAGCATACGTATGTAACAGGTATATGTGTATTTATATTTTTGGTGTTCATGAAACAACATTAATTCAACATTGTGTTTTCCCTTTGCCTTTTATTGGACGTGTTCATAGTGCTCAAAATATCTAAGACAGTTGGGTGGGCGGCAGCCCTGGTCCCAGTTGGTTATCCAAGATGGGCCGAGTTGGTTATCTGAGATGGGCCGAGTTGGTTATCTGAGATGGGCCGAGTTGGAGTACAACCCTTTATATTTTTCTTCTAGTGCAGGTCTTACTTCATGACCCAGGCTGTATGTTCAGGCACCTACCCAATAATTCCCTTACCTAAACCTTTCAGCAATACTTTGGAATAAAATCTAGCTTTTATGTTTGGAATCGGAACTCACGTCCCTGTTTGAAGAGTTAATACTGTACAGTACAAGTTAAGAATAATACGAGCTGTGTCTAAATTTGTCAGTTTCACGTTACCAATATACAGTACCCCTGTATTACCTGGGAGTTAGCCAGTTTTTTACACAACACTATAGCATTTACATGTTTTTTCTGTACTTTTTGCTTTGTTTTTTGTATGTGCATAATGGCACTCACAATCATGTAAATTTGTCATTTGTAGTTTACTGTACTGGCTAACTCCTGATTTAACTATTTCAGATGGATAACACAGATCATCTTCATCCAAACTGGAAGGCATTGGCTACTGCCCACATGAAGTGGAAAGTATTTGTACAAGCACAACCAGAAATACCACTTGAGCAAAAGGAAAAACAGAAAAAGATATACATGTCACTTGATGGGGAAGATGCCAAAAAGTTTTATGAGGAATTAGTTGAGGATTGTTCTCATCCCAGTTCTAGTGTTGATCACAAACAGCTTGAAATTGGAAATTCTGAAAGAGCTCCCAACTTAGACAAAGATGACTGTGATGAAGTAGAGGAAAACAGCAACCAAAAATGGTACAGTGGAAAAAAAGAATGTCCTCAGTCCATACATAAGGCTATGAAATTTGCTCAGAATAATGACTCAGTTAATTTGAGAGAAATGGTAACCAATGGTTTTAATGTTAATGCAAAAGATGAATATGGCTGGTCACTTTTGATGGTTTCAGCATGTGCTGGTGCCAAGGATGCAGTGCAATTATTACTTGAACACAAAGCAAGAACGGGTGCAAGGGACAGCAAGGGTAACACCGCTATATATTTGGCAACTATGAAAGGACATAGAAAAATTGTGGACATGTTGATAAATTGTAGTAAAAAGAAAGACAGTAATTACCAGTCACCTGAAGATGTAAATGTCGTTCATTTGAAAAAGAAATCCTTAACAGAGGAGTTTTTCTGCGACATTTGCCAAAAGACTATAAAAGAGAGCACAAAAATACAGCATGAGACTTCTATTGTCCACCAGTTCAAGCTTGGGATGGGGGCAAATAAAACCATGTATGGCATTCCTCCGAGCAATAAAGGTTACCAGCTCCTTGTTAATCAAGGCTGGGATACAGAAAAGGGTCTTGGTCCTCAAAGTTCTGGGACCAAATTTCCTGTAAAAACTGTACTGAAGAGAGACAGGGAAGGTCTAGGAAATGTTAAAAAAGATATTGCAAGAGTCACACACTTTGGACCAGCTGATACTGATGCTGTTGAAAGAGTGTGTAAACCAGGTGAAAGAGTTGAACGACATAATACACTTAGCCGGAGGGAAAGAAAGAAACAGAAGACAGAAGATCAAAGAAAAGAGATCGAAATAAGGAGAATGCTGAATGAACCAGATTATTAACAACTTTACTTCCATATACAGTACAGTAACTAGAAGTCTCCAGTCATGATGCCAGGATGGGTAAATGTCCTTTTATTTGTAATACCCTGTACAGTACAGTACAGTATATACTGTACTGGTATATGTAGTAGATACAGTAGGTTGGTGTTCATAAACATAAAAGAATTTCCTGCCCTCAGCTTAACCCTGTTCATGTTTATATCTGGTTTGAACTTTATAGCATACTGTATATTGTATTATTAGGCCCTTAGTGATGATTGCTGCACAGCTCAAAAATGTAATAACTCATATTTTCTAATCTTTCTCTTTCCCTATTGTAGTTATTACATTCACTTAATATAGTTGGAGTGTCCTAATTAAAGATAATATTCATGTTGCAAATACCAATACTGTACATTAGTAGCTCCATGCATAGTGTTGCAATTGGCTCCAGTGTTTGGCTTTGAGCCTAAATTCCAGAAATCAATCAATCATAATGCTGCAAAATAAAATTCATGATACGTGTGTGTGTGCATGAGATACTGGAGCAGCAGCAACTGAATTATTCAAATAATTATGTTAGCCTTGCAGACTTGCTTTGGAGAAAGTCATCAGGTGATTTGTACAGTACCAATTGTTACACCTTACAAGGATTTTGAAGTGTATTCACTGTCATATTTTGTCTTAATACAGTACATAGCTGTCTCTGATCATGTGTTGGATGAAGAAATTACCATTGCAATAAACATATTTGCCAACTAGACATAATCTTGACAGCTCTGTCCTCTTGTTCAACCTTAATACTGTACAACCCATGTTGTACTGCTCCCCCATTATACTTATGTTTTTCAATTCCACTGTTATTTATGTACAGTATATGCTTATAATAAAAAAAAAATATAAAATAAATAATTTAAAAAAATAAATATTGAAGTGATAACCGTGGTAACATTATGAGATGTTCTTATTACCACCATGCTATTGTACTATTCCAGATGTTACTAAATGTTATATAATACTTCCTTGAGATAAATGTATAGTATATATCAGGTGCCTAAAAGAGAGCTCAGGTTCTCAACTGGCTCAGCCATCATCTGGGGGATTCATTGGCCTGCAGGGACCTGCAACTTTACATATAGGACACAGGGTGATTTTTTTTTTTTGCCATTTTTGGGGAAAAAAAATTGTCTTATATGCCGTAAAATAAAGTATGTAAAGTGGCACTTGCATCAAACTGAGTAAATTGATAAAGGAAATATGTATTGTACAGATTATATCAACGCATGATAATCTTGTTTCAGTTTGACACCATGTCCAAGTCTCCAGAAGTAGTGCAGAAATATTTAGAGGAGGTTGAAACAGCTGCTGAAGAAGTTATTAGCGACCGACAGGAGATTATCACTCTTGACCGTCGACGAAATACCAACAGGGAGGCACTGAGGCAGCTGCGAACTAATGACTTGATTAGCTCAAGCCCGGCTGCCAAGACATGGATCTGTGTTGGTAATATGTTCTTGAAGATACCAAAAAGTCTTGCTATTGAAAATATAGACAAAGGTTGGTGAATATTTGCTCAATAGTTGTCTTGTTATAGTTTCAAATTTCAGAAGTAAAATACAACACTGTATTAGAGTTCTAGACAAGAAAGAAAACTTAACTTTAGCTTATATTAGATTTAAAAAAAAAATTTCACTGTATGATGTACATATGACAGTGTGCCCTCTGAAGGGCAATGCTATTGACATAGTGCCACGTGCAGGAATGGCTGGAATGGAAACCATATTGAGTGTTAGAGCAAAATAGTCATTTAACTGTAGTATGTACGTGTAGTGTTTATGAAAGATTGCATGAATTTGTAGGTGGTTGAGATGAGAGCTATGGGATGATACTGTAGTTGGAGGAAATTGATAGATTTTCATTAAATGGAGTGGGTTGGACTTTGACTAATTTCTAAGGCAGGAAACACAGACTCAAGTAAGGTGCATCGATATTTAGGATGAGGAGTGGGATACCATGAGGGCCAGGAGCTTTATATGGGTCAAGGCAAGGTAGAGCAGAAAATACAAAACAGGTATAATATTTTAGTGGTTACTTGGGATGGGGTGAGTTTAAAGTAGGTGTCAAGGGAACATTATTTTTAGGATCAATGATTAAATTTTGAGAAAACAGCAAAGAACCCAGAAGATTGGCTTTATCTTGGGTCATGGTAACATTTGTGCAATGATGATGAAAGGGGGTATGATTGAGTTAAGAGAAGTTGTAAAATGACTTAATTATGTAAAAGGGCTAAGTTATTGACCTAAAAGATTTGCCATTATTCAGTTTAGAGTGAAGGGGTTTTGTTTTGGAATAAAGGTTTTTTTTATTTTCTTTGTTACAAATACATTTAGCAAGGTTCCAAACAATAATGTGTGTGTTGTAAGTTAAACGGTTTTGTGATGCTTCTGCAGTTATTAGGAGATATTTTTTTAGTTCATTTGCCATTTGACAAAAAGTTGAACCAGGGAGGGGACACTAGTGTCTTTGCACGGACAAAGTTGGGGATGCAGAGTTCCAAACTAAGGTGAATGGTGTGTTAGATGTCAGCAGAAGTGGATGGGTCCATTTCTAAGTTCTTTGTGAATTGTGATTAAAATGACCATAAATCAAAGCAGTTAGATCCATCATAGTGCCAGATAATATATGTCTGTGAAGGTGAGGACTTAAGAGAGGAGTAAAGAACTCAAGATGCAGATACAAGACAGCAATCAGAACAGATTAGGGAGGACACATTTTGAGTACAGTCTAAGGGCTTGGATGGATTGTGAGGAAAAAATCTAGAGTTTGTTTAGCTTTGTTACAATAATACAGAATAATGAGAAAAGGCAAAGCACAGATACTTTATCTTAATAAAATCATTCAATTGATTTCCATGATGCTCAATTACCTTTTAAATAATGAGAAAAAGCAAAGCACAGATACTTTATCTTAATAAAATCATTCAATTGATTTCCATGATGCTCAATTACCTTTTAAATAATTTTTTTTGTTCTCAATTTACATTATATTTCAGTAATTTATTGATATGAAATGGGAAGTGATTCATATTATACTATCTTGGTAGATTTTGCTAAATGATTGACAGTACTGTACTTATCTCTCCATAGAGCAGAAGCAGTTGGACACAGAAATCAACAACCTGCGTAATGGTCTTCGCGGCAAGGTTAATGCATTAAATGACTTGGAACACAAACAACAGACTGTTGGAACAAACCTACAAGCTCTGTCTCCAGATGAATGGTCAGCTGTGAAACAGGTCCTGGGAAAATGAAATTACTGTAAAGTATGTAACTTTGCACTGAATTCTGTTAAAAATGTATGAACATGAACAATAAAATGCTGTGAGGATGAATGTTACCTTTTTTTCTCAAATACGAAGCTAGAACTAATATGGCATTAAAGTTTTGTATACTGCACAAAGAGAATTAATGAAGGATCTTAGTTTGAACCCTCTGTTTCAGAGAATGGTTTTATAGTTACTACTCATTAAATACTTTTCAGTTTCTATAATGAACATGGTACAATTCCTTCAGGCAATTAGTAATGGACTGCACCTGTGACTTCCCCTCTATTGACTGGGGAAAGATGATGTGACCTGTGAAGTCATCCATCACTTCTATATGATTCAGCATCTGTTAAGCCTTCAGGAAATTGTAACATTGACTACACTTACCTTGTGAGTCAATTTCATCAACCCATGTTGAATAAACCTCTGGTTCAAACCAACTGCACAGTGTCAGTGTACCATCTTTGTGGTGTAGATTAATATAATCTTTTTCTTTTCTATTTTTTATTTTTTTTACTCTGATTTTTTTGCCCCCTAGGCCCCATTGTGTGTTGATGACCTGTGCCCGGGTGGGCACTGTATATATATATATCTTCTAAGTTTTAAACCTTACATTCATATTCTTTGGAGGGCCAAAGGGTGCCAGGTGGGTTTGTGTCATATCTTCTTACCTCTCCAACCATAAAATGGGAATTCACAAGTTCAATTCATTCTCAACCTTTACTGTGTGTGGTAAGTGCAAAAATGACATGTCATTGCTGCTAATCAATCCATAAAATGAACCCCAGATGCAGTTAGTCTGTAGGACCTGTTATTCATTTCCTGGAATTATAGTGATTTCCAGAGTGGATTTGGAGATTGCCACCATGAAGGCTACTTTCCTTCTTGCTTTCCCAGCTCTGAGGGTGGAGGAAGGTTTTGCTTCATTTGGTTCATTGTCTTGGGTTAATCTTAGACTGAGTCTGAAATTCTTGCCGAAGAATCAGACTCCATGCCTTACACCTGAGTATGTGTATTTGTTTCCTCGCCTGGAAATGTAAGTGGCTTTCATCATTCTCTTTGATTAAGGCAGTTCACAATTATTTACAGACAGCTCACTTTGGTCATGGTCCGGTTGTACTGAATCCCATCTAGAATTGAGGCTTCTAGAGCATATTCTATATTTTTAGTACAGTGTAGTATTATTATTAAGTCAATGAGGTATGAACAGCCTGATAGATTCCCTTGGGTACATGATCTTACAGGCATGGCATCATCTTTGGCTTCCTGTCCTTCACATCGATCCAGAGTAGAGAAGGCTGGGCTTTGGTGAAGACCTTTTTGTCAAGTACCTTAGTGAATATTTACCTTACCAAATCTGCATGGTCCTAGGGAACTTTAAAGGTGAGTACATTTCCATGATCTTGGTCGAGTAGTGCAAATTTTCTATAACAGGTGTAAACTGTACTTGTAGGTAGAGATTTTTGTTTCCTCCATCCTCAATCTTTTCTGCTGACATTGAATAAGTGTAGTTTCTCAAGGTGTACTTACCTGTAGTTTGTATATAGGGGGATTGATCCTTAACCTTCATATAATGACCAAACACATTGGTTAACTCATTCCCTCCTTCCTCCTTTAGGGATACTGAAGCAAACTAAAACCTTATCCTGGGTCATGGGCTTATGATTAAACATGAGACTATCTCTGGTTGGTTATAAATTGAGATTTAAGGATCAATCAGCTATTTATAGCTGGCATGGAGTATCAGACATGCTTTGTCAAGATTCATGCCTGGTGAGATAGAGGGACAGGAAAGATCCTGTCCAGCTAAGTGCCCACTTGACATATATGATGAATTTCTGAAAATCTGCATATTAAGTAAACATTAATTTTTCATAGAAACCCATGTTATAAATTGAGATACATCCCAGAATACTTTTAAAAATTTTCTTTAAAAATATACAGTAAACCCCAAATATAATGTTGGTCATGAATATCACATTTTACTATTTTGTGGCAAATAAATTAGTGTGATAGGATGTGATCCTATGTTTGTTAATCTATGACTGGGTAATTATCCTCTGGTGTGGACCACTGGGGAGCTGGCTGGTTCTTCTCAGTAAAAATAAAGCATCCTACCAGTGGACCCGTACAGTCTAAACTACCCTGAATATCATAGACAGTAAAGTGAACTATTTAATTGATAAAAATATACACAAGACCAAATCCATTGGTTCCAGGACTACTAGGAGACTGTTATATATGAAGAAATCTCAGAAATTCAAGGGATGGGTACAGAGTATAGAAGGCTGAAAAAGTTTAGAGGCGGATTGCAAGTGAAGTTAAGTCAAACCAAAAGGCTGTTAAAATGTTAAACAAAGGAGAAATTAAAGACACGAGCGGGCATATCAGATCTGGCTCTCCTCCACCACACATTACTGGCCTGGCCCTCCTCATCCACCTCCACACATCACTGACCTGGCCCTCCTCCTCCTCCACCACCACACTCATTGGCTTGGCCCTCCACCACACATTACTGGCCAGGCCCTCCTCATCCACCTCCACACATCACTGACCTGGCCCTCCTCATCCTCCACCACCACACTCATTGGCCTGGCCCTCCACCACCACACTCACTGGCCTGGCCCTCCTCCTCCTCCACCACACATCACTGACCTGGCCTCCTCCTCCTCCACCACACTCACTGGCCTGGCCCTCCTCCTCCTCCACCACACATCACTGACCTGGCCCTCCTCCTCCACCACATATCACTGGCCTGGCCCTCCACCACCACCACACTCACTGACCTGACCTCCTCCTCCACTACCACATTCACTGGCTTGGCCCTCCTCCACCACACATCACTGACCTGGCCCTCCCCCAACACACCACCATACTCACTGGCCTGGCCCTCGTCATCCACCGCCACACATCACTAGCCTGGCCTGGCTCTCCTCCACTATCACCACCACACATCACTGACCTGGCCTGGCTCTCCTCCACTACCACCACCACACATCACTGGCTTGGCTCTTGTCTTTCTCCATCACACATCACTGACCTGGCCCTCCTGTACCACACATCACTGGCCTGACCCTCCTCTCACACATCACTGGCCTGACCCTCCTCCACACCTGCTCACGTCTATCCTCACCTACTCACACCTGCCCATACCTGCTCACATCTACCCTCACCTACCCACTTCTAACTACACCTGCCCAGTGTCTACTCACATCTGCCCACGTCTAACTACACCTGTGCCCACGTCTACCTGCATCGATACGATACGAAGTCTTTAGTTAAGAGGTGAAAGAAGATTATTAGGGTTGAAGGAAAAGTGGTGAAACTGAAATACAGTAGGAGTAGAAAGAATCTGGGCTCAACCAGATCGCTTCATCTTTCTTATTGGTGTTTTGTCTTTGTTCTGCTCCCTTGCTACCTGCATCCTACATATGCCCACTTTGAAATACGGTATACACTAGTGTATCTTACCCACGCACATTCGTGATACATTTTGCGAGGTTAACATTTTAATGTTTAATCAATTAATTTTTAGATTAAAGAAAATTATCAAACTTTAACAGTCATAATGTCACTTAATCCTTTCGGAAACGATTGAAATCCTTTAATTAGAGTTTTTTCATTAGAATCACATTGGAAATAAGTGTTATATATATTTTAAATAATATTTGCTTTGATTATTTATAAATGTATATACGGAGAGACACAACACGCATGGCGAGGCTCAGTAGTTGTGTATCAAACGTTTCAAAACACTCTGTGCCGCCACACTCCAGGAAGGGCCTCAGTCACTGTATCTCTTTGTTTAATCACACTTTTCTGAGGTACACGTCTGGCAGGATGACAAATACTCTTGAGAGTTATGTCAATCGTATCCTTTATATGATCTTATTGATTTTGTTGTGTTTGTTGGTACTGTTTACCGGCACAGTCTTGTGTACGGGCTGAACAAGTGAACTTACCGCAGTTTTACTGAAGAAAGTAACTAGCTATCTTTTTAATTTTTTTAGCAAGACAAAATAGTGTACAGTTCTGGGCAGCCATCACATCTAGTCTTATTGTGGGAAAATATGGTATTTTCCTCTCTATTATTATCATCGTGTCTGCCATCCAGCTACTTTTAGGCGGTCCGACTAATTACCCAAATGTAGTCGCAATGAAGTCAAATGATGGTCGTACAAGCGTAATTCGGGCTGTGAATCACTTCTCGATTATTATTTGGTGTCATAAAGTAAAAAAAAAATTGGTAAACTTAATTTAATCGGAGTTGTGTTGTGTTAGGTTAGGTTAGGTTAGGTACATGCACTTGATCTATTAACTCAGATTAAATTAAGTTTACCAATTTTTTTTGACTTTCTGACACCAAATACTAGTCGAGAAGTGATTGGCAGTCCGATTTATTCATCTAGGACCATTATTTGACTTCATTCCGGCTATATTTGGCTACATTTGGGTAATTAGTCGGACCCACTTTTAGGAGTTATAAGTTACTGTACCACCGTCCGAGAGAGGTTTTGGTTAGGTTAGATTAGGTAGGGTTGAAATTATGTTTTTCCGATGACTTTTGATGTGTTTTGAACAATTCTAATCTACTTCCAATTACCTAGCCCATGTAACCCCACTTAGTGTAGAGGCAACTTCGTGAAAACTATCACTGAACGAGTAATGTCTTGATTTTAGTGGGACAAAAGCACTAAAACATAAACATCACAAAATGGAAGGCTTAATATGGGTATTGTATATAATTTACATAAAAATGATGAAAACTTTCATGTTGTAAATGAGCAGCTTAGATCAGTTTTAGATGGTTACATAACTTGGATTCAGTCCACTCTAAAAAGTTAACAATTTAAATTACCAGTCATTAATCTGCTGTAACCCCACAATTTTTTTCTCAAGTGATGATTTGAGGTTAATCAAAAGCTTATGTTAAAAAAATAATAGGACTGTAGCTGCTTTTGTTGAAATCTTGTTAGGGAACAAAATATATCAGATATGGTAGTTTTCTCCAAGGACAGTTTAAAATTACTCAGGTTACTTGAAAATGGCTAGACTAGTAGGTTGACTGCCCTTACCTTTGAACCCCTAATTAAATGAATAATTCCTTAACCCTTTATGCAGATCTAGTGTCAGTTATAACTGCTGATGGGAGAAACATTGTGGTAAGTAATCACCATTAAAGTTACCATTTCTTTAAAGAACATAACATTGAATTGCCAAATATCTCTTTACAGGTCACTTTTTTTTTTTTTTTTTTTTAAACTGTACAGTCTTGTAAGTGGCTATACAGTACATGATCAGGTAGAGGATAACAATATTGTAATAAGATGTTTATTGGCTTATGCTGTTCTTGCAAAAGAGCCTATAATGTTTCTTTGGTTTCATATGAATTTTTGTGACTGTCTAAATGTGCCTGCAGGTACCTAGCTGTTCTGTTTATTATTATTTTTATTATTATTATTATTATTATTGCAATGAAAGGTGTGTTTAAGTATATTACCTGACCTTGTTTAAATAGTATGAAACATAGAGTTCAAGTCATTAGTTTGGAACAAAGGTGTTGATGAAAAACTAAGCAAGATGCTATTTGTAAAGTTACAGGATGAGAGGATAAAACTCTAGTTCCAAAAGAAGATGAATGAGAAATTGACTACATACAACAGATGGGTTACCATGTTTCCCTGTCCATAAGACACACATTTTTCTTTAAAATCACTCTGCATCATATCGGTCGATGGTTAAATTTAAGGGAGGAAGTTCTGTTCCACACATGAACCCCAAAAACATCAAAAACAGTTCCCAAATGACCCAGAAATATTACACAAGCTTATACTTTACAGTACTAAGATAATGAGAAACTAATTATTGACTTAAAATTGGTATGATGAATAGCTTATAAATATTACTGGGCCATAATTCCTAAACTTATGGAACATTATCCTGCTTACCACTTGGCCACCGCTTGTTTTGGTAAACCAACGCCATCTACAAGTAGGCGGACCAACTACTCTTTACCGTAATAGCTCGGAAGTACCAGTATTGCCTTTACATTGTTAAAAATAAAGAAAAATTGTTGTGATAAACAATAAAATTGATACATAGCATATCACAAAATATAATAGCACACATTTTATGTAAAAAAAAAATAGCTCCTTCGACACTCAAACCATCCTCTGGGAGATGTGTAGCTGACTTGGAGATGTATGTGGCTGCTGCTGTGCTGTGTATGCCATGATTTCACATTTGGGGAGGGAGAGCATGGCTGGGTGGCAAGTCAATGATGCAGTTACAGTCCACTGCCTCCACACATGCACTTCATTTTTCTTATTGTATAGTTTTATATTACCGGTATATTTTCCTGACTTCTAGGCCACATTAGAATATTGTAACGATTTTTCCACAACTTTTATAATTTTATTACATGTAACAATGGCAACATGCCATTTCACAGGCCACCTCATCCCCATTTTTCCCCTTCCCAGTGAGTCAAACTATCGCAAAACCAAATTTTGACCTAACATTGAGAAAAGGTGAAAGAAAAAATTATCGCCAAACTCACTTAACGCTAAACAAGGGATACCTGAACTGTCTAAAGCAACACATTTTAATTCTGCTAATCGACTATCAAAATATTTTTCCCTAAACAACCTTAGTTATATTAGGGTGTGTCTTATGAGCTGGGAAATACTGTACAGTAAATGTGACATAAGACCATAAGACTATAAGACTGAGTCTGGCTATTTCAGCATATTTGGCAGAATTGCCTAAGCTCCTCACAAATCTGTATGGTGCTCAAGTTTTGGAAGGCTTCATTTTGGAAACAATTACAGTACAGTAAAACCTGTCAAAGGCATAATTTTTGGGGTGATGTGCCTCAGATAAAGGAATGAGACTGGTTTTCTAGATTGGTTGCAGGTATGTGTTGGTATTTTTCCCACCCAAACCTTCCCTCACAACATTTAGTATTTTGTAATACTATGTGTTAAAGCAATATGTTCTCTCACGTCTCATGATGGTTCTGCCAAAGAACATAAAACTTTGTTAACACTTTTGTAGAATCATGCATGTATGGATATTATGATTATGTACATTTGTAAGGGTATGAGTAGAAATTTTTAATTAGCATTGTCTGTTTTTTGAAGTTGTTAGTTTTAAACACTACTGATATTTTTTACCTGATGTTACATAAAAAATTTTGTTGCACAATTTAGGGAACGCTAAAGGGCTTTGACCAGACAGTGAATCTGATCATGGATGAGTGTCATGAGCGGGTCTACAGTTCTCACCGAGGAGTTGAACAAGTTATCCTGGGGCTGTACGTTGTCAGAGGAGATAATGTGTAAGTACAGTACTGTTAATTTGTTGGGTTTAAGAAAGGTTAATGAGATTGGGTGTTTTATGATTTTCTTATACAGGTACAGTATTACTGTAGATTTCAGTGCAGTCAAACGAATACTGTACAGTGCTCGCCTCTTGTTCCATGCTGCCTCCTTGTGTAGCGAAGCTTAGTATACAGTGTGTTGTATCCACACCACCCCTTACCGGCAGTCGTGCCTATGGGACCCACTTCCACTTTTTTCACTACATTATAATATTCGAAGGAGAAAGTGCTTTAGCATTTATTAAGTACTGTAATTTTTGTTTATATTTCACAAAAATGCATTCCACCTCGACAAAACAAAAGTGAAAATGAAGTAGGTCTGGTAGTTGCCAGATACCACATTCTGATTGAAAGTTTCTGGAAATCATGAATTAATTTACTATATTTGGGTGATTGTACCTGTACATTGTACTGATGATACACGATATTTCTCTCGTTGATTTTTGAGTTGGCAGCCGTTCCTGCATTGCCTACATTTAATCTGCTCAATGATATTGTTTTTATTTTATAGTACAAATTTAAATTGAATGATTATTATATTTCACTTGTTTTACCTGAAATCAGTACAAAAGACTTGACATTCTTTTTTTTTCTTTTTTTAATTTTACTTAAAGTTGAAAGTAGAAACATATACTATTTTGGAATTACGTAATGGAGTGTTTTGTTTATAATGCTAAGTTGCTAACTGTGCTCACCATTAACATTATAGAATATCATGTAAAAAAATTTTATCAACACTGGAAAAAAAATATTGTGTGCAGTCACTTCTTGTGTGGCTTTGTAATGAAGGGGTTGAAGTTAGAAGATTGTTGTGGTAACTTGTGTAATTCCATCCCTGAATAAAATACATGCATATTTCTGTACCTTTGCCACCCTTTTACTTTGTTCTTGTGTGAGCCTCGGGTGCCTTACAGGAACTACAGTACAGTATGTGTTCCAACTCTGACTTTATGCACCTAAATTTTTTTTTTTTACTTACTGTATGTATCACTTGAGTACCTGTAGTTTTTGCCATAGTATATGATAAATGTTGTTCAAGTTTCCATAGTATAGTGTGTTTTTTTCCAGCTGAAAAGAAATGCCCCACCCCCTCCTCTAGAGTTACAACTGATTGGCTGTTGCAAACCTGTCCGATTTTGTACTGAAGTAATGATGTACAGCATGTCCTTCAAATTCGTGGGGATTGGGTTCTCAAAATGGCCGCAAATCGTCAAATCCACGAATAACAATTGCTGACCCGGGGGGGAGGGGGGTACATTTTTTTTTTTAATATATGTGTCTGTAGACACACACACACAAAACACACAAAAATAAATAATAATGGAAAATTCTCTCTCAAATAATCAGAAACAAATGTACAGTAGTATTAAAAATGTTGAGTCTACCCTCAAATCTACTCTGTGCTGTATTAATAACGAAGCATGGACTAGACGTGAGGGTAGACTCAACATTTTTAATACTACATTTGTTTCTGGGTTATTTGTGAGAGGATTTTCCCATTATTATTTATTTGTATGTGTTTTGTGTGTGTCTACACACACACACACACACACACACACACACACACACATATATATATATATATATATATATATATATATATATATATATATATATATATATATATATATATATATATACAGGTAAGGTAAATTACTGTCTCTAGAACGAATGGCTCCCTGTTCCGGCCGCAAAAATGCCGGCAACTTTAAAACAGACATTCTTGGGTACATCCAAGGTGTCATCCGCGAATAATAGAGGACCGCAAATTATCCGGGCGTACTTTATTTCTAAATGAGTTTATTCATAATCATTGGGATGACCGTTTCTGACAAGAAAGATATTTAGCTAAATTATATAAAGATACATACATTCATTATTTCAAACATGAGCACGTAGAAAGTTTATCAGAAATCTGTATGCCACAATAAGGCATACTAAGACAGATTACATGTCAGTAATACTACATTATGCAAAAACTAACATTTTAAAAGATCAGAATCACATTGAAATATTATCCGCTGTTAGCAGATGCGGGAAATATGAAGTTGTTTGTAGTCATATTTCCCGCCTCTGCTGATGGCCGTGTAATACTTCAATGTGATTTTGATCTTTTAAAATGTTAGTTTTTGCATAATGTAGTATTACTGACATGTAATCTATCTTAGTATGCCTTACTGTGGGTAAAAATAAGTACCTATATATTAAATGCGTCCTCCAAAAGTGTGAATTTCCTACCAGAGATTAACAGTTAATTCATGAACAGTACAGTATAAGATTTTTGATAAACTTCCTATGTGCTCATGTTTGAGATAATGAGTGTACACGTACTGTATGTATATTTATATGATTTAGCTAAATGTCTTTCTCGTCAGAAACAGTCATCCCAGCGATTATGAATAAACTCATTTAGAAATACATCATTACTTCAGGACGAAATCGGATAGATTTGCAACAGAAAATCAGCTGTAACTCTTGAGAAGGGGGCAGGGCACCTCTTCTCAGCTGGGAAAAATGCACTATAGTTCTGAGTAGAATTTGATCACTTCAGTCAAGTGCTTAGTTGATAATGTGCCCCAAACTGCTTAACATGCTCAACAGTAGGTGGAGGAAGATACTGTACTAGTTAGATTGGGTGATTGTTAGTGTATTTAGTGAGATATACATAACGTCATTTTTCAGGGGTTTTAGGATCATGTTTATTGATTTGGCATCCTCTCTGAGTCTGATAATCCCTTGGTAAATATTAATTTACAACTTCCCATGGGTGCAAATTGGTATTGAAGGGGTACATTCTGATATAAGATTTAGTGGATTTTTAGTACTGTGCATTATCATCATCATCATCATCATCATCAATGTTTTACGGCCACTTTTCAAGCTTGTGTAGGTTAGCCGGGTATATCTGATACAGCTCTCCATGCTACTTAGTGTCTTGCAGCCTCTCTTTTAAGGTTCTTAACACTAATGTAATTTCTTACAACCTTTCCTTATGTCATTCTTGGCTGGCCCCTGGCTCTCCTCCCCTCCACATTTAGACTCATGAATCTCTTACCCAGCTAGTTTCTTCCATTCTCTCCTCATGCCTAAACCATCTCAGCTTATCTCTATGCAAAGCTTTGCCAATATTCTCAATGCCTCGCCAACCTTTGCTCTGAACAGGGTTTCCTTTCTTTCACTGTCACATTGCATATCCACCTAACAATTCTTATTTCAACTCACTCAAGTCTGCATATGTCATCCTCTGTAAATGCCCATGTTTCACTTGTCATACAGCATCACACTTTTCATACCAGTTGCATACAACTTTCCTTTCACATGGAGGGGAGGTCCTCTTGCTGTCAATAAAGGCAGCAACTCCTTAAACTTCCTCCAGCTGCTTCTGATTCTTGCAACTGAACTGAGTTCAGCACCCGCTCCAGCAATTGATCATATGAGGCATTTGAGTTGCAAGGGCGAGCTGACCAAGTGTGGGAAAATCTGGGTTTTTTTTTATGGTTCCTGGTAGCTCAAACAGTGTTCTTTCGTGTGCGACCCAGGAACACAGGATTCTTGCCCTTTTCCCCCTGCCAAATTAAGTGTAAAAACATTAAGGCTCTGATGACGTACATACCAACCGTAACCGAATGCAAGCAGTTCTATGTGGACCTGGTGACTGAACAGGAGACACAGGAAGCTGCAGTAGTCGTTGACGACGAATCTTAACTGGACAGGTAGTTCTTACCATTAGGATTAAGGCATATTATGGAGTCTTATACATTTTTCACAGATGTATTCATGTTGTATTACCTCAAACCTACAAAATTAGACTAAAATTGTGAAATTTGATAAAAAATTTTATGAGTTATGGACCAAAATAGGAAAAAATCACATTCGTTTTTCTCAAAACATTGTTTTCATCAGCTCGCCCTTGCTACTCGCAATGCCTCGTATACTATACTTGTATTTGAGATATAAAAAAAGTAGGGGTACAAGACGTGCACCCACCTGTACCATAGTGATTTTCACCCATGCAACTTCTCATGCTACCACTCCACAACACAACCTTCCATACTGCCATCAACAGCACAACCTTATGCCACTACCCACAGAGCCTTATACAGTACCATTACTGTGTATATGATGTATGTCATAAAAGGCAGCTAAAAGAGACTGGGAGGGAATCTTCACATAAGTGTTAAATACTTATTTACATTTCATAAAATAGGTTTTGGGAGCTTAAGAATTTTTCAATCATAGCCCCCATTTAAGTTAATACTTTTGGTTTAATTGTAAGAAAAAGAAACAAAAAGTATATAACATTTAGTGAACTGTTTCTTCCAGGGCCCTCATTGGAGAAGTGGATGAAGACTTGGATTCAAGACTAGATTTAGAAAATATTCGGGCAGAACCTCTTAATGAATGTAAAACATAATCTTCCAACTTTTCTGAATGTGTTAGTGTATATTGTAATGAAAATGTCTTATTATGAATACGAAACTGTGTGTAAGTGCTAACTCTTAATAAAAAAAATATGAAAGAATTATTGCTGTGATTATGACAATACGGTAAGAGAAAAAGGAACAAGATACTGTACTCTTATCATTAAACGAGGAAAGAATATGATTCCAGGGATTTTTAATGGTGTGTGCTCAAGCTGTAAAAATACAAAACTTAAAACTATCTAACCTGCTTGAAGTAGAAAAGTACAATTGAATGACTGACTATAGTTGCAAGTGCTGTACTCTATCAGGGAGATTGAAAATAGCATATAATATGTCATGCTGTATAAAGGTTACCTAACTGCTCATTAATTTCTCTGATAGACGTTGTGCTGGAAGAATAAACTTTTGTAATGAATCTTGAGTTTTAGCTCATTATAATATTGTCAGACTTTGCCTTAGGATAATAAGACTGCTGTTAAGAATATTAGATCATAATCCATCACTGGGTACTTCTTTAATAAACTGTGTTAAGTTTAGTTATGGTGCAACACTTCCAAAATATAAGTGATGGTCATCCCACCAACATTCTTCTCAGAATAAAAAAATATTGAATACTGTGGTATAAGTATTGAACTTTCACATGAAATTAATAACCAAACATATGATCTTTAGTAAAGATCACTTGTGTGTACAGTATAAATATGTAAAGTACAGTAATCCCGTGTTTTTTGCAAGAATTACGTTCCTGAAACTCACGCGAAAAGCCAAAACTGCGAATACTCTTTTAGGAATCACACCGCGAATACTCTTAGGAATCACTGTACCTGTGGCCACCAAACAGCTCAGGTAGGTCATGCACTTAACCACGCCATGCTCTCCACTCACGGCTCGGTGGTCACACTGATCACTCATGCACTGTACCGGCATTTACTAACATCATTACTATATTTGAAACTAATCATATTGTAATATAATAATGGAAAAACGTAAACACAGTTATATATTAAAAAATTTTATTTACAAGTAAATAATTTTTTTTTTTTCGCTGAGGTCGGCAACACCTGCCAGCCTCTCCTTGCTGTCCCGGCGTCTGTTCGCACCTCACGCAGTCACGCCAGCCAGCCAGTCCTCTTCCACATTCCTCCACTTGAAGACTTGTATTCTGACAAAATACACAAATGAATTGTCAGTCTTTACCACATCTCGAGCCATAGCTCATACCACCTCTGAGCTTGTCCAATAAAACTGTTTTATCCGTTAAGGTCTTCACTATTCTTGATCTCTTGGTCACTTTAGAGTCTTTGCTAGTAATATTTGCCTTTGATGAGGCTGGCTTACGTCCCGGAGCCATGTGGAATGCACGTGGGAGGACAAACAGAAGAGGTAATCACAGTAGCGTTCACAGTACGGTAGGTACGTGTGGACTGAGACTTCTTGGAGCAGCGGGTGTGAGGCAGGAAAGAGAGGCGTCTGTTTGCCACACCGCATGGGAATATCGAAAATGGCGCAAAATTAAAAATTTTGTTTTTAAAGGATATATTATATACTGTATATAAAATTTTTCAGTAAAAAAACGCGAATGGTCAAAACCGCGATAAAAAAAGAAGCGAAAAAAACGGGATTACTGTACACAAAGAAACTTCTTTGAGGAATTATACTGTATGTCAAAGGAAGATTTAATGTCTTGAAATTATAGTATTGTCTCTTTAGTTGAATTCTATTCTATGATTATCAATTGTACTTGTTGTTTGAAGCTTTACTGATTTTGTAGTAAAGGTTATATTTAGTATTTGGGCAGATTTAAAAAAATGAGACTATACAGTCAACCCTCACATTACGCGGTCCCGCATTCCGCGGTTCACCGTTAACGCGGTGCCCTGCCGGAACCTAACATGCTCACATTCCGCGGTCGTGAACCCCATTACGCGGAGAGCGGCTGGCAAGCCGCGCCATTTTTGGATCCAAACCTCCCGCCATCCGCCATGTTGTGTAAGAGGCGCGAAAATGGTGCGCACAAGGTCGCCCAGTCATCAAAACATTACCAGTTCTTCACCCGCCACCCACTACAGCCGGCCCAAGTCAGTGATAGTGATAATTATAGTGAGGATATGGACTTATATGAACTTTGGGGGGTTTGACAAAGAGGCCCTGCAAGCCTCTGTGGTGGATAGTGATACAATTGATACAAGTGATACAGGTGAGGGCCAATAATCTGCCCTCTGCCTCGGAACCAACTGCCCATCCCCGTGTGCCCAGCCATCTTTTCTACTAATGTAAGTGTTAAAAAACCTAATATTATTGATATTTCTCTTAATTATTAATTGTGTGTGCATGCCATCATAAAGTTAAGATAATATTTTTACTACAACATAGTTGTGTGTCGTCAAAAAGTGGAGTTTGGGGATCGGCCTGGACTCCATTTCAATTAATCCCATATGTTATGTTGTTCACTTTACGCGTTCCTCACTTTCCGCGGTACCCTCCGGGTTACATTAACCGCGTAATGTGAGACCCAACTGTATTTGTATTTTGGCAACGTTATTTGTACTTTATGTATGTAAGGATTAAGGTTGGCTACAGTTTACTGTATAGGAAAATTATTTACATTTTAATGATTTGGGCCCATGACATTAAACTTGTATTTAATGTATATTTCATGATTACAGTACAGCACAGTACAGTACAGTATTTCACAAGTAACCTGTACAGTATTTTTTTATTTCATTTTTTTTTTTTTTTTTTCATAAAGAGAATTTAGGACTTTTAAGATTATCTACTTACCAGAAGAGTAAATTGTATTTTGTTTAACAATCAATAAAGCAACTTAGGAACTTGAAGGAACTCGGTCAAAATTTTGTAAAGTTTGAGTGAATGACTGAAGAATAGATAAGTGCATTTTGATTAGAAGTTTTGCAGTGAAATACCTTATGCAAGGTACAAATTACTTAAAGATTTAATTTAAAGTGAAAGTGGATCTCATAGGGCTGATGACCTATTAGGGGGTCATATGATCACAGCACACTGAATTCTAAGCTTCTGGTCCACAAGGAGCCTGAACCTTTAAATGATGGTATTCGTAAATAGATGATGAGCACCTTTTGTCCCACAACTACGATAGTCATGTATATACAAATCAGGATTTTCCATGTCATGATTTTTAGGTTTGGCGCCTCATTTCTACTCGAATGATTTATTGTGATTTGTGGCAACTTTTTCTTCCCATTTTGGTCTCTCCCCATGTCCCTCTCTCCACTAGTAGTGGTTTTAGTCATCATGGAGAAAGTATCTGGCAATTCCAGTGACACTTCATGTGGAAAGACCCCTTGCTGTAGTAGTGTTGCCTTGACAACCAGAAAAAAAAGTAAAATGTTATGGAAATCAGAGCGTGAGTTTGAAGAACTGGTAGGTTTGCTGCGTAAATTAGAAATGATAGGTAGTTTGGGTGTGAGCTTCAGCAATAGTGACACTAACAAACTAGTCATCAGTGTAGGGGATGTGCTTAAAGACCAGGAGGAAAGTGAGGTAGAAGTGCTTCTCTACATGTTGCATGTGTACCAGTTAGGAGTGCATCATCAACATGTGTACAAAGTGTTTGTGATGCAGGAGACTGACATTAGTGGCGATGATTTGGACTCCAAAATCATTGTGAAATAATTATGGTACAATTCAGTGAGCAAAATTTGTCCTTTTCACATTCTTTTTTATATAATACATATATACTGATATATAATTTGACCCATATTTAAAAAAAATCCTCATCTTTTCCCATCAAGAGCAAATAGTCTATGTACTATCGTGGACAAAAGTTCGCCCCTTCCCAAACTGAAGCAGTATTGACCCGCACAGCACACCCGCACCAGATAACAATCAGGGTAAGTCAGTTCGGAGACTCATTCCCGTGTCTCAGTTTCACTACAGGGAGCGAACTTTTGTCCACAGTCGTACAAACCTCCCAGTTGTTTATGGTTAAGATAAGAAGTGAGCATTGTACCCATTTAGCTGCTGGACATCAATTAACACAATACAGTAATGAGAGAATAAAAAGGGTTACCAGTATGTTGCAAAAACTGTACTCTACTGTACATGTACAATGCAAAAAAAAACAGTCATTTTGTTTCCTTTTATGAAAAACAATTTTTTTTTTTCCCACAAAACATGTCTGTGCTGTCATACATTGCTCAGTTTATTACCTGGTAACCATACAGCACACAACTGTGAGGAAATGCAGTTTGTCTGTCCCCTGACACCATTAAAAATATTGATAGATAATAGCTTCGAAAGTGAAATCTGGGATGAAATGATCAAACTTGCTATCAGAGGCACTGACCTTATCTTTTTTCCCATTACTCTGGCTCACCACCAGAACCCAAGGACCCTCTGAATGTGCAACTTTAAATCCCATCCCAGCCTCCATGAAGCTACATTATTTTAATACCAAAATAATTTTTCATGTAACTTTTTTATACTATTTGAAAAAAAAATTTAATGTTTAAATTTTTTTTTTCCATTCCCAGTCTCAACAGATTATTATATTTCCCAAGTGCAAAAAAGTGAAAGTGGGTGCCATAGGCATGACTGCCTGTTAGGGACAGTGGAGATACAGCACACTATATACTAAGCTTTCGGTACACAAGGAGGCAGCGTGGCCGGTACTGCACTCGACCACATTCACTTCCTCAAATTGTAAACTTAGTACTGGGAGTGTCTGGGGATCAAACAACCAATCCCTGGAACAGAAGCGAGCACTGTATCCACTTGACTACTGCACTCCCAAGGTGAAAGGGTTAAAGAATTACTGAACTTTTGTCATTTTTTATTACAGTACTTATCTTTCTATGATTTACACTACAGCATTATACTTCAGAATTACACATCATTTTGTATATCTATGAAATTTATTCCCCTTCGCTGGTAAGCCACACTACCATAACTGTCACTAACAACCACATTATTATGCTTGTGTAAATTAGATGTGTCTACTTCCACAGAACCTTTTAGGAAATCTGGCAATCCTTTCAGAATACCACTTACCTGGCTCTCTTCAGTTTCAGTTACTGATGGTGAAGAGCTGTGGTTGGTGGTGGCTGGTGCCATAGTAGTGAGTGAGGAGATGTGTGATATGAAGCTGACTGTTGCACTAGATGTCACATCATGTGTGTCTTCTTTAGCAAGTTGTTTGTCTTGCAGTGTACCTGGTGAAACAGACTGGGTACCGGTAGGTATTTGTTGGTCAAATAATGATGGTGATTGGTAAGTTGAAACAATTGGTGTTGGAACTCCAGAGGCTGATTGTGGTTTTGTTGCTGAGGGTTTTCTTCCAATAGATGTTTGCTGTTTTGATCTTGTTCCTTCAACTTGGTCCTGAATAGGAGGTATAGCTGTAGGTGGAGTGATATCTAAGTTGGGTACTGTCACTATGGGTGGGTGCTCTTGTGATAGCAGTGACTCCTGTTTCCCTGGGGAGACATATTGCAATATTGATGATGTTGGTGTTGGTTGATTATACACATTTGAATTTTGATTTAAGTTTTGTGGTCTAGCAAATAGAGATAGGGTCTCAAGTCTCGTTGGTGGAGATAAATTTTGTGGAGTTTGTTGAAGAAGAAGGTTCTTAGGTGTAGATAGTTGTAACACACTTTGTGGTCTTGCAGATTGAGAATATTCCTGTGGTCTTGATGACAAAGAAATACCTGTATTATATTTTCTTTGAGAAAAGTTTTCTGGTCTCTGAGAAAGAGGAAAGTTGTGTGGTCTTGACAGGAGGAACAAACTTTGATGCCTTGGAGTTGACTTTTGTGGTGGTAAAAGTAGTAGGTAGCTTGAAGGTAAATTTTGTGGCATCTTTTTGTTTGATAAGATTTTAGGTATCTCTTCATTTGGTTTGTCTGCCATATTCTCTGGCTTCACAGGGAATAGTGGCTGAGGTGAAGCTTCTTGGTTAGTTGATTTTAAAGGAAGATACCTTTTGAATGCTGTTTGTTGATCCTGATGGAATTCCTTTGTTAGTTGGCTTGGAGGAGTACTTTGAGTCATTATTGGTACTTGTAGGGAATCTTGTATAGAGGTGATCTTTAGAACACTGTCGTTTCTTTCATTAGAAGAGGCTCTTATTTTTGAGGGTACAGTGTTCTGGAACAATGCCACTAAAGAGTGGACACTTGTGTTTTCTTTCAACTCTTCAAAATTTTGAGAATCTGTTTGAATTTTTGATAGGTTATCAGGCTCTATCTCTTCCTCAATAATTGTGCTGTCGAAGCTCACTACCTTCGATGGCTCTATTTCTCTTAGAGGAAGAATCTGGCTATCATAATTATCATCTTTTTTTTCTAAAACAACTGACTGATTCTCTTCCCTTTGTCTTACAGACTTTACTATTGGTTTTGTGTTAGTAAAGGAGAAATTCCCATTAATTATCACTGTAGGATTATCTTCAATGGTAATAGAAGCAGAAGTCTTTGTGATTTCATCTGCTACCTCAGCAGGTTTATATGTCGCACTTTGAGTTGATGTTAATCCAGTTGGTGGTGTTAAAGGTTCATTATATATATTAGGTGAAGCTGTTGCATCAGTATCTGATGTAGAATTAGTGACATTATTAAAGTTATTCCTATGGCTCACTGAAGTGGTTACTTGCTCTTTAGTGCCAAATGACACCTGGTAATCATCTGTGTCATCAGACCTTATCATGTAGTCATTTGCTTTGTGACTTAAAGAAGAATTGAATTCATTTTCATCATATCCTAGCGGCAGCCTTACAGACTCTTTGTTGTGGATCATAATTGCTTTTGTAGTGACCTCAGGGTTTTTTGTTTTATTATGCAAATGATTACCCAGAGAGGGACCATTAACCATATGAACAGAGTCAGGTTGTGAATTCGGTGTAGCAGCTTCACTAATATCATTGTTTATTTTGCTTGAATCATTAGCAGACTGTGTTAAAGTGAATACCTTGCCACTGGTTGGGCTAAACTGGGGTAAAACATCTTTTATGTTGGGTTCAGATTTTGTTTCTTTAAGCTTAGACAATTTGAATTGCAAGCCACTTGTTGGGTTGAACTGAGGAAGGATACCTTCAGAACTGTTATTATGTGTGGACAGCATTTTTGGAGGAGGTGGAACATTTAGATGCTGATTCTTAATATATCCTGGTCGGAAGGAGCGTCGAGGAGGTGTAGGCCATGGCACAAGCAATCTTTGAGGTTTGATGCGGTCCTGCAGTGGATGATTAGGATGACCATTAACTCTATAGGGTTGGTTAGTTATTTGCATTGGTATTCCTTTCCTACCTTCTTCCCACTGATGTGGAGAAGAAATTTTTACAGGTACTCGATGAGAAGATTGAGATTTGTTGTGGTCCATTTCTATTTGTGACCTTGAAATAACTTTGACCAATTTTACATGTTTAGTTGACACATTAACTGTCTCACTTGGTTGGAGAGGTTCATTCTTATTCTGTACGAGTGAAGTCGGTGCAGTTTCTTCCACAGGTAATGGGGCAGTATTATCACTTGGTTGTGGAGGATCATTCCCTTGTAAAAGTGGAATGGATGTCGTATCATTCTCAGGTGATAAAGTATCATTATGTGTAGGAAGCACTGTATCACTCTCTCTAAATTGTAGAGTTACTGATTTATTGATCTTAGGTGATGAATTGGTGTGAGATACTTTGGTTAATAGAGGAATGTTACCTTCACCATGTAGTACAAAAGATGAATCTGGAGATGTTGCATTATCTTTCCCAGTAGATAAAAAATCTGTTTCTGTATCACTTGAAGGTAACAGAGTGTCAATCTTTTCAGATGGGTAGAGAGTTTTTGTAGTATTTTCATGAGATAAGAACATTTCCTGATTGTACTGTGGTGAATTATCAGCACTATTAGTTCCATTGTCTTCAGGAAGTGATAAAGGTAATTCAGAAGTTGTAACTTTTTCAGTTACAATATGAAATCCTTCATTGGGAGCATGTTTTTGGAGATTGTCTTCGCAGCAGACCGGTGAACTACCAAGGGAAATGTTTACACTCACAAGATCTGATGATTCATTCACGTTCTTCTCCACAAAAAGTTTTCTCGTGTTTTCAGTCATATGATCAGATGATTCCTTTGTGTCATTATGAAGTGAGGGCTTTGGTGACGAGATATCTGCATACGTTTGAGTTTTTAAAATGACCTGAACCGGCTTCATTGTGAATGGCCAGTTTGAGGGAATTTTGCCAGCAGTATTCATCATACTGTCCATTTCAACAGAGGGCATAACTGATGAAGAGTAAATATTGATATCTGCTTTCAATTTGTCTTTATCACCCATAGTTTGAGCATTAGTTGTGTTGATATCAGGCTTCAAGTTGTGTGTGTCACCCATATGTGAAGAATCTGTTGTGCTAATGACAGATTTCAACTTGTCCAACTTGCTTATATCTGAAGCATCTAATGTGCTGAAGCTATGAGCTGTAGTCCATGGAATGCTTATTGGTGTAGTCTCTGTATATAATGGCACATTTGTTGTTGTACTCGAGTTTGATGCTAAGAGACTGATGGGTGTTTTCATGTCAGTTGTGGCTGTTATAATGACTGTCATCCTTGTTTTGGTAAGTGGAGTGTCAGCTGTGGATGTGATGGGTGGAAGTGCCGTGCTTTCTCCAATCTCTGAATTGACAAATGTGGTTTTTCCTGGTTCCATATTTGTCGGTGTGGTAATTGTGGTCTTTGCTAAGTGTGCGTGTCCATTGTCAAAGGGCTCTATTCCGTATTTTGGAGTGTTTGGTGCCTTTCCAGTTTGAGGCCAGTGTTGATGATACCTGAGGAGGAACAAGATTTGTTTAAGTTTATAGTAAACTACCTGTACTTACATAGGGCCAGAATGTCATTATGGATCCTCTTAATTATGAACAGATCATGTAGAAAATTGTACAACCAAAAATTTTGTAATTATGATATGTTAAAACAGTAAGTTGTGACATTTCTTCAAGGAGTCTGTGAATACAGGGCCTGGTTACAGCATACACTAGTTATGCCATGGCATAGAGCTGGCCCCCCCCCCCCGATTTTGGGCATCTTCCCCTCTAGCTTAGTTTTCTTGTTTGCTGTACTCATCTTAAAAACAAATACTTACAGTACTGTAGTTTCTTTTAATATCTATGAATACAAGACTGTTTAGGAATCGAAAAAAAATGCAATCATTAAGATCATACAATAAAACAAATATACTTTAATATATTGTTTTTATTGATTTTATTGTGAGCAAAGATTCTATTACTAGTGTTTTATCTGCAGTGAATCAACAAGTGCTAACCACGTACATACATATTAGTGTTTGAATGTGGCCCTCCGCTAGAGCCCTTGGCATAGGGCCTCCACTAACCTTAACCAGGCCCTGTATGAATATACAACTTCAAGCATTATTTTAATTAATTGGAACCTCCTGAAATTTAACTTCGGGCACTTCTTTCTATAAACAAAAATTCCTCAACCCAATGTATACAATATGTACCTGTGCTGGTAATAAGAAGGCCAGGCTGCTGTGGATTGGTATCTTCTGTCAGAGGCTTGAGCTGGGTAGTACCGATGTTGCCACCAGTTGGCCTGTTGAGTGGGCTGATGGGGGCTGGTAGACTGATGAGTGGGCCTATATGGAAGATGATGGGGGTTGGTAGACTGATGAGTGGGTCTATATGCAGGCTGTTGTGACTTTGTGATTTGTGGAGACGGATGACCTATTGGGTGTTGAGATCCGGTTGACTGTTGACCAGGAAGGGTTGCAGGCTTCAGAGAACTGCCAGCTTGATGATGCAAGTGCTGTGATTGATACCTCTCGATAGGGGGTTGATTTGAGGACTGGTACTGTTGAACTGGGGACTGAGTTGAGGGTTGGTACTGTTGAACTGGGGGCTGAGTTGAGGATTGGTACTGTTGAACTGGGGGCTGAGTTGAGGATTGGTACTGTTGAACTGGGGGCTGAGTTGAGGATTGGTACTGTTGAACTGGGGGCTGAGTTGAGGATTGGTACTGTTGGACTGGGGGCTGAGTTGAGGATTGGTACTGTTGGACTGCAGGGTGAGTTGGGAACTGGTATTGTTGAAGTGGGGGCTGAATTGAAGACTGGTATTGTTGAATTGGGGACTGAGCTGAATAGTAGCCTTGGACTTGGGGCTGAGATTGGGAATAATATCTTCGGGTAGGGTTCTTTTGTAATGAGTAAAGCCTTTGGTTAGGGGACTGAGTCGAGTACCTTTGGACAGTGAACTGAGTTGTGGATGGGTACCTTTGGACAGGGGACTGAGTTGTGGATGGGTACCTTTGGACAGGGGACTGAGTTGAGGAGGATCTGACTGTTTCTTGGGGCTTGACTGGGTTATTATTGAACGGGTTGTGTAAAGTCTGGTAATTCCTATCTAGAGAATAACTGGGATAGTGAGCTGGTCTGTACCCCGTGTTGTGTGTGTTGGTAGGGTAGCGATAGGACCACTGGGCATGGGTTACTGACAATAGCACACCCATCACTAGCACAGCCATCCATGATTGACAACCTAGAAAGATACGGTACTGATTAGTTCGGATGTTGTTTGTTTAAGATAAAAAAAACTGTTTTGTGATGAATATGTCAGGCAAGAAACCTCGGTAATAAGGAGCACAAAGATACAGGCGTATTGATACAGTATTTGAATCGGTGCAATGCAATGTAAATTCATTCCAACACTGAAGTTGGTGGTTAGTTATACTTAATATTGTAGTAAGTGACTGAACGATAAATTGAGTTGGTCACATAATGGTAATACTAAGATAACTGTACAAGACAACAAGTAGTGACACGTGAGCATCAACCTTACTACTGAAGCCAAAAGGGAGGTAACACCACATTAGTTTGCACTCCTCCTCGTTGCATTTTCAACACTACACAACTGATCTACCACTTCATGAAGATTTCTAAAGATAAAAGTAAAGGACCAGTAAATAAATATTTACTGTTAGCTGTCATAGTAGTGACTGGAGGCGGGTCACAACACCCAGGTGCAGTCTCAGGCAGGACGGGACGCTGGCTGCTCCTCTCTGTACCTCGCCACCACACAACACACACCCCACCTCACACATGCACTCCTATTCACCAACTTGACCTTACCTGAATCCCAACCACCACTGCTTGACCAGCTTAACAGTTGCCATATTTTCTTTTTGCATGTTTTTACCTTTTCATTTCCCCCCAATTGTGATGATGTCTACGAAGGCATCATTTGGATGGTTTTAGTGATAGGTGTAATTAGTGTTTTCCGTCAGTGTTTGTTTATTAAGCATCTGCCCCCTTTCTCTACTTTTCCCGGCGTCATATTCATCACAGGCTAAAGTTTCTTCACTGGCAACTAGTTTATGGGTCCAGAAATAGCAGGACCCACGCGAGGATCAGTTAGCCAGTTCTGTCTCTCATAAATTTTAATTGTTGAAGCTCAGTAATAACATAACAATAGTATTGGTTTAAATTACCTTGTAATTACGTTTTGCAGTCATACGTCATTGTGTCGACGATTATGGAGCTACTACTGTAAATGTTTTATATATGTTACAGTCAGTGTGTCAAATTAATACGTAAAATATCTGTGAAAATGTTAGGTTTCGTGCTGGTTTGATGCCGGGGTATATTCACTCCACCAAATCAATAAACTGGCACCTAAATTTATAGTAGGGAAAATGAAGGGGGTTGAGTGTGCTTTAAATATATTAAAAACTGCAAACTTTTCCCTGTAGGGTATTGTTGACGTCTTAGTGAGGGTGTACCTGTAGGGTATTGTTGACGTCTTAGTGAGGGTGTACCTGTATGGTCAGGTCACCAGAGGTCAGGTAGTGACCGAGGAAACACCCACCCACAATTGCCCACTCTTTATGTTGTGTCAAAATTCTTAGATATTTGGTCGTTTAAAGTTATTTATCTGTAACGGTGTAAACAGAGCGGCTTTAGTTACGGTAGAATCTGGGTAAAGTATTAGTTTACTCGCTATATTTGTACCAGAGCTTTAGTGAGTCACTAGAAGCGTTTTCAGTTCTCTTGCCGAGATGAAGTTTGATATAAGGTTAAAGATTTTGTCATCTATTAATAGATGTGGCTTGGTGCATGTTGTATTATGAGATGTGTGTAGTTTTTTGTTCACTGCTACGCCAGATACATACATACACCGTTTAAATCAGCCATATTTTATATATCGTTAGTTTTTTTATATCATATGGAAATGAGGTTTGTATGATAGAAATTATTTAATATCATTTGTATACGTGTATACATTTAGTGGGGAAGTGTTTGTGGTGGTGGTGTGGAAGTGTTGGTAAAATTAATATTTAACTTCCCATTCTCACCTTATTTACTGTATTTGTTAATTTAAATAAATTTGTTTGTTACCTTCTCAATATAACACCATCACCACTTCCCCATTATCATCTACCACAATTACTTCACCTACCCACCACCACAATCACTTCACCTCCCCCCCACAATCACTTCACCTCCCCCCACAATCACTTTACCCCCACCACAATCACTTCACCTCCCCCCACAATCACTTTACCCCCACCACAATCACTTCACCTCCCCCCACAATCACTTTACCCCCACCACAATCACTTCACCTCCACAATCACCTCACCACCACAAAATCAGTTCACCATAATCACTTAACCACCACAAAATCATTTCACTACAATCACTTTACCACCACCATAATCACTTCACCATCACCACAATCAATTCACCATCACCACAATCGCTTCCCCACCACCACCATTTCACCACCACCATACCACCATCACCATTTCACCATCACTACTTCACCATCCCCACCACCACTACTTCATCCCCACTTCACCATTACCACCACCACTTTACCATTACCACCACCACTTTACCATTACCACCACCACTTTACCATTACCACCACCACTTCTCCATCATCACCACTTCACCATCATCACACCACTTCACCATTACCACCACCATCACCATTACCACCACCACTTCTCCTCATCCACCACCACTTCACCATCATCACCACCACTTCACCATTACCACCACCACTTCTCCCTCATCACCACCACTTCTGCATTACCACCGCTTTCCACTTCTCCCCTCATCACCACCACTTCACCATCAACTCACCACCACTTCTCCATCATCATCACCACCACTTCGCCATCATCCACCACCGCTTCTCCATCATCACCACTACTTCACCATCATCACCACCACTTCACCCCCACCACCACCACTTCACCATTACCACCACCACTTCACCATTGCCACCACCACTTCACCATTACCACCACCACTTCACCATCATCACCACCACTTCACCATCACCACAATCACTCCCCTACCACCACAAACACTTCCCCATCACCACAAACACTTCTCCACCACCACCATCACTTCTCGACCAACAACAACACTTCACCTCTACAATCACTTCCCAGCTCCACCAACAACAACACTTCACCATAATCACTTTCCCACCACCACAAACACTTCCCCATCACCACAAACACTTCCCTACCACCAACAACACTTCCCTACCACCAACAACACTTCCCTACCACCAACAACACTTCCACATCACCACCACCATTCCCACCACCACAAACCGTTCCCCAGTCACTGACTTGCTTAGGGCTGTGGCAGAGGTGATCAAGCCTTCAATCCATTATTCAATTATTCCTCAAATTTCTCAAATTTTTACGATATTCGAGGGTTACCATTACACTTTAAAACTAAGGGTTTAATAATTATAGTGACCTATTGTGATATACAGTACTGTATTACAATTCAGCCAGGTGTCAGCCGTCTTTGTAATAGGACTATTGAAGTCCTTTTTTTTCT